>NW_022589717.1:855864-1228364 GCF_004348235.1 Phoca vitulina | reverse complement strand
AAAGAATCATGGGAAAAAAGCCATGAATTCTGTGTGCTGTATTCCCCTAGCACTGGAGTTTTGCATTTCTCATTGATAGGTAATCTTGGTCTTGGCTGGCTGTTTTTGCTGATCTTCTGGGGGAGGGGTCTCTTGCAGTAATTCTCAAATGTCTTTGCCTGAGGCAAAATTGCACCACCCTTGCCAGGGGCCAGGCTAAGTAATCTGCTCTGGTTCTCTCTCGGTAGCTTTTGTTCCCTGAAAGCTTTCCGTACAGCTTTAGAGGACGAGAATGAAAATGGCAGCCTCCCAATCTCCATCTGGAGGAGCCGAGAACTCAGAGCCCCACTCCTCAGTGTGCCCCCAGAGAGAAGCAGTCAATCACTCCTGTCTCCCTGGTTTCCAGCTGCACTCTGTGCTCACCCAGCTTGTGAATGAACATTTCTATCTCTGGCACATGACCCCATTTGGAGTCTCCAAACCCATCAGACTCCTGCAGTGGGCTCCTGAGCCTCTCCTCCCAGGGGAGTGAGGGGGTCTCCCAAGATCTGCCGCTTGTTGGGTCCCTGCTGGAGGAGCAGTGGCCTGACTGTGCGGTGGATCACGGTTTATGGCAACCCCGAGCTGCGAGCCCACTCCTTGGCTCCGTCTTTGCAGCCGGCTTCCCTGCTCCATTACCTGGGAGCTCTGCCGCACTCAGGCACCCCCGGTCTTTCTGTGACCCCGAGGTTCCTCAGACCACACTGTCCCAGTGAGTGTTCCACTCCCTGCTTAGCCACTAGAACGATGTCCCTCAGTGGAGCGGGCTTGTAAAAGTTCCGATTTTGTGCTCCACTGCTCTCACTTGCTGGTAGCCAGCTGATGGAGGCTCCCTCCCCTCGCGGTCTATCTTCCCGAATATCGCCTTGGATTCATTTCTCCTCATGTCCAACCTTCCACAAAGTGGTCACTTTTCTGTTCATAGAATTGCTGCTATTCTTTTCTTTGATCTCCTGTTGAGTTTGTAGGGGTTCAGAATGGTTTGATAACTATCTCGCTGAATTCCTGGGACCAGACGAAATTTAGGTCTCCTACTCCTCCACCATCTTGCTCCCAAAAGCCAGAACTTGAAAGAGAAGTAGGCATTTGCCATATAAAAAACCAGAGAGGATCACTTTATACAGATGTGACAGCACATGTTAAAATATAGGCATGTTAGAGGAATAATAAGTTTTGTGTAGGGAAGCATAAGGCATGTATGTAGTGTTGGAGCTCTGGGAAAGGGAGATAAATGCAGATTGACATGAACTTGTAAAGGGCTCTACAAGCATACATAGGAATTGGTCTTCATCCTGAAGAAAATGGGAATCTACCAAGGCTTTGACGCAGGGGAGGGGTGCAAACAGATTTGTGTTTTAGAAAAATGCCTTTGTGCTGCTGTGAGGGTGGATGGCAGGAGGCAGAAAGCAGTTTAGGAAGATTACTTGATTTTGTGGCTATTTTAATAGTCCAGGTGACAGGATGAGGGCTCAGGCTAAGGATATGGACAAGGAAGAAGACAGAAATGTGGGAGACTTTGGAGGCTGAAATGATTGGACTTAATGTGGAAGGAGTAATGTACTGAATATTTTAGATTAGGAAACCGAGTAGATAATAAGGTTACTATCTATTATAGAGGCAGAAGAAGTAGGGAGTTTGGTGAGAAGGTGATGGGCTAATTTTGGTCTTGTTGAATTGGAGATGCTGGTGAACATCCAGGCGGTTATCAGGTATGAAATTGTAAAAGGCTCTGGAACTCTTAGTCTGGAAATAACTGGATTTTTCTGAGGTCATTAAACTGGTGATAAAGGCCTTGGGCCTATCTGCTAGAGTCTAGGAGAATTACATCCTCTTTATAGAATTCCATCTGGAACCAAGTGCAGTTTTGAAATGTGGGATCACCAACAGCCCCAGAACTAAGTGGAGGATCTTACGTTGGCCTTTGTGGCTCTTGAAGAGTGTCTTGTCAAAAATATTCCTGGGCCTGTGCTACACTCTCTGGAATAAGAAATACAATTTTACGTGTTGTGGTTTTTTTTAAGAAACTGCCCTGTAGTGCTGTGGAAGTGATAAGGCAAGAGATCTGAATAAAATTTTTTCCTAAATGACATATTATAACAATACTTTTCACATGAGATTTGATCTGCATACTTTAATAATATCAGCATAATGAATATTCAATGTATGACAAAACTTCATAAATTTCAAATGTAAAGGATTATTTTGTGCTCTTGAAATCACACATATGGAGGAGCATTTGAAAGCTCAGCTAGGTCCAAGGTTTCCAAACTGGGCTCTTAGGAAGCTGATGTTCTGCAGGGGAACATGTAATGGATAAGGTCAAGTTTTAGAAAATCTGCTTGATTTTTTTTCTGTCATGAATTATTCAGTTATCCCCTCTTCTTTCTCTAAATGACTTCCTCTATTTATAGGAACTTTTGTTTATGGATCCATAGCTTAGTAGATGCCCTCCCTAAAAGTCCATGGTGTTGTTTGGTCTTCTTTTTGCCTCCAGTTGGGTGTTTCTGCAATTGCTTGCAGTTTACTGTGTCCCTTTGGCATAATGTTCTCATTGAAAAAGAGATTATCAATTGCTAAAGATATCTGTTAAAGGCAACTAAAAGATGCTTGAAGCTCTCCTTCTAATGTAATGAGAGGACTTTAAGAACAGCTTTGATGAAGATAGAACTTTGAAGAGAAAAAGGGCAGCTGAGAGCATCCATGTCTCCTGGAAGATGTACAGTACATGTATGCTGAGTGATTCATGACTATCGGAAGTCCTGGAAGGTTTATTTCTAAAGGCTTTTAGATATAGCAATTTCTAGAAGGTGACAAAGAGCTTGTCCTTATGAAGTTGGAGTTTTAACAGAAACAGCTATTGGGACAATATGCTCTTCAGTGTGACTACATGAGATGCAGATGAGTCAAAGGGAAGGGCATCCATCCATGTTTCTGTATTAAATCCACTCTTTTCAAATTAAATATAGTCTCCTCCAATGACTGACATTATAGTTTTCTAAATTACTCTTCCTGCCTCCTATGCATGTTTCAGATCTGTTACTTCTGGGTGGGCCTTTGACAATGAATTTCCTTTTCACTGCTCCTGTTGTTCCCCTCTGCAAGAGAGATTGCTCTGTCTGAGAGAGGGAAACTCTGATTTGGTTCTGGCTATGGTTGTTTTGGACACTTTCTTTTGGACAAATAGGTCACTACTTCCCTTTCGGCATTTTCATACATTCTGCCCAATTTCTAGGACCTCAGCTTTGAAATGCAGCCCATGGTATAGTAGAAAGAACTTGGGTGTTGGGGTCAGATGTGCTTTGATTGAATCCTTGCTCTGCTAGTGTCTGTGTAATGAGCAGGGAAACAAATTTTTCTGAGCCTCTATTTCTATCTGCAACATGGGGTATAATGACCACAAACCTCATAGGGTTAAATTTACCTCCTAGCAGAGTGCCTATCACTTCTCAGGTAGATTCTCAATAGATGTTATTTTTTCACCCTTACCTCCCTAAAATTGGTATTGGCTGTGACATATCAGCACAGAATCTTTAAAGGTTGTTTTTAAGGCTGTTACTTGAAACACCCATAATATGCTTCTGTTCGTACCCGATTGTATTAGTGCCTCTTTTTTTTTTTTTTAATATTTATTTATTTAACTGGGAGAAAGGGAGAGAGCACATGCAGGGGGAGTGGCAGGCAGAGGGAGAGGGAAAAGCAGGCTCCCAGCTGAGCCGGGAGCCCAACGTGGGGCTCAATCCCAGGACCCTGGGATCATGACCTGAGCCCAAGGCAGATGCTTAACCAACTGAGCCACCCAGGCACCCCTAGTTCTTCATTCTTGAAAGAATATGTCCATCACTTGATGGAATCCAAGGACCTTTCTTTCCCCTGCTCTTATCATTTCCACACACACACACACACACACACACACACAAAATCAGAAACAAAGAAAGAAAAGAAGTTTCATTCCACAAGGAGGAGGGAAGTTGCTCAAGTTCAAGAACTCTGATGAGGCCACATTTTCCGAGGCACAGACTTAAAAGGGGCTAAACCTCATGTGAGGGTATAATATTGCCTTTCTCTTCCTCTCCTTCAGTCTGGAAGAATAAGGAACAAATGGGAGGTTTCTCCTTTTCTCTGCTTAAACTCCCTGCTTGACCTCTTACCTTGGCCTCAGAGGCCCTGGAACAGGTGGGGTTATGAACTTGTTACTCTCTTTTAGCCTTGGTTCCCACCTGCTATTTTCTGGTAGGGAGCCGCCTTTCCACATGATACCATGTCATGTGTCAGATTGCAGGCTTGGCTGGAGTCAGCAGGAGGAAGTGGTAGAGCATGCTTCACATCTTTAACGTTCATTTGGGCCAGCCATACTTGCTGGGTAACAGAGATCTCCATGTGATCCAGTCTAGTTTATTAGACTTGTGCACTGGAGTTTGGGACCAAAGCCTCAAAGTATGTAATTGTGACCTTCTTTGCTTCATTTATGCATCTTTCTACCATGGGACATCATACTCTTCTCCCACTACAATTTCCATAAGCTATATGATTTACCATGTTTTCCCAGCAATGAGGATAGGTTGGCAATAATCATCTACATTTTCTTTTTTACTTACCCTTATTTATTGTCTGAAGCTCACATTTGCTATATTTGAGGTGAATTCTGTGGGACCAAATGGAGCTAACACACCCATGTGGGGCTGGAAGCCAGTACTGGGACTAGACTGTATTAATATTATTTTCTGAGTGAAAATATAGATGATCTACATGCATGTAAGTATGTGCAAGGTGGGTGTCCAAGGAAAGGAGAGAATCCTGAGCCATATCCTTACCATATCAGGTTATTTTGGTGTTAAGGTAACAAAAGTATTTTTTATTAAGGTTACTTATGAGAACACAATATCATAGGTTTGCCAGTTCTCTGCAGGTACACTGTCATGTCTCTTAAACTTTGCCTAACTCATAAGCACACACAGATTCCCAAGCGTTTGTTAGGTTGGTAAAGTGTCCTCAGTGTTTGAGAAAATTTACCCTGGACTGGGTCCCTGCTTTTTCTGCATTTGTAATGGTTTTTCTCCATATGTCTGCTCTCCTGATTGATAGAGGTACCATCACTGAGAAGGAATCCTTGTTCTTTGTGCTCTTGTGTAAAATTCTAACAATGTATAACTCAGTATGTTGAGCATATCTGGCTTCTTTAAGACCCCAGACACATGAAAATATGACCTTCAGGAACTTTCAAATCTCTTAGAAGACTTCTGTTTTGAGATAAACATGAGACATGGAAGGCTAGTGCTACAGACTGTCTGAAGTAGAATAAATCTACTCCCGCCCTTTAACACAAAAGCTCGGCCAATGTTGTCCTCCAGTCTAGCCATTCTCTTCTCTAAGGATCAGCACTCATTTTATGCCTCTTTGGTGGACCCACCAAATCCTGTGTATATTCCTCTAAAGTGATAGTTTGCAACTTTGTATACAAGTGGAATAACCTGGGAAGCTTTATGAAATTTGGGACCCAAGATGCATCCCAGACCCACTAAATTATTATCTCTAATGGAGGGAAGCTCACATCAATACTTTTTTAAGGCTCCCAGATGATTCCAACATGCAGTCAAGGTTGAGAAGCACTATTATAAAGACCCTATAGCTTGCTGATATCCTACTTAAACTTTATTACCTGAGGTGACTATAGATTATATGTTGACCACTAAAGTAGAAAACTATTATTTTGTTTTCTTTTATTTGGACCTCATGCTTGTCTTAATGCAACCTAAGCTTGCACAAGCTTGAAAAAATTTAGCACATAACTATATGATACATAAATATGGAATGTAACATGTTTGAAGCATAATAAGAAAATGAACACCAGTAAACTCACAGCCAGTTAACAACTAGAATATTACCTGTTCCATTGAAGCTAAATATATTCTTCCCAATTTCAGTCTCTTTTGGCCCTCATGAATTTGATGGTTATCATTGACTTGCTTTTTCAAGTATAGTTATACTGCATATGTATGTACCCTTAAACAATATAATTTGTTTGTTTTGAGTTTTATGAAAATTTTTAGCATACTGTATATAGTAGTTTTGACTTGTTTTACTCTCTCAATATTATGTTCTAAAATCATCCATATTTGCATGTAGCTATAATTCATTCATTTACTACTCTATGAGAATTCATTTTTCCTGTCTACATACATAATTGGACATATTCCTAGACACAGTTTTCCTGTTTGTCTCCATTTTTTTGATATTACAAACAATAATGCTAGGAACATTTTTGGACATATATCCTAGAACAGTTCTTTCCCTAAATTGCAGGGGCAGATACTATGGATCATTTTGCTGGACTTTTATTTATCTTCCTTTTAGGGTGCCTTTTTTGTTTGGCAGAGCTTAGGAAGCAATATTTCCTAGATTTCCTTGCAGTCAGAGTTCTGGTATGGGTGTCTCATTCAGAAGAACTCACAGGGAACTTCAATTAAGAATTGAAGTCAGTCTGGAGTGGTGGGGGTGGGAGGGATGGGGTGACTGGGTGATAGATATTGGGGAGGTTATGTGCTATGGTGAGCGCTGTGAATTGTATAAGACTGATGAATCATAGACCTGTACCTCTGAAACAAATAATACATTATATGTTTAAAAAATAAAAAAGAGAAGATAGTAGGAAGAGAAAAATGAAGGTGGGGAATCAGAGGGGGAGATGAACCATGAGAGACTATGGACTCTGAGAAACAAACTGAGGGTTCTAGAGGGGAGGGGGTGGGGGGATGGGTTAGCCCGGTGATGGGTATTAAAGAGGGCACGTACTGATTGGAGCACTGGGTGTTATATGCAAACAATGAATCATGGAACACTACATCAAAAACTAATGATGTAATGTATGGTGATTAACAAAACATAATAAAATTAAATTAAAAAAAAGAATTGAAGTCAGTGGAGAGATCTGTTTCATCAGTGGCTCTTAACAGAGGCTGCACAGTTCTGGAGGTGGTGGCTTTCTAATCTCGCATGTGGTTTCCTTGTGGTACAAAGGTGGCATGGTTTCAGAGCTGGTGGCTGTAGTGGAAACCTCCTGATGTGCTTGAGAAGGGATTTTCTGCATTGTCAGTTCAGTTTTGTGTTACAACTTGCCATTCCTGGAAGCTGAGCCTACAGTCTGTTTCTTCTGCTAGCTCAATGATTATATAAGCCATATATTAACCAGTAAGCAATTTCAGTGTGAACGTAACTCTTTCTATTGAAACACTGATAATGTAATAATCAGTACCAAGAATAGTGAAGGCCACAAACTCTCAAGGAAATGTGAATATAAAACTAGTTTTCTGACTTGGTTGTGTTTGAAGGCCTTTAAATATACCATTAGAACCAGAGGATGAGACACCAGAAACTACAGTATACAGTGGTAAAGCATGTACATAAACACCTGGTATGAAGTGTGTACTGAAAAAAAAAAATTAGCCTTGTCAGAATAAATGGTTTCTGAGGTGAACCACTATGATAAGAATGAGGAATACAAGGACTGTGGGTGGGTTGTGTATTTTTTTTTATTATTATGTTATGTTAATCACCATACATTACATCATTAGTTTTCGATGTAGTGTTCCATGATTCATTATTTGCGTATAACACCCAGTGCTCCATGCAGTACGTGCCCTCTTGAATACCCATCACCAGGCTAACCCATCCCCCCACCCCGCTCCCCTCTAGAACCCTCAGTTTGTTTCTCAGAGTCCATAGTCTCTCATGGTTCGTCTCCCCCTCCGATTGTATTTCTAACTCTCCTAGAGAACTTGAAAACAATGACAAGGCTATGTTTTTTTTTTTTTTTTTTTTTAGAGATTTTTTATTTATTCATTTGACAGAGAGAGAGAGAGAGATAGTGGGAGAGAGAGCACAAGCAGGGGGAGCGGCAGGCAGACAGAGGGAGAGGGAGAAGCAGGCTCCCTGCAGAGCAAGGAGCTCGACACGGGGGGCTCAATCCCAGGATCTTGAGACCATGACCTGAGCTGAAGGCAGCTGCCTAACTGACTGAGGAACCCAGGTGCCCAAGGCTAAGGTTTTAAATTCAAAGCATGATCTCAAGTACTAGTGAGACTCCACTGTTGCACTGAAAGAACCTCATGTCCCTTTAGCTCCAGAGTCAACAGAGGCAGAATCTAATCTTGCAGTTGATGAATTCAGCCTACACGTTGCTGATTAATTCAGCAATTTGCCAGCCCTCTTAGGTGAAAGTTATAACATCAGTTGGGAAAAAGTGAGAGCCCAAGAATTGGAAGATGGAAATTTTGAAAATTCAGTTGTACCTGAGTGTTCCAACTTCCCAACCCTACAGAGTCTCCCTTTAGAGCACAGACGAATCACCCTCCCTGACTGCTAAGTTTTTCTATGTCCCAAAGAACTTTAAAGATCTTAGCTGGGCTGACAGCCTCACCATGAGATACAGTTCCACATCATAGCCCAGATGCCACTTGTCATTGCCAACTGACCTGTCACCTGTCCCAGTCTAGCATGCCTCACGGGGAAGCACAGAGTTCACCCCATGAGTAGAAGGCTTACACTGAAAAATAATTATAAATTTTTTTAACTAATGTATGAAGGCAGAAACCTGGAGGGCATGGGAGAATGTATACTAAAAGCACTAGACCCACTTTGGTGAACAGAAGTCTGTTTGAGTCACCAGTATATAAGTCATGGCCCTTCACAGTGATCTCACATACTCAGTAATCCTTGAATAAAGGGAAGTGGGATAAAAAGGTCCTGTGATAGACCCCTTGTACACAATGTAAATCTTTCTTCTAGCTTTTCCCAAAGAGATCTAAGGCCACTAATTGATACAAATATACCCTAAAGAAAGAGAAATAACTACAGCTTTTAGGGACTTACTGAGGACCCAGAATATCACTGTGGTCCATCAGTGGTGGGAACTTGCCTGGGTCATGTGATTAAAACACATTTTGGATTGGTTATTTTTCATAAAGGTCTGAGTAGGTTTACTATGCTATCATAGCTTCCCAATTTCCAGGATGTATGGCTGGATTAGAAGATGTAGCAACCACAGAATTCATCCTATTTGCTCCTGACCCATGGGGTGAAATTTATTTTGGTAGCAAGAGCCCTGAAATTGCCCTTACCTACCAAAATAGAAATCAAAACAATTCTCCAAACCAGGGAGATTCATAGAAAATTAGTGCCACCATTAAAAAAAGGCTACAGATGGTGTGGTTATTTCTGTAATATCTACATTTAATTTGCCTTTTGTCTTGTGGAGAATACTTTTGGATTCTGGGTAAATATAGTGGCTTATTATAGACTTAATTATGTGGTTACTAAAATGGCATAATATGTTGTTTCAGTTGAGTTCTCTTACCAGAACAAATCAACATGGCTTCTGACACTTAAGAGCCTTTTTTTCTCTTTTTCCTCTAATAAGTAGAGAACCACCAGAGGAATTTTGTTTTCTCTTGGCCAGGATTTCACAGTCTTCCCAGGTCTATGTAAACTCTCAATTCTCAACCATTATTTGGTTTGCAAGAGCCTTGGCTCAATATCCCAAAAAACCTAATGCTCATCAACTATCTTGATGACATGGTGCTGATTGAATCTGGCAATTGGGAAGTGGCAAGGATATTCTATGCCTCAATAAAACACTTGGCAGAGTGGGAATAGACTCATGAAAATTTAGCAGCCTTCCACATCAGGAAGCGTTCTGGAATCCAGTAGTCTAGAGAAAGCTGTGATATCTCCAAAGTGAAAGAGAAATCACTGCATCTTGAGTCTTCTATCACTAAGAAAGAAGTCTAAAATTATTTGGCTCTCTTTGGATGTTTTAAGCAATGTCTGTCACATTTGGGTGTACTGCTGAACTATCTATGACATAACATCTAGAGTTTCCAGTTTTGAATGGCCCTTAGAATGAGAGAAGGATCTTCAGGTTGTCTATGTTGCTGTGGAAGAAGCTCTGTTGCTTGATCTTGATGATGTCGTGGATCCTATGGTCTTGGTGATGAAGGTTAGTTGGAAGAAAGGCAGGCAGGGACAAGGGACCCCTGCCCTAAGAGGAAACCACCCTTAGAAGGATTTTACACCACCCTGGAAGGAGCCCTCCACCCTTTCCCATGTGAGAGGTAGATAACAAAAACCTGATTGGGTGACAGGCAAATAGAGGGTTAATCAGATTAAAACAACCCACCAACAAGCCCATAAAAACCCCTCGACTTAGAAATTCTGGGGCAACCCTCTTGGGTCTCCTTCGTCTTCAGGAACTTTGTGTTATCACTCAATAAACTTTGCTTTGCTGCCCACCACTCTTATTCTGGTCTACCTCTTTATTCTTTGAAGCGATGTGACCAAGCACTGTAGGCACTGAAGGAAAAGAAATCCTGTAACATTGGTATGTTTGTGGCAGGTCACAATGCTTTCTTGAGTCTGAGAATGACCTAAAGGAGACTCACAGTGAGGGTACCTAGGGTTTTGGAGTAAATATATGCTTATTAGTCAAAAAATGATTATCTTTTTGAGAAACTGCTTCTGGTTTGCTAAAAAGCAGATCCTCTGATCATGGATCCTCAAGTAAACATGTGAACTGAACTGCTCATCACAAAATGGGAATTATTTTATTCACAAAGCCTTGGATTTGGTGTGCCTGGCAGTGCTCTACCATCAGATGGAAGCTGAGCAAGGACTCAGACACAAGTCAGTTGCATGGTCATGTAGTTCACACTCTCAGGGCACCAACTTCTGCTGTATTTCTGTCTCATCCTCAGCCTGTACCTATAACCTCATGTGGAGTTCCATAAGACCAACTGGCTGAGGAAGAACAATTTGAGCATAGTTTTTTGATCATTCCATCTTCTATCCAAAAGTGAGCTCTTGCGATGTTATAGCCCCACTCACGGGTAGCTCAGAAAAATATGAGAGAAAAGAAAATCTCTCTCCCATTGAACTTGGGTCACCTTGACCTTAACAATCTTTTTTTTTTTTTAAGATTTTATTTATTTATTTGACAGAGAGAGCGAGAGAGGGAACACAAAAAGGGGGAGTGGGAGAGGGAGAAGCAGGCTTCCTGCTGAGCAGGAAGCCCGATGTGGGGCTTGAACCCAGGACCCTGGGATCATGACCTGAGCCGAAGGCAGACGCCTAACGACTGAGCCACCCAGGCACCCCGACCTTAATAATCTTTATAAAATATTGCCCTCAACTGAAAAATACACATTCTTTTCGAGCGCACATCATGTATTATGCAAGAATGGATATATTGTAGGTAATAAAGTAAGTACAGAATATGTTTTCTGACCACTGTGGAATCAGATAAAATATCAATAACATTAGAATACCTAGAAAAACACCACCCAATACTTGGAAATTAAACAACACACTTCTGAATAACATATGAATCAAAGGAAAAAAATCAAAGGAAGTTGGAAATATTTTTGAATAATCTATGAATATAGATAATAAAAGTATAACATCAAAATTTGTGGGATGCTTAGAGTAAAATTTGTATCTCTAACTGCTTATATTAGAAATGAAAAAAGGCCTAAAATCCAATGATCTGAGCTTCCCACCTTAAGAAGCTAGGAAAAGAAGAGCAAAGTAAACCCAAAGTAAGTCAAAATAAAAGAAATAATAATAAATGAAGAAATCATTGAAACAGAAAACAAAAACAGAGGAAATTTTAAAAGCCAAAATCTGGTTGTTCTAAAAGTTTAGCAAAATTGAGAAAACCCAAGTAGACTGCTTGATGAAGGAAGAAAGAAGAAGGGAAAGAGGGAAGGAAGATGGCAGAGAGAGAGAGCCCAAATTATTAATACTAGAGATTAAAGAAGAGATTTGCATTTAAAATATAAATCAGGGGTACTGGGTGGCTCAGTCGGTTAAGCATCTGCCTTTGGCTCAGGTCCTGATCCCAGCATCCTGGGAACGAGCCCCGCATTGGGCTCCCTGCTCAGTGAGGAGTGTGCTTCTCCAGACTCTGCCTGCCGCTCCCCCTGCTTGTGCTCTCTCTCTCTCTCTCAAATAAATAAATAAAATCTTTAAAAAACTTGAAAAAAAATGTAAATCAATATGAAAAATAAATATAAATCAATTTGTGAATAATTAACATTAAAATGCATTCTTTTTTATTAAAGATTTTTATTTTTATCAATAAATGTGGTTTTATTTCTTTAATATATTTCAATAAATATTCTATATTTCCTTTTAGATAAGTATATTATACATATTTGTAGATACCTTATGTTTTTGTTACTGATGTATATAAATGTAACTAATTTTGTATATTGATTATTGTATTTTATTTTATTTTATTTTTAAAGATTTTATTTATTTGACAGAGAGAGACACAGCGAGAGAGGGAACACAAGCAGGGGGAGTGGGAGAGGGAGAAGCAGGCTCCCCGCAGAGCAGGGAGCCCGATGTGGGGCTCGATCCCAGGACGCTGGGATCATGACCTGAGCTGAAGGCAGATGCTTAACAACTGAGCCACCCAGGCGCCCCATGTATATTGATTTTAAAAGCAGCTGCTTTGCTAAATCCTCTTGTTAATTCTAAGAATTTGATTTTATTATGTTATGTTAATCACCATACATTACATCATTAGTTTTTGATGTAGTGTTCCATGATTCATTGTTTGCATATAATTTGAGATAGTTTTTTTTATATATGTATGTTACTCAATGTGTGTTCCATGAAACAGTGCCACTTCCTGAACTGTTATTGGTCTGCAATGAGATAAGAAATTGAGAGTATGAGATTAGAAAGTTTTATACTAACTTGATAGAGTAATTATATATCTACTTAACCTAATAATAAAAGTTTTGATTTGTACATTGTATGTCTTTACATTTTATTTCTCTAGAAATTCATTTCTATTGTATTTTACAAAGTATTAGTCTGACAGATTGGGGAAAAAAGCTGATCCTTCTATGAATAATTTGTAGATAATGTTATCATCTGCAAATACTGAAAGTTTTGTTCTTTCTTTTCTTTGTAAATTCAGCTACTATCCCGAAGTAGGCTGGGTGGCTCATAAACAACAGACATTTATTTCTCACAGTTCTGGAGGCTGAAAGTCTGAGATCAGGGTGCCAGCATGGTTGGGTTCTGGTGAGAGCCCTTTTTTGGGTTGAAGACTGCCAACTTCTAGTGTTCACACAAGGTGGAAAGAGCTAGCTAGCTCTCTGGCCTCTTCTTACAAGGGTGCTAGTCCCATTCATATGGGCTCCACTTTCATTACCTAATTACTTAATTACCTACCGATGGTCCCACCTGCAAATACCATTATGTTGGAATTAGGATTTCAACAGGGTTTCAAGGTGGTGGGCGGGGCAAATATTCAGTCCATAGCATATGGATTATATTTGTATTATATAATTGTATTTTATATATGTATTTTTATATATTATATATACTGTAATATACAAAAAACTGTCTTAGGAAACTCTTAGAAAACTAGGAGATTTTCAATATGTAAAAAGAAATTATATATATTCTCTTGGTTTTTTAAAAGGATTTTTTTGTACATTATTGATTGTTGAATTTAATCAAATGTTTTTCTACTTCCACTTTGATAATCATTCATAAATGTATATATATTTTTTTAAAAAAGATAAAAAATATATAAATATATATATATATATTTTGCTAGTGTGTTGACTTACTTTTTCTAAGGACAAAGCCCTCTTATGTGCAGGAATAAACCCAAATTTTACACAGTGCTGACAAATTTCTTTAAAGTTTCTTTAAAGTTTTATTTAGAATTTTTTCTTTTTTGCAGGGAAGAGATTGGCCTGAGATTTTATTTTCAGTGCTTTCCTTTTTCATTCATTCATCAGTCATTGAGTGCATATCCATCATGGATATAGCAACAACAAAACAGAAATCCCATGTGAGCATAAAGCCTAATAGTAGGAGAGAAACAATAAACAAGATAAAAATATATATACATAATGATAGAACCTAGTAAGTGTTGAACCTAGTAAGTAAGTAAATGTGCTTTGGGGCAAGTTTCTTCTCTGTGCATCCATTTCCTCATCTATAAAGTGGGAATAATTACATAGTTTTTTGTTAAGGTTTTTATGATAAATGAATTAATACATACAATGTAATTAATTAGATCGGTGTTTGACACATAATTATTCAATATATGTGAACTATTGCTACTACTTTGAGATGTCAGTTATTGACGTATGTTGGTGTTAAGATATCCAGAATCAGCCTTAATAAAACATGTAGGAGTAGAGAAAAAATTCCAGTCTTATTGGGCTTTCTAAGAAATAGAATCATGCAATATTTAAGCTAAAAGGAAGTTGAGTCATCTTATATTACAGATGAAGAAAGAGCTGTTTGTGGGGGAAAGAGATGCGCCTAACATTATACAACAAATTATTGCCACAGTATATTCTAGAACCTTAAACCATCAATAACCAAATCTAACACTCTTTCCAAGGCTCTAGGTTTCATAACAGAGGTGTTGTTATGGAACATTTCAAATGGAGACTGAATGGGTGAGGCCATGACTCAAAATCTAAAATAAAAAACAAAGCTAAATTTATTGCTTACCTAGTAAGGAAACCATGTCCCATTGTGGTTTTGATTACATTTTCCTAATGATTAGTGATGTTGAACACCTCTTAATATATGTGTTGGCCATTTGTCTATCTTCTTTGGAGAAATCCCTATTTGAGTCCTTAGCCCATTATTTGAATTATTTATTTTTTTCTTTTTTGAGTTATAGAAGTTCCTTATATATTTTGGAGATTCATCTATTATTGAATATATAGTTTGCAAATTTTTTTTCCCCATTCTGTACATTACCTTTTTCATCTGCTGGTTGTTTCTTTTGCTATATGGACACTTTTAATTTGATGTAGCCCAACTTGTTTATTTTTGTTTTCATTGCCGGTGTTTTCAAGGTCATATTCCAGAAATCATTGCGAAGACCAATGTCATGAAGCATTCACCCTATATGTAATTTTAGGAATTTTAAAATTTCAGGTCTTATATTTAAAGCTTTAATCCGTTTTGAATTTTTGTGTGTGTAATAAGAATCTAGTTTCATTCTTTTGCATATGGATATCTAGTTTTCTCAATACCATTTGTTGAAGAGACTTTCTCTTTTATATATTGTTAGCACCCTTGTCAAAGATCAGCTGAAAGTATATGTGTGCATTTATTTATGAACTTTCTGTTCTGTTTCATTGGTCTACATGTCTGTCTTATACAAGTACCACACTGTTTTAATTACTGTAGCTTCATAATGTATTTAACATCAGGCAGTGTGATACTTCCAGCTTTGTTCTTATTTCTGAGAATTGATCTGGCTTTTAGAGGTCTTTTGTGATTCCATACAAATTTTAGATTTGTTTTTCTTATTTCTTTAAAGATTTTTATTTATTTATTTGAGAGAGAGAGAGAGAATGAGAGGGGGGAGGGTCAGAGGGAGAAGCAGACTCCCCGCTGAGCAGGGAGCCCAAAGTGGGACCTGATCCCGGGACTCCAGGATCACGACCTGAGCCGAAGGCAGTCGCTTAACCAACTGAGCCACCCAGGCGCCCTTTTATTTCTTTAAAAAACACTACTGGGGGGTGGTGGCATCTGAGTGGCTTAGTCGTTAAGTGTCTGCCTTTGGCTCAGTTCATGATTCCAGCCATATTGGGCTCCCTGCTCAGTGGGAAGCCTGCTTCTCCCTCTCCCACTACCCCCTGCTTGTGTTCCCTCTCTCACTATGTCTCTCTCTGTCAAATAAATAAATAAATAAAATCTTAAAAAAAACCCAAAACACTACTGGGATTTTGATGGAAATTACATTGAATCTGTAGATTGCTTGGGTAGTATGGGCATTTAAAATATATTATGTCTTCTAATCCATGAACACCAGATGTCTTTCCATTTGTGTCTTCTTTAATTTTTTTCATCATTGTTTTGTAGTTTTTGGTGTATAATTCTCTCACCTCCTTAGCCAAGTTATTATCTAAGTATTTTATTCTTCTTGGTGCTATTGTAAATGGGATTATTTTCCTAATTTCTTTTTAAGATCATTTGTTGCTAGTATACAGAAAAGCAACTGGTTTTGTGCATTGATTTTATATCCTGCAACTTTACTGAATTCATTTATTAGTTCTAACAGATATTGGTAGCATCTTTATGGTATACTACACATAAGATCATTTCATTTGCAAACAGAAAATTTTACTTCTTCCTTTCTGATTTGAGTGCCTTTTTTTTTTTTTGCTTTTATTCTTGCCTAACTAATCTAACTAGGACTTCTAGTAGTATGTTGAATAAAAGTGATGAGAAGGGGCATCCTTGCTTTGTTCCTGTTCTTAGAGGAAAAGCTTTCAGGTTTTCAATGTTGAATATGATGTTACTAGTGAGATTTTCATATATGCCCTTTATTTTGTTGAGATACTTTTCTTTTATTCCTAGTTTGTTGAGAGTTTTTATCAAGAAAAAGTGCTGAATTTTGTCAAATGCTTTTTCTGCATTTGTTGAGATGACCATGTGATTTTAATCCTTTATTTTTTTAATGTGGTATATTCACAGTAATTGATTGTCATATGTTGAACCTTCCTTGAATCCCGGATAAATCCCACTTGGTCATGGTGCATGATCCTTCTAATATACTGTGGGATTCAGTTTGTTAGTATTTTGATAAGAATTATTGCATCTAGGGGCACCTGGGTGGCTCAGTTAGTTAAGCACCCGACTCTTGATTTCGGCTCAGGTCATGATATCAGGGCCATGAGATCAAGCTCTGCGCCTAGCTCCATGCTCAGCAGAGAGTCTGCTTGACATTTTCTCTCTCCCTCTCCCTCCGCCCTCCCTACCATGTGCATGTGACTCTTTCTTTCTCTAAAATAAATAAATCTTAAAAAAAATTATTGCATCTATGTTCACCAGGGATATTAGAATTCATTATTCTTTTCTTGTGCTGTCTTTCTTTGGCTTTGGTAATTCTAGCTCATAAAATAATTTTGGAAGTGTTCCATTCTTTTCAGTTTTGGGGAAGAGTTTGAAAAAAAAAAAGGCATTAATCCTTTAAACATTTGGTAGAAATTACCAGTGAAGTCATCTGGTCCAGGGTTTTTCTTTGGAAGTTTTTGATTACTGATCCAATCTCTATAGTAGTGATAGGTCTGTTCAGATTTTCTATTTCTTTGTAACTTAGTGTTGGCAGGTTGTATTTCTAGTAATTATCCATTTCTTCTAGGCTATATAGTTTTTTGACATGTAATTTGCAGCATCATGTAAGTTTTGGTATATTGTGTTTTCCTTTTCTTTTGTCTTGAGGTATTTTCTAATACCCTTTTTGAGTTCTTCTCTGACTCTATGGTTATTTAATAATATGTTGCTTAATTTCCACATATTTGTAGATTTTCCAGTTTTCCTTCTGTTATTGATTTCTAGTTTAATTCTATTGTGATCAAAAAAATACTTGATATAATTTTAATCTTAAATTTGTTAAGACATGTTTTGGCCTTAACTTGTGATCTAGTCTATAGAAAGATATGTATACACTTGAGAAGAATGTGTATCCTGCTACTGTTTGGTAGAATGTTCTGTATATACCAGTTAGGTCCATTTGGCTTATAGTATTGTTCACGTCCTTTGTTTTCTTATTGATCGTCTATCTGGATGTTCTACCCATTATTGAAAGTGAGATATTGAAGTCTCCTACTATTACTGTATTACTGTCTATTTCCCCCTTCAGTTCTGTCCCAGTTTGATTTACATATGCAGGTGCTCTGATATTGAGGCACATACATTTATAATTGTTCCAGCTTCCTGGTGAATTGATCTTTTATCATTATATAATGTCCTCCTTTGTTTCTTGTGACAATTTTTGACAGTCTAGAAATAAGTTCAGACTTATTTTATTTGAAGCAATATAACCACAGGTGCTGTTTTTTGGTTATTATTTGCATAGAATATCTTTTTTCTATCCCTTCACTTTGAGCCTATGTATGTCCTTAAATTTATTATTATTATTTTTTTAAAGATTTATTTATTTTAGAGAGAGAGAGTGAGAGCATGAGTGGGGGTTGGATAGGGGAGAGGGAGAGAGAGAACCCCAAGCAGACTCCCCACTGAGCATGGAGCCCAATGCAAGGTTCAGTCTCACAACCCCGAAATCATGACCTGAGCTGAAACCAAGAGTTGGATGCTTAACCGACTGAGCCACCCAGGCACCCATGTCCTTAAATTTAAAGTGAGAAAAAATGTTGATTATATTTTGATAGGGATTACATTGAATATGTAGATTGCTTTGGGTAGCATAGACATTTTAACAATATTTGTTCCCTTCAGCCCCTCCATGTCTTTTGATTGGGAATTTTAATCCATTTACATTTAATAATTGATAAAAAAGGATTTAATGTTGCCCTTTTGTTAATTGTTTTCTATTAGTCTTGTAGTTCTTTTTCTGTCTTTTCCTCTCTTGCTATCTTCCTTTATGTTTTGTTGACTTTTGGTATTGTTAATACTTTGATACCTTTTTCTTTTATTTTGTGTAACTTGTATAGTTGTTTTTTTTTTTTTTTTCATGTGTCTGGTTATCTTAGGGCTTACATAAAATATTTTATAGTTGTAACATTTTATTTTAAGCTGGAAACAAGTTCAATTGCATTAAAAAAGTGTCATTTCCCCCTCCCACTTTATGTTATCACAATTTGCATCTTTTCATATTGTATGTTTTAATATATTTTTATTAAATTTGATTTTTAATACTTTTTTGACTTCTGTTATACTAGAATTAAAAGTGATTTACCCATTACCATTACAGTAATATGGCATTCTATGTCTATATATTTCACCTGTATCAATGAGTCTCATGCTATCATATTTATGTTTATTGTCCTTTCATTTCAACTTGAACTCTCTTTAGCATTTCTTGCAAAGTGGTTCTACTGGTGATAAACTCCCTCAGCTTTTGTTTGTCTGGGAAAGTCTATCTCTCCTTCACTTTTGAAGGACAATTTTGCTGTCTATAGCATTCTCATTTGGCAGTTTTTTTCTTTTAGTACTTTGAAAATATCATCCCACTCCCTTCTGGCCTGCAAGATTTCTGCTGAAAAATCCAATGATAGTCTTATGGGGAGAGGGTTCCCTTGTAAGGGACAAGTCTCTTTTCTCTTGCTGCTTTCAAAAATTTATCTTTGTCCAACATTTGACAGTTTGATTATAATATCTAGGCATGGATTTATTTAATATATTTTTTGGTATTTTTTGAAATTCTTGGATCTGGATGTCCATTTTCTTCCCTACATTTAGGAATTTTTTTCAACTGTTATTTCTTTGAATAAGCTTTCTGGTCTTTTCTCTCTCTCCTCCTTCTGAAAATCCCCCAGTGTACATATTGATATGCATGATTTTGTCCTGTAAATAGTGTTTTATACTTTTTTCATTCTTTTTTTGTTCTTCTAATTGAATATTTCCAATTGCCCATCTTTGAGGTTCCAGTTTCTTTTTTACCACTTGAAGTACTCTGATTTTGAACCCCTCTAGTGAATTTTTCAGTTTCATTATTTTACTCTTCAGCTCCATGATTTGTTTAGTACTTTTTAATGTTTTTTTATCTCTCTGTGGAAATTCTCACTTAGGTTATGTATTGTTCTCTTGACCTTAGCGAAAACCTTTTTTCTCCCCCTCTGTATATGGCTTTTATTATTTACATGATACAATATAGCATCAATGCTGAATAGCATGATTATGTGCAATACATAAATATGAACTATCTCTACACATCTGCAGATCTAACTCAGAACTAAGGTACATAAAATTGAAAACAAAACAGTGCTTTAAAGTGAACATCTTTATGATGGTAATTTTAAATTTTCTACTGAGTAAATCATATAACTTCTTTGCACTAGGGTCAATTTCTGGAGATTTATCTTGTTCCTTTGTTTGGAGCATCTTTGCTTAATTCATTATTGTCCTTGACTCTGATTTCTGAAAGACAGAGCCAGCCCTGTGGGAAGCCCCCTCAGTAAAGTTGGAGTACTAAATGTATGCACCAACTTTTTCCCTCCTCTGGGAGAAGTTGGGACCTAGGGGATCTCTTCCTGATCATATGGTACTGCACCAGGGACAGCAACTCTGAACACAGGATTTCCTGAATCTCCCTATTGGCTTCATTCTGGTTTTGTGTTTGCTGAAGGTGAAGGAAAATTTCAGTTAGTTTCTGAATTTCTCACAAAGGAAATGTGCCCATGAATTGTTGCTAAATTGGTATGTTTGGGGGTGGAAGGAAGGTCCAGGGCTTCTTACCCTGCCATCTTGCTGACATTAGTCCTTTCCCAGCCATTCTTTATTACATCACCATATTTTATTTTCTTTATAGTTCTTTTCACCATCTCAAATTAACCTACTCATGCTTGAATATATTTGGTCACTTTGTTCTTCTTCACTATAAAATTATAAGCTCTACAAGAGCAGGGATGTAAGTTGTTGACCCTTATGTTTCAAGTGTCTTAAGCTATGCTTAGTGCATAATAAAACTTCAATAAATACTTATCTGGCAAATTAATTTATTGATCAGTGTTAGGTTATAATTGTGTCTCTGCATTCCAAAATCAAAGTTATTTTCCATGCCCTTGATGGAAACAGAAGAGTCTAATACATGAAATGATGGTGGAGATCAGGTACTGCTCATTATTTTTCAAGCATATTCAAAGTGATTTAGGCTCTCTGTAACTTGTGATTTGTCTCATATGAGATTAAGTTTGAAGTTCTTCCTTCCCTATTTCAAAGGAATGATGTCACTGTGAAATAAAATCATTTTTGTAAACCTCTTAGACAAAAGTCACTATAAACCAGACACTACGTAAGTACTTTCCATCTGCTTTAGTCATGATTAGTTTGAAAAAATGTTTTATGGCCTAATAAATTGTCTTAGGGAGCATGGGTTACAGTTACTGAGTTATTTTGTATAAAATAAATTCAGTTAATAGGTATAAATATCATATATATCAATATATTATGTCAAATGCCTAATATTCCTTCCAAATCTTTCTAGATCATTACCAAATGTTTTAGGCAAGATAGTCTCTTTACCGTATAATTGGGAAAATTGCAATAAAAAATAAGACCTTATTTTTAGATATTACTCACAAATTATTTTAAAAGCCTCATCTTAATTTTAAAAGAAGACATATTGCTTCTGCTCATTATTAACCTAGGAATATATTACCTATAATTCTACTAGCTGGCCTATCTGCCACTATGCTAAATATTTTAGATATTATTTTTATGTTCAATAACTATGAAGTAGGTGATATTATTCTCATTTTATATAAGAGACAATGGAGGTTCAGACTAGTAAGACTAGTAAGTAAGCATAGCAGAGTTGGGTTTTAAACCCAGGTTAGTATGACTCACTTGATCAGAGAGCACAAAACCTAATGTTGGCAGGAGTTAGGCAGAGAATACGAATATGTGAGGGCTCTGTGTATGATATAAATGGAGCACCAGGTACTGTAGCTAAATCAGAGGGCAAAATCCACTGTCAAAATGCATTACAAATTAAATCAACAACAAAACTCCAAATACAACACAACATTATAGAACACAGGCCACCACCGTGAAGACTAGAAACTCTATGAGGCCAGAGTACTTTTGCTCACCATTGTATCTTCACAGGTGCTCCATAAATATTTATTGAATGAATGACTTCAGAGCCTATCCTTTTACTATTTCTTTTTTTTTTTTTTAAAGATTTTATTTATTCATTTGAGAGAGAATGAGATAGAGAGAGCATGAGAGGGGGGAGGGTCAGAGGGAGAAGCAGACTCCCTGCCGAGCAGGGAGCCCGATGCGGGACTCGATCCCAGGACTCCAGGATCATGACCTGAGCCGAAGGCAGTCGCTTAACCAACTGAGCCACCCAGGCGCCCTCCTTTTACTATTTCTATTGCATATTCAACTTTGAGAAAAGTTAAATATTTTATTGCTTCAGTCTATGAGAAATAATTTTGCCACTGATGTGAGAGATATTGTCTATCATTGTCTTTATGTAACTTCTAGCTATTTGTAAAAAACAAAATAATCCTAAAAACTAACTTCAGGTTTCAGTAAAGACAGTACTCAGTTGTACTATAATTTAACAGTAGTTACAGAAAGAAGATACCTTTCAAGCAGTGATGGAAGACTGTATTTGTTGTCAGAGGTACATTTTGGCCTTTTTATTTTTAAAAAGCAATGTCACTAAAATAAAGGCAATTTAATAATTTATACAAAGAAACCAAGTATTATTATTGAGAGTAAATTCAATTTAAATGACTTATGCTACTTGCCAAAAGATCCAATTTAATAATTTTTAACCATAAAAAGTGTTATTGGTCTTTAGCAGTATTGAATATTCTTTACAACTTACTATTGTTTGCTTCATTTTTAGAAGGTATATAATTTAAAAGCAGTGTTTAAATTTTTCAAATAAATTTTGCTGCTGTAGCAGTGAGTTACATACCAAGCAACTACAATATGACTATCATCCTATGCAGGTCAACATGTAAAATTTAAAATATACACTTAAAAAAATAAAAAAATACACACTTAAGGATCCAATGTAATTTTTGTTTTATCTTCATACTCATTAGTGGATTCAGAAAAAAAACATTTTATCAATTTTATAATTCCACAATTAAATTTCAAGTTCAAATGAATAACTCCAAAGTAAGAAAAGTTTTTAGAAAAGCAAAAGAATAGATTTTTGAAAGCTATTATTATTGTTTTAGTTGACTTTAATGAGTTCAGACACTTAAGTGACTTCTACTATAGTACTTTAAATCTGAACCAGTATATTTGTCACTCTTGAATGACCCACCCTTAACTGTGAAACATATTTTAAGTGATATTATAGTAGGAATGATAATGTCAAGGTTAGCCATTTTCTATTTAGCCTAAAGAACTTGCTCTGGTATTGAGTGCTAAGAATGGCAGCTAGAAAAAATAATTTGGAAACAGAGGTTCATATAAACATTTTAAAGTTTTTGTGACTGAATTATCTCTAATATTGTATAATTATGTATTTCAGTATTTTTTCATAGCACTTCCTTAGAATCTATATCTCAAATTTTAAACTATATGCCTTTAATTCAAAATACCTAAAAGTTACACTTGCAATTTTTTTTTAAAGGCAGAGCCCCTTGGTTTTTTTTTTTAGATTTTATTTATTTATTTGACAGAGACAGAGAGGGAACACAAGCAGGGGGAGTGGGAGAGGGAGAAACAGGCTTTACACTTGCAATTAGAAGTTTTAATTAACTGCTTGTGGTTAAAGCTGGCAGTTGAAGCTCATGATTAGCCCAATCCCTTTTCCCCACACTCTGCAAGAAAGGAGAAAATCACAAATTTTGGGATGTTAAAAAGCAGACATACAAATAATAAGTGATTCAGCAGACCCAATAAACCCCAAAACATATTAATCATGGGGATAACTGAAAACCAGTCCAAGGTACACTGCAGAATTTTCAAAAGGCCCAGGAAAGCAGTGTCAGGTACTTGTGAAACTAGAGATGTCCAAGGTCTGAAATCAAGAAGCCTGAGTGGAAGCTGTTTAAGAGTCTCGGTGTGGACATACTTTTATCCACTTTTCTAGACTTTAAGTGGAGACTTTAACTCTGGTAATTTATGTGTTTCAGTTCTGGAAGGATTCTTTTAAAATTATTTTGTTAATTTTACTGATTGTTTTTCTATTCTCTCTTTCTGGAATCGTTAGATTCTTCACCCACTACATACTACTAGGTACCTGCCCTTGACCACCTACCCTAGAAGAAGTCTGGTGTTCTATTCTTGGGAAAGTATAAAAAAAGAGGGCCTCTACATGGAGGGAATGAGTTTCACTCACAAAAAAGAAGAATTGACCTTATTAATAATCAATGCTGAATACAGAAACAGTGCTCTACTTCTAGAAAGTTGGGAGCCAGATTTTTACCCTCTGGGAAGGAGATTAAAAAATAAAAAATTCTGTTAAGAATTTGACCAGCCCAAGAAAATATTTAGTAATATTAACATTGGAGTTTTTCTCCCCTATGGCCTCCCCCACCCCAAATTACCTTACAGTAATACTCCAAATCTACAAATACCACCTGTGTGTTTAGAGATTCCAAGCAGCATTTTAATCTTGCACTCTTCATCATAAGCAGATTGCCAAGGACTACCAGATACCTAGAGAAGGCTTTCAACATGGATGATAAAAATCCAAACAAAAAAACCAACAAAAGAAACAATTTGGGAAGAAACAATTCAGTAAGAAGAAAGAAACTTTAACAAATAGATAACAGAAGATACTGCATGCATGAAACAAGAACAGAATGAAATAAAAAAAATTCAGAGAACAAGGAGAACTCATGGAGACTAAAAACACTGGGGAAATGAACAACTAAATAAAAGTTTGGCAGATTATGCTGAAAATATCTTTAAGAAATTAGAAGAAGATGGGGCGCCTGGGTGGCTCAGTCGTTAAGCGTCTGCCTTCGGCTCAGGTCATGATCCCAGGGTCCTGGGATCGAGTCCCACGTCGGGCTCCCTGCTCAGCGGGAAGCCTGCTTCTCCCTCTCCCACTCCCCCTGCTTGTGTTCCCTCTCTCACTGTGTCTCTCTCTGTCAAATAAATAAAATCTTTAAAAAAAAAAAAAAAAAAAAAAAAAAAGAAATTAGAAGAAGACTAACAGGAAATTGGGAATACAAAACAAGAAAAGTAGAAACCAATCTAGAAAGTCTAAAATATGAATAATAGAGTTTCTAGAAAGAGATAATAGTAAAACAATGGGTGATACCATTAACAAAATAATTCAAGAATTTTTCCATGAAACCCATGGAATTGCTAGAGTGAAGGGTTCTATTACAAGTCCAGAAAAGTGGATGAAAAAATATATATACCAAGGCTCATAGTTTTGAAATACTGAAACACTGGGGACAAGAAAAAAAAAAAAAAAGAGAAAAAAACCCCATATTCTATAAACTTCCAAATTAAGAAAAAATCACATACAAAAGATCAGGAATAAAAATGATTTGGATATCAGAAACACCATAAGCATGCAGGCAAAATTCTGAAAAAAAAAAATTCCAACATGGAATTATATAACCAAACTACCATATCAAAATGAGAATAAAATACATTTTCACATATGCAAGTTCTTGAAAATGTACTTTTTACACACCCTTTATCTAAATATAAGAGAGTAAACCAAGAAAGGGAATATGGAAAATAGAAGGAATCTCCAGGAGGTTCCCGAGATATTCTGTGTGAAGAGACATGGAGAGCAACCAGTCCATATTGAAGCAGGGTGATCCAATAGATGAACATGTCCATTCCTTTATTCACCAACTATACACTGAGCCCCTACTTACGTATCACTCTGCTAGGTGCTTGGCATGCCTCAGTGAACAAAGCAGACAAAGATATGTGTGCCCTCATGGGGCTTATGTTTTATTGTCAGGGAGAGGGAAACAAACAAACAGTAAGCAAGTAAATTATATAATGTGTAGTCCTTTTAAAATTTAAGTCAGATCATGTGACTTCTCTGCCCTGAGGCTTCCAAAGGCTTCCTATTTCACGTAGGGTAAAAGCTATTATCTTTACAGTGGCTCACAGTCTTCCCCTTTACTTCTCTGTCATCCTCATAATACTTGCAGCTCATGCCATGCTAGTCACCATGGCCTTTTTGCAATTCCTTGAACACACCATGATTTTAGACATGCTTCCACCTTAAGGTACTGTTCTAGCTATTTCTTCAGTCAATATAATTTTTAAAATTTTATTTAAATTCAATTAGCCAAAGCATAGTACATCATTGGTTTTTCATATAATGTTCATTGATTCCTCAGTTCAGTATAACAACAAGTGCTCATATCCCAAATAACTTCTTGGCCAAATCCTTCAAGTTGTTACTCAGATTTTGTCTTCTCAATGAGGCCAGCACAGACCAGAGAGAAAGGGGTTAAGGCTGAGTTCAAAGTTTTGGAGGAGTTCCTGGAAATATGGGGTTGCTTTCAGTTGAAATGGAGAAGGCTGTATGTGGAGAAGATTCTAGGGGTGGGGAGGTGAGGTTAGAAATTTATCTTTGACATTTAGTTTCAGATATCTACTAGAAATCTAAGTGGCATTGCCAAGAAGGATATGAGTCAGAAATTTGTGAGAGAAGTCTGACCTGGAGATGAATTTATTGAGGACTGTCATCATTGATATCCCCACTGCCATTGTATTATCTTTTTAATTTTTTTCATTGTATTATCCTTTTAAGCTGAAGACAAATTTCAGATGATCCTGACCCCACTTTTAATCTGTACTAGGTATATTCTGAGCAGTGTGGATATCATTTTTTTTCTTTGTATCTTTTTTTTTTAAATTGAAGAATAGTTGACATACAGTGTTATATTAGTTTCAGGTATACAACATATTGATTCAACAATTCTATACATTACTCAGTGTTCACCATTAGTCATCATCTGTCCTCATACAATGTTATTGCAATATTGTTGAATATATTTCCTATCCTTTACTTTTTATCTCTGCAATTCATTTATTTTATAACTGGAATTTTGCACCTTTTAATCCCCTTCATCTATTTCAATACCCCCACCCCTGGATGTCATTTCTAGTATCCCTCTCATATCTTACAGCCTGAATCAGTTGACAAGAGGACACTCATTTCCCCCAACAGTACTGTTCTGTCCTGACCTTCTGCAGGCTGCTCGTAGGCAATGGTGTGCCTGGAGGAAGAAATATAGAGCAGTCTACTCTTTTTTCACCATCTTTATGCCAGATGTCTAATCTCTAGTTCTTATTATAATCCTGCCAGATAACCCAACTGCAGAAGCCTAGGGATTCCCAGGTCTCACTCTTACTTGCCCATTGTATTCCTCAGGGCTAATAAACTCTCACAAAGCTGAAAAATATTTTAATTAAGGTATAATTGACATACAATTTTATATTAGTTTCAGGTGTACAACATAATGATTCAATATTTGCACATATTGCAAAATGATTACCAAATAGTCTAGTTAACATCTGTCATCATACATAATTACAGATTTTTTTCCTTGTGATGAAAACTCTTAATATCTACTGTCTTAGCAACTTTTAAATATGCAAAATTTCAGTAAAGCTAAAATTTGATTATAACCCAGACATTGTTCAACTTATCTATCTCCTGGGAGCTTTCATCCGATGGTGGCTATATTGTCCTTTTCTTACACAGCTGGGTTTGTCATTTTCTTACACAGCTGGGTTTGCCCTTGTTACTTATTAAAAAAAAAAAACAAAACCAATACATTGTTTAGAGATTTTTACATTGTTTTAGTAAAAACCATAAGCAAAGCCAAGGAAATGATTAAGATAAATTCATGTCAGTGGTTATTTTCTGGGGGTGAGAGGAGTATAGAGGGAGCTTCTAAGATGTTAGTAATATTCTATTTCTTTACTTGGATAATAGGCTTATGAGTTTTGGTTTTATTATTCTTTAACTGTACATAAATATTTTTATCATCTTTATGTGTGATATATTTCCTCATAAAAATTAAAATAGTAAAGACAAAGGAAATAAAAGTACAAAAGGGACCAAATTCCTAACAAAGTGAAGGGTAGAGGGGGATCTCTATTATGAATTTTTACAGCCAATGCTGCTGTGGATATCAGAACTGCTCTTCCTGATGGAATTCTAGTAAATGTTACTAAGTTAGCATGAGTAGATAGAGCAGGAGTGACGAGTAGAGAAAAAAAAATGGGTGGTAGATTGACAAAGTCCACCCCCGCTCCTCATTGGAGTGTATAGAGTGACTGGCAGTGTGGGAAGAAAAATATTTCTAAAGAAATTGAAAGCTTTGTCTACTGGGGTCTAGGGCTCTTGGCATAGACATTAGCATTCCAGAATAATAACATTCTCTTTATTTTGGCATTTTGGGGTGGGTGGGGAAAATTGTATCAGTTAAACACTGTTGTATAACAAACTTAAAAAGGGATAGACAATTTAAGAAAGAGCACAAGAGACATGGAAAACAGTGTGATGGTCAACATTTATAAACAGATCTTCTTAAGGAGTGGAGAGAGAAAATGAGACAGAACAATGTTTAAGAGAATCTGGCCTAGAATTTTCCATATAAATGAAATACCAAACTACAGTTGCAAGAAGTTCTACAAATCCCAAGTAGGATAAATTCTTGTAGGCAGGTACATAACAGTCTAATTGTTGAAAATAGAGCTACCCTATGACCCAGGAATTGCACTACTGGGTATTTACCCCAAAGATACAAATGTAGTGATCTGAAGGGGCACGTGCACCCTGATGTTCATAGCAGTAATGTCCACAATAGCCAAACTATGGAGAGAGCCCAGATGTCCATTGACACACACACACACACACACACACACACACACACACACACACACATGCAGGAATATTATACAGCCATAAAAAAGAAATCTTGCCATTTGCAATGATGCGGATGGAATTAGAGGGTATTATGCTAAGCGAAATAAGTCAATCAGAGAAAGACAATTATCATATGATCTCACTGACATGAGGAATTTGAGAAACAAGGCAGAGGATCATAGGGGAAGAGAGGAAAAAATGAAACAAGAAGAAACCAGAGAGGGAGACAAACCATAAGAGACTCTTAATCTCAGGAAACAAACTGAGGGTTGCTGGAGTGGAGGGGGGTGGGAGGAATGGGGTGGCTGGGTGATGGACATTGGGGAGGGTATGTGTTTTGGTGAGTGCTCTGTATTGTGTAAGACTGATGAATCACAGAGCTGTACCCCTGAAACAAATAATACATTATATGTTAATAGTAAAAAAAATTTTTATGGTTCATCAGTGTAATTACTCTTACACAAACATAGTTAATTCTTTTCTCCATCATACTTATCCAGGAAAAATTCTAATCTAGTTAAACCTGAGTATTTGCCTTTTATTTGTGCCTGAGCAGCTGAAAATTCTTTGAGAAAGTCATAGAACTCTTTTTGATTCCTCTCATTTTCAATAATACCCACAAATCTAAGAGGACATTTAGCACCATTTGTCAATTTTACTATACTTCCCTAGTTGCCTTCGTTTTCTGAGATGAATATTTCATACCTTCTCCTCTATCCTCACATCTATAAATAACCTCTGTTCTCCCATCTTTCTCAATTGGGACTCTTCCTGCTATTTCTTTGAGGGAAATGGAAGTCCTCAAATAGGAGCTCCCATGTTGTCCCATCACTAAATCTATATATCTCTACAAATCTTATTTTTTGTTTTTCCTCTTTTAAGAATGAAAATACCTGTACCTCCCTCTTTCACAGCCAGTCCTTCCATTCCTGCTTTGGATTTTTATCCTCTTTTACCTTTTTAAATCTATTACTCTTATGCATTTATCTTTCTCATTCCTTCATTATCAGTTTATTCTTCCCTACTAAATATATCCATTCAGTTATAAACTTGCTTTAGTATCTATTGTTAAAAATTCATCTACTAATCTCAAATACCCTCATTACAACTGCATTTATCTTCTTCCCTTATAGCAAAACTTCTTTAAAAAATTGTTCTCTAACTACTGTCTCATTATTTCCAATCAGGACACAGAGCCACACACTGAATTAAACAAGAAAAGTTTAAAATAAAGAATTAAGTCAAAGTATGAGTAATGAGAAATAAGATCTAGGAACAGTCCATAGGGCTGAAAGAGAGATCCAAAGAAGTAAAAACTTGAAAGGTCAGCTCTGACCTCCAAGGCTGAGGTTTAAGCCTGTAGTTGTAGCCCATTTGATGGCAGGGAAGTTCACTGGTGTTCCCAGAGGCTGGGCTCACATATATATAGAAGGAGTAGATGTAGGGAGTGTTGGTGCAGGCAGCAGGCAGGACCACATGGTATCCATGTGAAGGTAGCCACAAAAAGGTTAACATCAGGCTGGGCTGGGGCTGCAAGGTCACCAAGAGACCTTGTGTTCTGGGCACATGACTTGGCAGAGCACCACTGGGGATGTCTTCACACCCACACTATTGATGACAGGTGCAGCAAGAGAGACTCCTTCTCCTGCAGTGTCCCTCCAGTGCCTCTCACTGAGAAAGTTTAACATCGTATGCCCTGTAAAGAAGTGTTTAAATGAATTCCATGCATTATTGCAGAACACATTTGAAAGGTGAATTTAGAGCTGAGAAGCAATAAATTGTCAACTGGCACCCCCTCACACACATACCCCCCCTTTTTTGATCAGGATTTGGTGTACTTTAAAAATCTGAGAATTTTTTTTTCAATTCTAGAAAATTCTCACTCCTTATTTATTTGAGTATTGTCTTTTTCTTTTTAACTTTATTCTTTCTTCCTGAAACATTGTCATTCTATCTGTCCATGTTTTCCATTTCATTTTCTCTCTGGGCTATACCACGCAGCATAGTGTAGGGTTAAGAGCATAAACTCTGGACCTGGATTATTTGTATTCAAATTCTGTATCCACCATTGCACCAATTGCACAGGATACTTAAAGACTCACAAGACTTTATTTGGTATATTCACATAAGACTTTCATACAAGTGGGGCATAGGGCAAACAGGAGGAAAAAAGTGTGGGCATCAGAGTGATTGTATTATTTTTTATCCAACCAGTGGTGGAAGACAATTTCATTGCTTCATATTCTTGCCAAATTTAGGGAGTGCAGTATGAGGGAAACAAGAGTGGTGAAAGGGAAGTGGAAAGAGGAAAAACAAACACAAGATGTGTTACTGAGCTGGCCACTGCTTGGTATCAAGTGTAACTGAATGCTTGATTTCAAGGGACTGTCTTCCAAGAAACTATATATATTCTATTTACTAATACTTCAGCTCAGGACAGTTTGTTCAATGGAAGAGGAAGGAAGAAAAATTTAGTTTCAGCTGCCATGTCCCATTGGTCAAAGTTTCCCAAATGAAAATTAACGCCCATTCAACATTGTTTGTACTTGCCTGGAAGCTGTGTGTCTCCTCATTCAGCAGGAACAAGAGAGTGCCAGGGTGGAAAGTGTGGGAATCATGGCATAGACATGATGTGAGGTGCTGTTTGGATGTGCTGTAGTGAAGTTGCTTGAAGGTGGCTGGGTGGAAACAAGTGGTCCACACTCCAGAGACAGTTTTTGCATAAAAGGTGTCTGATGCTATGATTTAATGCTGATAATTTTGTTATTTCTGAATTTCCAAAGTTGAATCCAAGCACACCAGACATTATAGAAGGCATAATTATGCCCTATACACATGATTCTTTTTTTAAAAAAAAATTTTATTTATTTATTTGAGAGAGAGAATGAGATAGAGCATGAGAGGGGAGAGAGTCAGAGGGAGAAGCAGACTCCCTGCTGAGCAGGGAGCCCTATGCGGGACTCGATCCCAGGACTCCAGGATCATGACCTGAGCCGAAGGCAGTCGCTTAACCAACTGAGCCACCCAGGCACGCCCTATACACATGATTCTATTGCTAATAATTTATTGACTGTTTCATTCATTCATTCATTCATTCATTCATTCATTCATTCATTCATTATTTACTCAGTAACTAGCATGTGCCAAGCACTCTTTTGGGCTCTTGGGACCAAATGGACAAGGGTTCTATTGTCATGGGCTTTTTCTACAGTGGAATAAAGACAATAAAGAGGGACATGAAATTAATATCAGGAAATGATGAGTGCTTTGTAGAAAATAAAGCAGAGGGAAGAGGCAGAAGTGTTCAGAGGGGTGCTGTGAAGGTTGTGGAAAAGGTGTTACTTGAGGAGGTAGTCATATTTGAGCAAAGAATTTAAGGTTAAGGAAAAATCTGTCAGGTGTTGATTTGGAAAGAGAGATGTAGGCAGAGGGAATGGCCAATGCCAAGGCCCTGACGAGTAAGCATGCTTGATCATTGTGGCTGGACCCAAGATGGATTTTAAGAGATGGACAGATCCTAGATCATGTACAAGTTTATAGACCATTGCAATGAGTGTGGACATTATTCTAAGTATAGTGGAAAACTAATGGAGACTTTAAGCAGGAAATGACATGATGCGATTTGTATGTTTTGTTTTTCTGTTTTTAATCACTCTGCTCTTTAAAGAGCAGGAGGTTAAGAAAAGAAAAAAAGCCCTTGCCTCTAACTTACATTTATTGGTTGGATTCTGAGTCAACCAGACAAAATGGATTTATATGAGCAAGGGATTTAGGACAGAAGGAGAGCCATGGGGACACCAGAATGTACCTAGAGAGGGAAAGCATGAGGACGCACAGTGTTGATTTCAGAAACTGTTCTCCAGACCTTGCTTTTCAAATTTGGTCTGCATTCAGGACAGAATAGGGAGGGGCAGGAGCTTTAGGAAGATTGAGAGACAGTGGGATACAAACATCATTACTGGATGCTCAGGGAACAAAGTGTGACATTGTGGAGTATTCTCTCTTCTTCCTCAGTGAGCATAACTTCATTCAGTGCTTTGAAAATCAGAGTAAACTTGGAAGCAACAGCAAACAGAGGCTGAGAAATGCCCTAGGGAATGCAGTGCGCCTAAAGGTGGGGGCTGGCATAGATAGAAATCTTAGGGGATTCCAGACACATTACTAAATTTATTTCTGAGCATGGGTCACTCTTAGGTCTATGCAAAATAACTGGTGAAACCTAGAGGGGCCCCAGAGGAGCAGTGTTAGAAGATGGGGAAAAAAAATCTACATGGCTACCAAAGATGGAAAAGCTGGGGAAGACCTTCAATGTCTTCTCATTGCGCTTGGGATAAAGAGTTCTCAACTCTGCATCATTGGGACCCTGCTTACCTCTCTCTGTCCTCCCTCTCTCAAATTGTATGAGCCAGCTTTTCCAGTTCTTTGACCATATCTGGCCTATGAGAATGCTGTTTCTTCTCATGGATATTTTTTCCCCTTCTGTTTTGGCTTGGTTAGTTCCTATTCGTTTTAAAGTCTCATCTTTGAGGCCACTTGCCCCAGCATGAGTTTCCCACTTGGATTATACTCTGGATTATGCACTCCTACTCTATGCTTCCATGGCATCTCCAAATACTATACTTCCATAGTACTTACTGCATGGGAACTATTTATATATTTAGCTTAGCCCTTACTGAAATGAAAAACTTCATGACATCAGGGATTGGTCTGTGCCTTGTTCACCTTTGTACCTTCAGTCTGTACTGTAGTTCCTGGAACTGAGCAGATGCTCAAAAATATTTATTGAAGGAGAAAGGTAGAAAGTTAAAAAGGAAAGGAGGAAAAAAGGTTATAGATAAGGAGTGAGTACGCTTATCTTCTATCATCCCCTTTGATTCAGCTCTCAAGGTGAGTGGTTTCTCTGCTGAAGTTAGTACAAGGTATTATGGTATTTTCTCTGTTCAGAGAAAACCTGATCTTAAGGCTTTATTAGTCATTCTTTTAGGCAATATTATTTCTTGAGGATTTATATTGTGGAGGCTGCTCTACATAATAGAACGATAAATAAAACAGCTTTTGCCCTCAAGTAGCAAAAAAGAGTTAAGTTGGGGACAGAAACATAACAATTAATTTCAAATGACTAGATCGGTTTGGGAACTGAAAAAAATATATATGAGCTGTGTCTTGAAGGAAGATAAAGTATTCTTTAGGTCAAAAAGGAGCTTCTCTTATTCCCCACAATTGTGCAATTCATCATAGGCCCTTTCTTTCTGAAGTGGCATTAAGAACAATTGTGTGCATCTCTGTTGTGGATAGTCTCACTTTTTGCTGGCTTTTTTTCTTTTTCTGTGCTCTGACTCTTCTTCATATCAAACAACTAAACACTGATAAATGGTGCTTTAATCCTTTTTCCAAGCCTCTCCTTCCACAACGTTGCTGCATAGAACCTTTTGTTCCAACAGTATTTAATTCAACTGTTCAGGAGATTTGACTTATATTCCATTCCTCTGCATCCCCACCCCATAATACCAAAGTTCAAGAGGACCTGAGTTCATTAAATTATGAAAACAGAAACTACACCCATGAAGATAGCTAAAGTATGAAAAGAAACAATAAGAAGTACTGGCAAGGATGTGGAGAAATTGGATCCATCATTTCTTGCTGGTGGGATTAAAAATTAATACAGCCACTTTGGAAAACAGTTTGGCAGTTCCTCAAAATGTTAAAGGCAGAGTTACTATACATATAACCTAGCAGTTCTGCTCTTAAGTGTATACCCAAGAGAATTGGAAATATATGTACACACAAAAAATGACTACACAAATGTTCATGGTGGCATTCTTTGCAATAGCTACGCTAGAGACAATGTTTGTGTCTTCTCAAGATTCATATGTTGAAAGCTAAACCACACTGTGATGGTATTTTGAAGTGGAGCTCTTTGGGAGGTGATTAGGTTTTGAACAGGATTAGTGCTTTTATAAAAGAGACTCTAAGGAGCTTCCTTGACCCTTTTATGAACCTGGATGTGGGCTTTCACCAGACACCTATTCTGCCAGTGCCTTGATCTTATATTTCTCAACCTCCAGAACTGTGAGAAATAAATTTCTGTTTGTGTCACCCAATCTATGGTATTTTTGTTATCAGCCCAAACAGACTAAGATAAACACCAAATGGAAACAACCCAAGTGATGAATGAATAAACAAAATGTGACATATCCATACCATGGACTATAATTCAGAAATAAAAAGGAATGAACTATTGATATATGCTACAACATGATGAGCCTTGAAAACATTGCAATAAATGAAAGGAGTCAGAAACAAAGACCACATGTTGTATGATTCCACTTATATGAAATGTTCAGAATGCAAATCCATAGAGATAGAAAGTACATTAGTAGTTGCCAGGAATGGGGGAGGGAGATATGGGAAGTGACTGCTAATGATGGATAGTGGCATGTTTCTAGAGTGAAGAAAATATTTTGAAATCAGATAGTGGTGGTGGTTGTACAACTGTAAATATACTAAAAGCCATTGAATTATATACTTTAAAAGGCTAAATTTTGTGTAAGTTAATTATATCTCAATATAGCTGTTATTTTAAAAACACAGATATCAAGACATAGAATACTGCAGCAAATGTAGTTTGGCAGACTTGACTTGAATAACGTCGCTTTCCTTCACCAATCTGTGGATTCAAACTCCATGGAAGTAGAATTCTGGCACACCAGATAAGTTCTACTGACTCTATTTAAAAAGTTACCATGAGAGACTGTGGACTCTGAGAATCAAACTGAGGGTTCTAGAGGTGAGGGGGGTGGGGGGATGGGTTAGCCTGGTGATGGGTATTAAGGAGGGCACGTTCTGCATGGAGCACTGGGTGTTATACGCAAACAATGAATCATGGAACACTACGTCAAAAACTAATGATGTACTGTATGGTGATTAACATAGCATAATAATAAAAAAAAACTAATGATGTATGGTGATTAACATAACATAATAAAAAACGGGAAAAAAAGTTAATGCTATGTAATTACTTATAACATAATTCAATCACAGTTAAATGGGGGAATAGATAAAAGAAAAAATCAGTATAACTTCAGTATCAAATCTGCTCCATTTAATCTTCAAAAAATTGTTTTTATCCATTGGATATTCTCTCCTGCTTTGTTGAAGATTAGTTGACCATAGAGTTGAGGGTCCATTTCTGGATTCTCTATTCTGTTCCACTGATTTATGTATCTGTTTTTGTGCCAGTACCATACTGTCTTGATGGTTACAGCTTTGTAATAGAGCTTGAAGTCCGGAATTGTGATGCCACCAGCTTTGGTTTGTTTTTTTCCCCAACATTCCTCTGGCTATTCGGGGTCTTTTCTGGTTCCATACAAATTTTATGATTACTTGTTCTAGCTCTGTGAAAAATGTTGATGGTATTTTGATAGGGATTGCATTGATTGTGTAGATTGCCATGGGTAGCAAAGATATTTTAACAGTATTTGTCCTTCTAATCCATGAACATGGAATATTTTATCATATCTTTGTGTCTTCCCCAATTTCTTTCATAACTGTTCTATAGTTTTCAGAGTATAGATCTTTTACCTCTTTGGTTAGGTTTATTCCTAGGTATCTTATGGTTTTTGGTGCAATTGTAAATGGGATTGATTCCTTGATTTCTTTCCTCTGACTCATTGTTAGTATATAGAAATGCAACTGATTTCTGTGCATTGATTTTATATTCTGCCACTTTGCTGAATTCCTGTAGGAGACCCAGCAATTTTTGGGTGGAGTCTTTTGGGTTTTCTACATAGAGTATCATGTCATCTGCAAAGATGAGAGTTTAACTTCTTCTTTGCCTATTCGGATGCCTTTTATTTCTTTTTGTTGTCTGATTGCTGAGGCAAGGACTTCTAGTACTATGTTGAACAACAGTGGTGATAGTGGACATCCCTGTTATGTTCCTGACCTTAGGGGAAAAGATCTCAGTTTTTCCCCATTGAGAATGATATTCACTGTGGGCTTTTTGTATATGGCTTTTATAATATAGAAGTATGTTCCTCTATCCCTACACTGTGGAAAGTTTTAATCAAGAAAGTATGCTGCAAAAAAATTTAATTGAAGTATAGTTGATATATTAATAGTTTAAAAATTTATATACTAGTTTATATGTTTTATATAATAGTTTAAAAATATATTTTAAAATTTTAATTGAAGTATGGTTGCTATTAATTTCAAGTATACATCATAGTAATTTGACAATTCTATACATTATGTAATGCTCATAACAATAAGTGCACTTACTCTCTGTCATCATACACTGTTTTAAAGATATTAACTATATTCTCTATGCTGTACTCTTTATCACTGTGACTAATTTTTTTTAATAACTGAAAATCTGTACTTCTTAATGTCCATCTACTGTGTTTATCAACCCATGCTCCTCCTCTGTGACAACCACATACTTTTTGTCTGTGTAAGTGGGTTTGTTTCTGGTTTTTGTTCTTTTTTTTTGTTCATTTGTTTTATTTTTTTTTATATTTTACATATAAGTGAAATCATATGGTATTGGTCATTCTCTGATTTACTTCATTTAGTACAATACCCTCTAGTTTCATCTATGTTGTTGTGAATGGCAAGATTTCATTCTTTTTTATGGCTGAGTAACATTCCATTGTGTATATATACCATATTTCTTTATCCATTCATCTATCAATGGACACTTGGGTTGTTTCCATATCTTAGCTATTGTAAATAATGACGCAATAAGCATAGGGGTTCATGTATCTTTTCAAACTAGTGCTTTTGTTTTATTAGGATAAATACCCAGAAGTCAAATCACTGGATTGTTTGTTTCTTCTTTTTTTAGTTTTTTGAGGAATTTTAATGCCATTGTCGAGTGGCTGTACCAATTTTCAATCCCACCAACAATGCACAAGGGTTTGGTTCTGTCCACATCCTCACCAATGCTTATTATTTCTTGTCTTTTTGACACTAGCCATTCTGGCTGGTATGAGGTTAGTATCTCTTTGTGGTTTTGATTGCATTTCTCTAATTATTAGTGATATTGAGCATCTTCCTATGTGTCTGTTGGACATCTGTATGTCTCCTGTGGAAAAATTATCTTTGGAAAAATGTTCAGGTTTTTTGCCCATTTTTTACTTGGATTGTTTGGTTTTTTGGTGTTGAGCTGTGTAAATTCTTTATGTATTTTGGATACTAACCACTTAACAGATATATCATTAGCAAATATTTTCTCCAATTCAGTAGGTTTCATTTTCATTTTGTTTGATGGTTTCCTTTGCTGTACAGAAGCTTTTTAGTTCAATGTAGTCCCAATTGTTTATGGTTTCTTTAATTTCCTTTATCTGTTGAGACCTATCCAGAAAAATATTGCTAAGGTTAATGTTGAAGACATTATTGCCTATGTTTTCTTCTAGGAGTTTTATGGTTTTACATCTTGCAGTTAGATGTTTAATCCATTTTGAATTTATGTTGTGCATGGTATAAGAAAGTGGCCAGTTTCATTCTTTTGCATGCAGCTGTCCAGTCTTCCCAACACCATTTATTAAAGAGACCGCCTTTTCCCCATGGTATTTTTTTTTTTTTTGCCTCTTTTGTCATAGATTAATTGACCATATAAGTATGGATTTATTTCTGAGCTCTCTATTCTGTTCTGTTGATCTATGGGTTTATTTTTCTGCCAGCACCATACTGTTTTACTGTATCTTTGTACAATAGTTTGAAATCTGTGATTGTGATACCTCCAGTTTTGTTCTTCTTTTTCAAGATTGCTTTGGCTCTTTGGGATCTTTTATGGTTACATACACATTTTAGTATTATTTGTTCAGAGGAATTGAATTGAATCTATAGATTGCTTTGGGTAGTATGGACATTTTATTTTTATTTTTTATTTTTTTATGTTCAGTTAGCCAACATATAGTACATCATTAGTTTTTATTTTTTTAGATGCTCAGTTAGCCACTGTATAGTACATCATTAATTTTTGATGTAGTGTTCCATGATTCATTGTTTGCGTATAACACCCAGTGCTCCATGCAGTACATGCCCTCCTTAATACCCATCACCTCGCTACCCTATCCCCTGACCCCCCTCCCCTCTGAAACCCTCAGTTTGTTGCCTGGAGTCCATAGTCTCTCATGGTTTGTCTCCCTCTCCAATTTCTTCCCATTCATTTCCCTCCCTTCCCCTAAGGTCCTCGTGCTATTCCTTATGTTCCACATATGATAATTGTCTTTATCTGCTTGACTTATTTCACTCAGCATAATCCCCTCCAGTTCCATCCATGTTGATGCAGATGGTGGGTATTCATTCTTTCTGATGGCTGGGTAATATTCCATTGTATATATGAACCACGTCTTCTTTATCCAGTTCTTTATCCAGTATTCGTTATTCCAGTCCATGAGCATGGAATATCTTTCCACTTGTTTGTGTCATTTTCAATTTCTTTTATCAATGTTTTATAGTTTTCAGAGTACAGGTCTTTCACCTCCTTGGTTAAGTTTATTCCTAGGTATTTTATTATTTTTGGTGTAATTGTAAATGGGATGTTTTCTCAATTTCTTTCTACCACTTCATTTTGTTTATGGAAATGAAACAGATTTCTGTATATTAAATTTGTATCCTGCTACTTCCCTGTCCCCACAGCTCCAAGACATTGAAAATACAGGGAACCTTGATTAATAGATCTTTTAGGAATGAAATTCATTTACCAAAAAAAGTTTTAAAAACAGTTCAACTCAAAATTAACATATTACTTAAGCAAAGTTGCATAATCCATAGCCTTGAATGATCAACCCCCTTTGTAGGTTCTAGTAGCCATTCCCAGCTGAAAGTTCACAATTTTGAACTAGACAAAATTATAACTTTTACATTTTAATTTGTACCTTTTGTCTCAAAGTTTTTTAAAAAATATTGCTTTTTTATGATTTCCCCTATTTTTAATGGTAAAATAGGGAAGGTTCTGATATTCATTTGAATACTGGCCTTTATTTCTCAATTACATCTTTAATTTCTAATTCTGTACAATCTATGTTGGACATCTATAAGCATGTAGGCAGATGCTTAGTGGGGCAGGTGAGATTCAATGAATAACTCTTATACTATTAGAAATCAATTCCCAGAAGGCACATAGAGTAAAGCTATCTGCTTCCTTTGGATTTTGAAATTTGGAGCCTTCTCTCCCCACCATAGTTCTTTCTTCCCTCTTTTTAGATCTTTTCCTAGCCTCTTTCCCACTTCACGCCTGAGTAGGGGAGGCACCATCTAAGGCAGAAAGGGCTTTGGCGGCCACACAGATCTGGACTTGACCTCAATTATGGGACTTGGTTTTCTCAGCTGAAAAGAAAATACACTTTCTGGCTTGAGAGAGACGGAGAATGCATATAAAGCCTCTGATGTGTTTATATATTCAATACATGTCAACTGTTAGGATTGCAGATAATGCAGATACTCCTTTACTCAATGCAACCCAACTTTCCTCCCCAAGATTGTCAGCTCACATTTGCTCTTTCTCCAAACATTTGACATTGATTCAGTTAATATTTAATGCAAATTTTTTGAACCCTTAGAATATAGTATAGTCTAGTAGTATTTTACCTCTAGTAATTTTATTTCAGATCAATGAATGTATATTTAGGGTTATCTTTTTCATTAACAGAAGAATGAGTATACTCACTGATAAAATAAAAAATAAAATGAAGCATTACTAATAGAGTCACTTAAAATAGAGTCCAGAGGAAATTAAGGAGGTAGGGCCTATGCATGTCTCCTGTCTGAATTCTTGAAAAAAATGCTGAACTTGGCTTATTGCCAAATCCCAAACCTCTTGCACATTTGCTGCCTGCAAGAATAGACTTAAATGGACTCTTTACCTAGAACGGACCTTAGCAACTAATCATATATAGAGACATGTTACTGCAACTCTGCCAACACCAATTATAAGACTTTAAAAACAATGTAATTTACACAATTACACAATGTGTAATGTGACTAAAATTCCTCCTTTGCCTTTAAAAATCCCAAGTCCCTTTGTCTTTTGAGAGCACAATCTGGATTACTGCCTGAATTTGTCTCCCAAATTGCAATTCCTAAGACCCCAAATAAAAGCTGTGTTTCACAGCCTTGCTTTTCCTTGTTCAACATCACTATCCTTAAACATTGATTGATTATCTGAATTCAGTAAACAATAGATTTTTTTCTCCTTAGCCAGAAGATAATAAATTACCTTTTGGGGAAAAAAAGAGATTCTTTTTATCTCTTTATAGATTGTAGAACTGGAAGAGATGTTTTAGAAAGAGTTCTTGTCCTCAGATGTAAAAAATGGAAGCTCAAGGAGCTGACCTGCCTTCACTGGCAAAATTAGCTAGTGGCAATTCCCTGCTAGAGCCAGGTAACCTCTCAATTTGGTCCCAGTACTGGAGCAGACCATGGGCATCACCCTGTCTACTGAAGGTTGTTCTTTCCCCCTGTTTAGTTGCTGGAAGATAAGTTCCAAAGTGTGACTTACAGAACAAGATGAGTGTGGGCTCTATTCCACCTCTGATCCTGATTTTTACTACACCCTCCAAAATTCTACATACACACCCTCTACCTCTTTGAGGACTGGAGATTAATTTCTATAATTTGGGAAACCAAAAAACTCATTGGTGTCTTTTTGCTCCTTCAGAGCAGTTTGTTTTTACCTTCTTTCATCCCTGGCTGCCTTTTTTTTTTCTTCTCTGAATTTTTATTTAAAATCCAATTAGTAAACATACAGTGTAATATTAGTTTCAGGTGTAGACTCTAGTGACTCATCACTTACATACAACACCCAGTGCTCATCACAACTAATGTCCTCCTTAATACCCATCACCCATTTAACCCATCTCCCCTCCTCCAGTAACCAGTTTGTTCTCCATAGTTAAGAGTCTGTTTCTTGGTTTGCCTCTCTTCCCCCGCACCCCACATGTTCATTTTTTCCTTAAATTCCACATGAGTGAAATCATATGGTATTTGTCTTTCTCTGACTTATTCTACTTAGCATAATACTCTGTAGCTCCATCCATATCATTGTAAATGGCAACATTTCATTCTTTTTTGTGGCTGAGTAATATTCCATTGCATATTTATACCATATCTTCTTTATTCATTCATTAAGTTGATGGACATTTGGGCTCTTTCCATAATTTGACTATTGTTGATAGTGCTGCTATAAACATCAGAGTGCATTTATCCCTTCAAATCAGTATTTTTGTATCCTTTGTGTAAATACCTCATAGTGCAATTGCTGGATCATAGGGTAGCTCTAGTTTTAACTTTTTGAGGAACCTCCATACTGTTTTCCAGAGTGGCTGCACCAGTTTGCATTCCCACCAACAGTGTAAGAGGGTTCCTCTTTCTTCACATCCTCACCAACATCTGTTTTCTGTGTTAATTTTAGCTATTCTGACTGGTATGATGTGATATCTTATTGTAGTTTTGATCTGATGGATGATGTTGAGCATCTTTTCATGTGCCTGTTGGCCATCTGTAGGTCTTTTTTGGAAAAAAATGTCTATTCATGTCTTCTGCCCATTTTTTAACTGGATTATTGTTTTTGGGGTGTTGAGTTTGATAAGTTCTTTATAGATTTTGAATACTATCCCTTTATTAAATATGTCCTTTGTAAATATCTTCTCCCATTCTGTAGGTTGCCTTTTAGTTTTATTGTTTCCTTTGCTGTACAGAAGACTTTTATTTTGATGAAGTCCCAGTAGTTTATTTTTGCTTTTGTTTCCCTTGCCTCAGGAGACATGTCTAGTAAGAAGTTGCTGCGGCCAAGGTCAAAGAGGTTGTTACCTGTCTTCTCCTCTAGGATTTTTATGGTTTCCAATCTCACACTTAGGTCTTTAATCCATTTTAGATTTATTTTTGTGTATGGTGTAAGAAAGTGGTCCAGTTTCATTCTTTTGCATGTTGCTGTCCAGTTTTCCTGATACTGTTTGTTAAAGAGACTATATTTTTTCCCTTGGATATTCTTCCCTGCTTTGTCAGAGATTGACCACACAGTTGTGGGTTCACTTCTGGGTTTTGTATTCTGTTCATCATTGGCTGCCTTGATTATTCTTTTAGCCAAATGTCATGGCATGTGTGGGTACTTGCAAGTGTGACAATGTTCTTTTCTTCTTGTGGCCACAAATGGTTATACTTGCTTTATTTTGAGGTCCAAGAGAGATCTCAACTCTGCTGATTTTTTTTACCTACAAATTCTGCAGAGAAAGCACAACTGTTTCTTAGGGCAAATGTAGCTGCATTTATGTTTTCCCATTTTCTATGCACAAAAGGCTATAATGCACTATAAGTTTGACATCTAGCAGAAGAAATAAAAATCTCTGTAGTCCAGAAAATATCAAGTGTAATAAAAGAAAAATTATTAGGTGGAAGACACAGATTCTCATCTTTTTTCTGTGACCTTATTTCTGTGTAACATCTGGGTAATCTTAAAACAAGGTGTCTGGACTTGGTAAGTTGTTCTCAAAATTTCAGAGAGCAGAGTTTCTGGAGATCAGTGTAATTTTGTAGAGTAAGGATTTAATTCCATCAAATTAATGGATACCAAATTTATAATTAAGTTATGTAATAAATCACAACCATTAAAAGCAATTTAATATGCCCATTCAAGCAGTCATAGAACATTTAAGAGTAGATGAAAAAATAACACAACCAAAAGTTTATGGAAAAAATGATTGAAAAAAAGCTTAAAACTCCAAGTATTTTACCCTCTATTTTTTTTTTTTTTTTTTTTTTTTACATTGAAGGAAATGCCAGTGTTCAACATTAGGCAAAGGGGTTTAAGTCTAAGATGTTGAAGACTGGGATTCTAAAGAAGCACTGTTTAAGAACCTCTGGACTATATATCCAAGCTCTAAAATGTCTAAAATGCCTCCTGATCAAATGTTACTTGTTCTGATTATAATTGCTTTTCAGTTTACAGATACCAGGTATTTTACAACTTTCTGAAAACACTAACTCAAAGCTTTTAATGAGATAAACATTCAAAGTGGAAATTCAGGTACAAATTATGCTCTGGACCAAAGCTTCTGCAACATAGTTGCATAGTTGCAACATTGTTATCTCGCAGTGCTGCTCAAATGTCTCCATGGAAACACTACTTCCCACAGAGGAGAATAAAAGTGCACCTCAAGTTATGGGTATTCTGAAGCCATTACATGTGCATATCTTCAAAATCTAGATTCTGTATTTAAGAATTCTTAAAATTTCTTATAAAAATTTTTAAGTTACTTATCACAAGAAAAAAAAATTGCTAAAGATGGGATGGAGTTCAGATGTCTGTACTCTTCCTCCTGAGACCTGTTACTCTATGAGTGGTGGGAGGTAGGGGTGCACATTTTCAAATTTACTAGCCTCATCCTGGCTCAGGACCCCTTTTTATCCATCTAATACAGGCCCATCATCAAAATACCACTGCAAGGACAAAGAATTTTAATTCACCCACAATAAGAACACTGGTAGCTCTGTTATAGGTTAACTGCTGTGCACAGGAAAAATTAAAAACAAGACTTTAGATGTCAGAGTTTGTGTCCAGATTAACACTAGGCTGTCCACATCCATGTGTTGAATCTGTTCCTAAATGACTCATTATGTAACCTTGGGATCACTGTTTTTAGTGATATTAGAAATATAAAGTCAATTTTTCTAAACAGAGAGGAACCTCTCTTTTGCGATGTCTGAATCCTGGTGAAAGGAAACTGATAAAAGGAGAGAGGGAGATGAAAGAGCATATTAATTAATATGTGTTCTCTTTTCCAAGGTAGCATTTTAAGGCAACCTGAGCACTATTGAAAAATTTTAAACTTCTCTTAAAACATTCTTGAATATTCAGATAGTTGATATGACAAATACACCTATTCTTTGGATTAATTATTTCAAGCTTTTCATTTTACTTTCATTGTTCAGATCAACACTAAATGTCTAAGGTATTGTCTTATTCACAAAAAAAGAAAGGGAAACAAGAAGGGAAATTACTTATCTGTTTTGCAAGTTCAAGATTAAATAGATGCAAAGGAAAGTACATCTTCCATCACCACCTCAAAAATTTCTTGTTTCTTTGGCTTTTTATGAGAACCATTCTTTCATCCATTCATTCAACAAACAATTTTAAAGTTTCTAAAATCTTTCAGAGACTACTGCAGGTACTGAAGAAACAGGTATATAACATAAAGCCCCAGTCCTGATGAGTGGACATACCAGGGGCAAGAAAGGTCATATACAATGCCAGGTAGTGATTAGTGTTACATACACACACACACAAAATAAGCAGGATAAGGTGATAAGAGTATCCAGGCAAAGTTATTTAGAATGTTCTGAGAGAGCCTCTTTAATAGGCTGTCCTTGACCTTGGTCTTGGCAATGATTTCATAAATTTAATACCAAAATCAAAGACAAAAAAAGCAAAACTAAATAAGTAGGACTACATCAAATTACAAAGCTCTGTATAACAAAAGAACACACAAAATGAAAAAGCAACCTGCAGAATGGGAGAAAATATTTACAAATCATATTCTGATAAGGGGTTAATATCCAAAATACATGAAGAGCTTCTACATTTCAATAGCAAGAAAGCCAATCTGACTAAAAAATTGGCAGAGGATCTGAATAGACATTTTTCCAAAGACAACACACAGATGGGCCAACAGGTACATGAAAAGATGCTCAATATCACTAATCATCAGAGACATGTAAATTAAAGCTACAATGAAATATTACCTTATACTTCTTAAGATGGTAGCCATCAAAAAGAAATAACCAGTGTAGGTGAAGATGTGGAGAAAAGGGAACTGTTGTGCTCTCTTTGTAGGAATATAAACTGGTACAGCCACTGTGGAAAAAGAAGTATGGAGGTTTCTCCAAATATTAAAAAAAATAGAACTACCAGATGATCCAGCAATTCTACTTCTGAATATTTATCCAAACAAAACAAAGTCACTCTTAAAAAGATATGCACGCTTCCACATTCATTGCAGCATCAGTCATGATAGCCAAGAAGGAAACAATCTAGGTGTCCATCAATAGACAAATGGATAAAGAAAATGTGGTACATACAACACACACACACACACACACACACACACACACACACACAGAATATTTAGCCATGAAAATAATTTAAAAATCTGTTATTTGTGACAATATGGATGGACCTTAAGGGCATTATGCTAAATAAGTTAGAGGAAGACAAATACCATACAATCTCATTTACATGTGGAATCTAAAAAGATACAAAGAGAAAAACAAAAATCTACTAAACTCCAAGATACAGAGAACAGATTGGTGGTTGCCAGAGGCAGGGCCCAGAGTAGGGGGCGGGGCACAAAAATGGGTGAAGGGGGTCAGAAGGTACAAACTTCCAGTTATAAGTCCTGGAGATATAATGTAAAATATATTAAAAGAGAGAGAGGGACAGACAGACATACTATGTGAACAGCAATCTAAAGAAGTAAAGGAGAGAACATGGTAGAAATCTGGAGGAAAGATCCTTCTTGCTTGACTTGGTGTAGTCAAAGAGGAGCAAGAAAGCACTGTGGCTGAAGCCGAGTGATCAAAGAGACTATTGGCAAGAGATGAACTTGGGCAGGGCTAGACCCTGTAGGGCCTTGGAGGCCTTTGGTAAGGAATTTGGATTCTTTTTTTAAGTATGATGGAATAGTACTGGAGAAATTTGAAGAGGGAAAAGATATAATACTACTTACATTTTAAAAGACCACTTTGGTTGTGGTGTAGAAAGAATAGATTGTGGAGAAGGAGAAGACCGGAGACTAGTTAAGAAAGGTGTTCAGAGCCTAGACAAGAAATTATGGTGGCTTGAACTGGACTGGAAGCTGTGAAGATGGTGGGAAATGTTGGATTTGGGATATATTTGAAAGTAGAGTCCATAGATGAGTTGTGTCATGGGTTGAATGGTGGCTCCTCAAAAAAATATGTCTACATCCTAACCCCTGGAACATGGGAATATGACCTTATTTGGGGGGAAAAAGGAGTGGGCCTTTGCAGATACAATTAAAGATCTCTAGATGCGATCATTCTGGATTATCTAGGTATTCCCTAAATCCAATGCCAGTATCCTTATAACAGACAGAAGAGAAGATATATACACAGAAACAAACAAAACCCACAACGACCATGATGATGAAAGCAGATTTCAGTTATGTGGCCACAAGCCTAGGAAGGTTTGGAGTCATCAGAAGCTGGAAGAGACAAGGAAGTTTTCTCCCCTATGGCCTTGGAGGGCACAGAGTCCTAATAACACACCTTGATTTCAGACTTGAGGCCACTAGACCAATAATACAATTTTTGTTTTAAGACACCAAATTTGTGATAATTTGGTATAGCATCCCTAAGAAATTGGATATGCTGCATGAGTCTGCAGTTCAGGGGAGACCCAAGAAGGTCTGTACCAATACATATAGCAATGAACATGGCAAAGAGTAGTGATAAAAACAGAATTTTAAAAAGAGAAGAAAACAGTTATGTACAAGGGAAATTCCACAAGACTGTAAGCTGAGTTTTCACCAAAAAACTTTGCAGACCAGAAGAGAGTGGCATGGTGTATTCAAAAAACTGAAAGGAAAAGTCTGCAGCCAAGAATACTCTACCCAGCAAAGCTATCATTCAGAATACAATGAGAGATAAAGAGTTTCCCAGACAAACAAAAGTTAAGGAGCTCAAGACCACTAAAGCAGCCTTACAAGACATGTTAAAGGAGACTGAGTGGAAAAGAAAGACCACAGGCATGCATAAAAAAAGTAGGAAGCATAAAAGTAGTAAAATTAAGTATATCTATAAAAATCAGTCAATGGACTCACAAAACAAAAGGATGTAAGGAAGGACACAATATACCTAAAACAAGGAAGAAGGGGGAATAAAGAGTGGGTTCAAACATAAATACCCATCAACATAATATGGACTGTGATATGCAGAAGATGTTATATACAAACCAGATGGTAAGCCCAAATAAAAAAAAACCCATAATAGATACACAAAAAGTAAAGAGAAAGGAATCTAAGTATATAGCTAAAGAATGCCAGCAAACTGTGAGAGCAGAGAACAAGAAAGAAACAAAACAGAACTACAAGAACAACCACAAAACAAGTAACAAAATGGCAATTAATGCATACCTATCAATAAGTCCTTTGAATATAAATGGGCTAAATACTGTAATCAAAAGATAGAAGGTGAGGAAGTGGATAAAAAAAAGGGACCTATCTATATTCTGCCTACAAGAGACCCATCTTAGACGTAAAGACACACGTAGATTGAAAGTGAGGGAATGGAGAAACGTTTATCATACAAATGCATGTGAAAAGAAAGCCAGGGTAGCAATAACTATATTGAACAAAATAGACCTTAAAACAAAAACTGTAACAAGAGACAAAGACGACACTATATAATAAAGGGAACAATCAAACAAAAAGATGTAAGCATTGTAAATATGTGCCCAACATGGGAGCACCCAAATACATAAAGCAGCTGATAACAAACATAAAGAAAGTAATCAGTAGTAATAAGATAATAATAGGGGACTTTAACACCCCACTTTCATCAATGGGCAAATCATCTACGTAAAAAATCAACAAGAAAACCATGGCTTTGAATGAGACATTGGACCAGATGTTTCTAACAGATTTGTTCAGAACATTCCATCCTAAAACAGCAAAATACACATTCTTTTCAAGTGCACATGGACATTCTCCAAAACAGATCACATATTAGGCCACATAACAAGTCTCAACAAATTCATAAAGATTGAAGTTATATCATGCATCTTTTCTGACCACAACACTATCAAACTAGAAATCAACCACAAGAAAAAATCTGAATGACCACAAATACATGGAGGTTAAATAACATGTACTAAACAATGGATGGATCAACCAAGAAATCAAAGTGGAAACAAACAAAATACATGGAGACAAAGGACCACAAGACACAACAGTGCAAAATCTTTGGGATGCAGCAAAATTGGTTCTAAGAGGAAAGTTTATAACAATACAGACCTACCTCAAGAAGTAAGAAAAATGTCAAACAATCTAACCTTACACCTAAAGGAGCTAGAAAAAGAACAAAGAAAACACATAAACAGCAGAAGGAAGGAAATAATAAAGAGTAGATTAGAAATAAGTAAAATAGAAACAAACAAAAAACATTAGAACAGATCAATGAAACCAGGAGCTGGTTCTTTGAAAAGATCAAAAAAATGATAAACCTCTAGCTGGATTCATCAAAAACAAAAAAAAAAACAAAAAAAGAGAGGCCTCAAAAAAATCAGACATGAAAGAGGAGAAATTACACCAACACTAAAGAAATACAACAGATTGTAAGAGAATATTATGAAAAAATACATGTCTAAAATTGGACAACCTAGAAGAAATGGGTAAATCCCTAGAAACAAATAACCTACCAAAACTGAAGCAGGAAGAAAATTTGAACAGATCAATTACCAGCGTTGAAATTGAATCAGTAATCAAAAACACTCAAAAAAACAGAAGTCCAAGATAAGACGGCTTCACAAGTCAATTTTACAAAATAGTTAAAGAAAAATTAATATCTATTCTCAAACTTTTCCAAAAAATAGAAGAGGGAGGAAAACTTCCAAATTCATTCTATGAGGCCAGCATTACCCTGATACCAAAACCAAAAAAAAGACACTACAAAAAAAAAAAAAAGAGAGAGAGAGAAAGCTACAGGCCAAGATCTCTGATTTTGCACAGATGCAAAAATCCTCAACAAAATATTAGAAAACTGAATCCAACAATACATTAAAAAAATCATTTACCATGATCAAGTGGGATTAATTCCCAGGATGCAATGGTGGTTCAATATTTGCAAATCAACCAACTTGGTACATTACATCAACAAGAGAAAGGATAAAAACCATATAATCATTTCAATACACACAAGAAAAGCATTTGACAAAGTAAAACACCCGTTCATGATAAAAGCCATCAACAAAGTAGGTTTAGAAGGAACATGCCTCAACACAATAAAGACCATATATGAATAACCCACAGCAAACATCATACTCCATGGTGAAAAACTGGAGCTTTTCCCGTAAGGTCTGGAACAAGACAAGGATGTCCACTCTCATCACTTTTATTCAACATAATACTGAAAGTCCAGCCACAGCAATCAAACAACAACAATGAAAAATAAATAAAAGCATCTTTGCTTTTGGCAAAGAAGTTAAACTTTACCTATTTGCAGAGGACATGATATATATATATATATATATGTCCTAGCCTCAGCAATCAGACCACAAAAAGAAATAAAAGGCATTCAAATTTGCAAAGAAGTAAAACTCTCTCTCTTCACAGATGACATGATACTTTATGTGTAAAACCCAAAAGACTCCACCCCCAAATTACTAGAATTCATACAGCAATTCAGCAATGTGACAGGATACAAAAATCAATGCATAGAAATCAGTTGTTTTATACACTAACGATGTGACTGAAGAAAGAGAATTTAAGGAATCGATTCCATTTACAATAGCACCAAAAACCATTAGATACATAGGAATAAACCTAACCAAAGATGTAAAGGATCTATACTCTAGAAACTACAGAACACTTATGAGAGAAACTGAGGAAGACACAAAAAGGTGGAAAAACATTCCATGCTCATGGATTGGAAGAATAAGCATTGTGAAAATGTCTATGCTGCCCAGAGCAATCTACACTGTCAGTGCAAAACCTATCAAAATACCATCAACATTTTTCACAGAGCTGGAACAAACAATCCTAAAATTTGTATGGAACCAGAAAAGACCCTGAATCTTCAGGGGATTGTTGAAAAAGAAAACCAAAGCTGGGGGCATCACAATGCCTGACTTCAAGCTGTATTACAAAGTTGTGATCATCAAGACAGCATGGTATTAGCACAAAAACAGACACATAGACAAGTGGAACAGAATAGAGACCGCAGAAACGGACCCTCAATTTTATGGTCAACTAATCTTCAACAAAGCAGGAAAGAATATGCAATGGAAAAAAGACAGTCTCTTCAATAAATGGTGCTGGGAAAATTGGACAGCCACATGTAGAAGAATGAAACTGGAGCATTCTCTTACACCATACAGAAAGATAAACTCAAAATGGATGAAAGACCTAAACGTGAGACAGGAATTCATCAAAATCCTAGAGGAGAATATAGGCAGCAACCTCTTCGACCTCGGCCACAGCAATTTCTTTCAAGACACATCTTCAAAGGCAAGGGAAACAAAAGCAAAAATGAACTTTTGGGACTTCATCAAGATAAAAAGCTTCTGCACAGCAAAGGAAACAGTCAACAAAACAAAGAGGCAACCCACAGAATGGGAGAAGATATTTGCAAATGACATTATAGATAAAGGGCTGGTATCTAAGATCTATAAAGAACTTCTCAAACTCAAAACCCAAAAAATAAATCAGTCAAGAAATGGGCAGAAGACATGAACAGACACTTCTCCAAAGAAGATATACAAATGGCTAACAGACACATGAAAAAATGTTCAATATCACTTGTCATCAGGGAAATACAAATCAAAACCACAATGAGATACCACCTTACACCAGTTAGAATGGCAAAAATTAACTAAACAGGAAACAACAAATGTTGACGAGGATGTGGAGAAAGGGGAACCCTCTTACACTGTTGGTGGAAATGCAAGCTGGTACAACCACTCTGGAAAACAGTATGGAGGTTCCTCAAAAAGTTAAAAATAGAGCTACCCTATGATCCAGCAATTGTACTAATGGGTATTGACCCCAAAGACACAATGTAGTGAAAAGAATGGGCACCTGCACCCCAATGTTCATAGCAGCAATGTCCACAATAGCCAAACTATGGAAGGAGCCAAGATGCCCTTCAACAGATGAACGGATAAAGAAGATGTGGTACGTATATACAATGGAATATTACTCAGCCATCAGAAAGGATGAATACCCACCATTTGCATTGACATGGATGGAACTGGAGGCGATTATGCTAAGTTAAATAAGTTAAACAGAGAAAGACAATTATCATATGGTTTCACTCATATGTGGAACATAAGGAATAGCATGGAGGAATACAGGGAAAGGGAGGGAAAACTGAAGGGGGAGAAATCAGAGAGGGAGACGAACCATGAGAGACTATGGACTCTGGGAAACAATCTGAGGGTTTCAGAGGGGAGGGGGTGGGGGGGATGGGGTAGCTGGGAGATGGGTATTAAAGAGGGCATGTATTGAATGGAGCACTGGGTGTTCTATGCAACTAATGAATCATTGAACACTACACCAAAAACTAATGATGTACTATACAGTGGCTAACTAAGCATAATAAAGAAAAAGAAACCCTAAAGACTCCACCAAAAAACTCCTAAAAAATGATAAATGAATGCAGTAAGGTCAGAGGACACAAAAATCAATTTATAGAAATCTGAATTTCTGTACACTAATAAATGAAACAGCAGAAAAAGAAAATAATCCCATTTATAATTGTGCCAAATAGAATGAAACACATAAAAATAAACTTAACCAAGGAGGTAAAAGACCTATACTCTGAAAACTATACAACATTAATGAAAGAAATTGAATACAACACGAAGAGAGACTTTGTTTTGAAAGATATTCCATGTTAATGAATTGAAAGAATATTGTTAAAATGTCCACACTACCCAAAGCAATCTACAGATTCAATGCAATCCCTATCAAAATACCAATGTCATTTTTCACAGAACTAGAACAAATAATCCTAAAATTTGTATGTAAACACAAAAGATCCCAAGTAGCCAAAAAAAAAAAAATCTTGAAATAGAAGTACAAAGCTGGAGCTATCAAAATTCCAGATTTGAAGTTATACTACAAAGTTGTAGTAATAAAAACAGTATGGCATTGGCATGAAAATACACACATAGATCAATGGAACAGAAGAGAGAGTCCAGAAATAAACCCATGATTATATGGTCAATCTTCAACAAAGGAGGCTAGAATATACAATGGGAAAAAGTCTCTTCAACAAATGGTGCTAGAAAAACTGGGCACTTATATGTGAAAGAATGAAAATGGACCACTTTCTCACACCACACATAAAGATGTGGTATAGATATACAGTGGAATATTATGCAGCCATCAAAGAAATGAAATCTTGCCATTTGCAAGAACGTGGATAGAACTAGAGGGTATTATGCTAAGCGAAATAAGTCAATCAGAGAAAGACATGTATCATATGATCTCACTGATATGAGGAATTCTTAATCTCAGGAAACAAACTGAAGGTTGTTGGAGTGGTGGGGGTGGGAGGGATGGGGTGGCTGGGTGATGGACATTGGGGAGGGTATGTGCTATGGTGAGTGCTGTGAATTGTGTAAGACTGATGAATCACAGAGCTGTACCCCTGAAACAAATAATACTTTATATGTCAAAAAAAAAAAAAAAAAGATAGAAGGGAAAAATGAAGGGGGGGAATCGGAGGGGGAGGTGAACCATGAGAGACTATGGACTCTGAGAAACAGACTGAGGGTTCTAGAGGGGAGGGGGTGGGGGGATGGGTTAGCTTGGTGATGGGTATTAAAGAGGGCATGTACTGAATGGAGCCCTGGGTGATATATGCAAACAATCATGGAACACTACATCAAAAACTAATGATGTAATGTATGGTGATTAACATAATAAAATAAAATTTAAAAAAATCTAAACTCAGAATGTATTAAAGACCTATGAGATCTGTCTGAAACCATAAAAATCTTAGAGGAGAGCACAGAGAGTAATTCCTTTGACATTGGCCATAGTAACTTCTTTCTAGATAAGTCTTCTGAGGCAAGGGAAATAAAAGCAAAAATAAAGATTTGGGACTACTTCAAAATAAAAAGCTTCTGCACAGCAAAGGAAATAAGCAAAAGAACTAAAAGACAACCTACCAAATGGGAGAAGATATTTGCAAATGACATGTCTGATACGGGGTTAAAATATATAAAGAATTTATACAACTCAACTCCAGAAAAAAGAATAATCCAATTTAAAAATGGGCAGAAGACATGGACAGACATTTCTCCAAAGAAGACAACAGATGGCAAACAGACACATGAAAAGATGATCAACATCACTAACCATCATGGTAAACACAAACACACACACACACACACACACACACACACAGGGAACCAGAAATGTTGGCAAAATTGTGGAGAAAAAGGAACCCTTGGGCACTGCTAGTAGGAATGCGAATTGGTGCAGCTACTATGAAAAACAGTGTGGAGGTTCCTCAAAAAATGAAAAATAGAACTGCCATATGATCCAGAAATTCTAATACTAGGAATTTAATCAAAAAATACAAAAACACTAATTTGAAAAGATGTAAAATCCTCTGTTTATTGCAACATATTTACAATAGCCAAATTATGGAAACAGCCCAAGTACCCATCAATAGATGAATGGATAAAGAAGTGGTGGGCATGTGTGTGTGTATCACTCCATCATAGAAATGAATGAAATCTTGCCATTTGTAACAACATGGATGGAGCTAGAATGTATAATTCTAAGGGACATAATTTAGAGAGAGAAAATTCCATATGATTTCACTCATATAGGGAATTTAAGAAACAAAGCAAATGAACAAAGGAAAAAGAGACCAAAAAACCCAGGCTCTTAACTATAGAGAACAAACTGATGGTTGCCAGATGGGAGATGGGTGGGGGATGGGTGAAATAGTTGAAGAAGATTAAGAGTACACATATCTTGATGAGCAGTAAGTAATGTTGAATCACTCTATTGTACACCTGAAACTAATATAACACTGTATGCTAATCATACCGGAATAAAAAATAAAAGCAAAAATATATTTTAAAAATCCCATCTAGAATACATAACCTATGTACAAAGAAAAATGTAAAAATTCTGGATGTTTGATCACACTACATAATTTTTTTAAAAAGGTTATTGGTTGAAGGTTTTTCTAATTTACTCATTCCTTTAAAAACATTGTGAATTTTTATAGTTAGTTCAGTTGCATTTATGGCACAAGATTTTTTTCAAAACAGAGGAACCAATTTCCCTTAAATGTAACAGCACTCTATTTCCAGCAACAATTATATTTTTAAAGATTAATTTGTAGAACAAATGTACAACTAATTTTCTACTCTGCTCACCAGTTACATTATTTACAAGGCTAACATCTACATATAGAACAATCTTTCACTTGTCCCCCCTCCTCCATCTTATTCAAAGGTTTTTTCCCCCTCCCACTTCATTTCTGACTTAGTTGGGGAAGTACAGGAGTTTCAGACAAGGTATCTATGTTTTTTTCAATGGGATTTTTTTCCCTTTGGTAATCCACCTGAAATGCTGTCCCAAGTACTGATGGCAGGGGTTAGTGATCTTGTACATGATATTCTTAGAGGTAATGCATGAACTTGTTTTACAAACTCTTGGACTATGTATTTGATGTAAAATATGTACAGTCTTAATGTCAACCATCTCTTAAAAGTGAGCCTATAGGGGCGCCTGGGTGGCTCAGTTGTTAAGCGTCTGCCTTCGGCTTAGGTCATGATCCCAGGGTCCTGGGATTGAGTCCCACATCGGGCTCCCTGCTCAGCAGGAAGCCTGCTTCTCCCTCCCCCACTCCCCCTGCTTGTGTTCCCTCTCTCGCTCTCTCTCTGTCAAATAAATAAATAAAATCTTAAAAAAAAAAGTGAGCCTATAAATACTGTGGAATAATTTTCTTTGGTCAGAAACATTTGGACTGAGTAGTGCCCATGGGTCAGGATTTTCTTCAATGCCATTTAGCAAATGGTCTTTAGCCTATGCCATTAGCAATAATTTTGTATAATGCAGGGCGCCTGGGTGGCTGTCGTTAAACGTCTGTCTTTGGCTCAGGTCCTGATCTCAGGGTCCTGAGATCGAGCCCTACATCCGGCTCCCTGCTCCGCTGGAAGCCTGTTTCTCCCTCCCCCACTCCCCCTGCTTGTGTTCCCTCTCTCGCTGTGTCTCTCTCTGTCAAATAAATAAATAAAATCTTTAAAAATAATTTTGTATAATGCAGCAGAATACCTTGCAGTTGTCTCACTTTAAACTTCACATGAGGGATTCTTCGCTATTCTTCAGAACCTAGTCTAGCAAAATTAGAGGAAAAGCCCTAAGGAGATTTATTTCTGTTAAGAGAAAAAGCCTACGTTTTCAAGCTCAACAGTTGAATCCAATACAGATAACAAATAGTGTCCACTATCTCAACCCTTCAGAGTTGACAGTGTTTTCTGTAATCAATTTGTGCTTTCTGTGGGGCAGTTGGATAAAATTGAGCAGCTAAAATTTCGAATCCCATGAATCTCCTAGTTTGTAAATTGACTTGCAGACACAAAGTAACAACTATCCTGCATATTTATTGTTGGTTTTTCTGTTTAGTTGTGTTTTTTGTAAACAGGCGAAATTTCCAACCAGGCACATGTCATTCAATTTTCTGTCAATCACACAGTTGTATAAAGCAGCAAAACTGAAGAGGGGAAGGATTGTTGTATACACTCTAAATTGCTTTGCATAGTCTCATTTGAGATAATTGGTGTAAGAATCTTGACTTTTATATTACTATAAACAAAAGTGGAAATGAAGAAAAAAAATTGATTTGAAGGTCACATGGAAAACCTGAAAAAGAAGATCTAGTAGTATATAAGGGATGCCTAGTCCCATTAGGTACCAAGACATAAAGCCACTATACTTAAAAGCAGTGAATATTGGCACACACACAGAAAGACCATTGGAGAAGAAGACAAAAGTCAAGAAACAGACCCAGGTACATGTGAAGATTTAGTACTTGATAAAGATGATAAAGATGGGCTTTTTTTATTTATTTTTATTTTTTTTTAATGTAGTGTTCCATGATTCATTGTTTACGTATAACACCCAGTGCTCCATTCAATACGTGCCCTCTTTAATACCCATCACCAGGTTAACCAATCCCCCCACCCACCTCCCCTCTAGAACCCTCAGTTTGTTTCTCAGAGTCCACGGTCTCTCATGGTTCATCTCCCCCACTTCATTTTTCCCTTCCTACTATCTTTTTTTGGGGTGTATGTGCTATGGTGAGCTCTGTGAATTGTTTAAGACTGATGAATCATAGACCTGTACCTCTGAAACAAATAATACATTAAATGTTAAAAATAAAGATGGGCTTTTAAATTATTGATGTTGAAACAAATGGTAGCTATTGGGAAGAGAAAAGCTCAGGTATCCATACCCCACACTATAGATTAATCTCAAATTGATGAGCTAAGAGTTAAAATAATAAGTACCAGAATAACACACAAGCAAAGTCTTTTATTTCTTGGAATTGAAGGTTGTTCTAAATAGGCCTCTAAATTTTAACATATAGTGTAAAAAAAAAAAAAGCATATTTTCATCAAGCTCCAATATATGCTGTGAAAACTCAGTTTACCCATTAGCCTTAATATAAACATTTTCAATGTGAGCCAGGCTATAAAATGTCAAGAAGCACTGCTCTACACACTTTTTCTGCACATTCCAGACACTTAGCCTTTTGTTAGGATTCCTCTATTTTTAGGAAGTTAAAAATCAACCAGTTAGAACATTTGTAGGCAAATGACAAGGAATCATTACATACATGAAACTTTTTACTTTTGCAAAGAATAACATCTTTTTGCTCCTTGACGGTGCCAAGATACTTGAATTCAAATAAATACAATTCTTAAGGAAAGTGTCATTATAAAAAAGCTTTTGTTCTTTTACTTCAGTGTTCAAAGTTACATTTAACACACTTCAGAATTAAAACTTACATAAAAGCTTTTTATTTTGATGTAGTCCCAATAATTTATTTTTGCTTTTATTTCCCTTGCCTCAGGAGACATATCCAGAAAAATGTTTCTATGGCCAATGTCAAAGAAATTACTGACCATGTTCTCTTCTAGAAGTTTTATGGTTTCAGGCCTCACATTTGGGTCTTTAATCCATTTTGAGTTTACTTTTGCATATGGTGCAAGAAAGCGGTCTAGTTTCATTCTTTTGCATGTAGCTGTCCAGTTTTCCCAGCACTGTTTATAGAAGAAACTGTCTTTTCCCCATTGTACATTCTTGCCTAGGTCCCAGATTAACTGACCATATAAGCATGGGTTTATTTCTGGGCTTTCTATTCTGTTCTATTGATCTAGGTGTCAATTTTTTGTGCCAGTACCAAACTGTTTTGATTACTACAGCTTGGTAGTGTATCTTGAATACTGGAACTGTGATACCTCTAGTTTTGTTCTTGTTCAAGATTGTTTAGGCTATTTGGAGTCTTGTGTGATTCCATACAAATTTTAGGATTATTTGTTCTAGTTTTGTGAAAGATGCTGTTGATATTTTGATAGGGATCTCACTGCATCTGTGGATTGCTTTGGATAGTATGGACATTTTAATATTAATTCTTCTAATCCAAGAGCATGGGAATTTCACACATTGCTCACTGAGAAATCATGTTCTACAACACACACCCCTAAGAAAACTGTCTACAAATTCTTAGAGAAAAAAATGAATTTAGGCAAAGATAATATCTAGAAGGTGCAGATGACAATTCTACCAACAGAACAAAAGTTAGAGTTTTCAGTTGTCTTCAAAATATTCTTCATTCTTGGGATGTAGGTAAAGCTTGTGTGATACGGATATAAATGTTGTCATTTCTCAGAAAAATTGGTTTTAAGATTTAAAACTGTTTTCTCTACTGTAACCTCCAGTACTATTTCAAGGCATGGTTTTATTACATGGTCAGCTAAAAGTTTAGAATTAGTTTTAGGAACGAATGTGGTCACTCAACAGAAACAAATTGCTTCTAAGAGAGTTGCAGAATAGTGTGAGTTTAGGATTCTACCAACAATAGTTCTTGTTTCCCAGAATAAGATGGAATGAGAAGCCATTCAAGCCATATGGGCTCTGAACAGAACATAAAATTAATTTGTTCCTTCAAATCAGCTACAGATCTTCCTTATGGCCTGGTAAACCCATTTTAATTTGAAAATCTTGGAAGTTAAAGATGCATTTAATGTACCAAACATCTTAGCTTACCCTTAGCCTACCTTAAACATGCTCAGAATACTTACATTAGCCTACAGTTGGGCAAAATCATCTAACAAAAAAAGCTTATCTTATAATTGTTGACTATCTAATGTAATTTCTTGAACATTATACTAGAAGTGAGAAATAGAATAATTGTAAGTTTATCAGTTGTTTACCATCATGATTGCGTGTCTGACTGGGAGCTGTGGCTTGCTGCTCCTACCCAGCATCACAAGAGAATATTGTATTGCATATCACTAGCCCAGGAAAAGATCAAAATTCAAAATTACAGTTTCTACTGAAAGCATATTGCTTTTGCAACATCATAACATTGAAAAATTTTAAGTTGAACCATTCTAAGTCAGAGACAGTATTTATATCAAAATGGTTACACCCAAGAGAACATTCCTATTATGGCTACATAGTCAAGGTAGAAATAAATTTTAGGTCCTGAGATTTTGTTTCTTACAAAGCAATTTGGTTGTTCTGCTAAAGGCAGGTCTTATTCATCAGACCATGTAAGTGCCGTGTATATCATTTATTAGTAGTGTCCATGCTGATTAGAACCATCTAGGCTGACTCTGCTAGAGCTCAGGAAAACAGACAGCAAGTTGGGGTCACTATGAAGGAGAAGTCTTAGGTGGGTAACTGGAAATAGAAGAGAAAGTTGAGAAAGGAGACAGAGTAGGTACACAGAGCTCTTAGGATTGTCAGCCACAAAAAGGACCTCATTGGCATTCTTAGTGACTGGAGGTCTCCAGTGTAGAGGATTGAACACTGAGTGCTAAGAAAACTTATAGAACTGGTAATGTAACAAGAATAGCAAGAATGCACTTTACTATAATAGAAATTAAGATACCTTCATTTTTCCCTGTGCTTGACTGGTTACTTTTTAATCACAAAGGAGCTCAAAAGTCTAGTAGTTTTGTGGGTGCATGTGGATGAAGGTGCATGAATGCATGAAGGGGTTCTTAAGGATTTAAACCTGGCCATGCCTTGACTTTCTAGATTGGACATCAAGAAACTTGAGTTTTTCTGATTTGTATTCATCTTGGGAAATTCACTGGTCTGAACCCAGAACACTTCAAAGACTGGTACCTTGGTGATCTAGAAATTCTAGCCCCTCTAGGACTATGTGGTCCTAGTCACAATTTATTTTTCTTGGTGGCGGACACTGGTAAAGATTTGTAATTGAGGGGGCCCGGGTGGGTCAATCGTTAAGCGTCTGCGTTGGGCTCACATGCCCCTCCCCCTGCTTGTGCGTGCTCTATCAGATGAATAAATAAAATCTTAAAAAAAAAAAAAAAAAAAAGAACCGTGTCTCTATTTTTCTGTTCTGTATACTCACCTTCACGTTCCAGCCTCTGATGCAGGCCCCAGCCTGAGATAATGGCCCTTCCTTATTTCCTTGCAGCCCCCTGGGGTCTGTAGTCAAAGCCCCTAATTCCAGCCCCCAGCCTGGACTGGTCACCAGCAGCTAGATCTTGCTGATACCCACAGGCTGCTCTCGTGGCCCTCAGCCTCTGGCCAGGCCCCTCGGAATGTATTTGCCAATCTCCCCAGATGCTTTTTGCTTTCCTATCAACTGCTGAGACTTGTCCCAGTGACTTTCTCTGCCCCTGGGGTTTTGGTGTGCTTCTGATTATTGATCTTTTTTAGCCTGACCTATCCCATGTGCCATTTGAGCCTGAGGTTTGGCTGCCTTCTTTCCACTGGAGATGGAGTTTGTGATAAATTATTTAGATGCACATGGAATTTAGTTTTTACTGAGCTATATCACAGGATTCTAGCAATTTCTCCCACCTGTCTCAGGATGGCTGGCCCAGATGGATCCTTGATTAATGGGGCCGGGTTCTTTTTAGTAAAACATTTAAAAACCACATCCAGGGAGGCCTGGGTGGCTCAGTTGGTTCAGCGTCCAACTCTTGATTTCGGCTCAGGTCATGATCTCTCAGGGTCATGAGATCAAGCCCCACAGATGAGCTCCATTCTGGGCGTGGAGCCTGCTTAAGATTCTCTCTGCCCCTCTCCCTGCCCCCCTCCTCCTGCTCTCACATTCTCTCTCTCTCTAAAACAAAAACCAAAAAACCCACATCCAAACAGGACACATTTGTAAGCAGGTGCCCAGTAGTTTCGTAGGGCATCATTCCTTCCCACACACTCACCGTTTCTCATCCTCTTCTGCCATCATTGTCCAACCTCCACCCCAGGCCCATCCTCCTTTACTCCTGCACTCCCTCCTCATATGCACTACCCATCAGTTTCAATACCCATTCTTCAGGCTGTGGTTGCATATTAGATTCACCCGAATCACTTTAATTAAATCAGAATCTCTGCAGACAGGACCCGGGCAGTGGTGTTTTCACGGGCTCATCAGATGATTCTAAAGTACCTGGAAGCCTGACTTAGCAAAATTTAGGCTTCTGTTCTTTTATATGAAGACCAAAAGTCTCTGTCACCCAGAATTGCATTGTATCCAATTTATCATTTTATTCCTAATATATAACATAGCATGTAGCATATCTTGGAAACAGTGTATATTTGATGAATAAATAAATAAATATTCTGAAATGTGTTTGACTTTTTCCTATGGCTGAAGCCTATGATTCCTGTTCACTAAACCCAAAGTGACTAGAAAATTTAAACAAACACATTCCAGGGGCGCCTGGGTGGCTCAGTCGTTGGGCGTCTGCCTTCAGCTCAGGTCATGGTCCCAGGGTCCCGGGGTCCTGGGATCGAGCCCCACATCGGGCTCCCTGCTCTGCGGGGAGCCTGCTTCTCCCTCTCCCACTCCCCCTGCTTGTGTTCCCTCTCTCACTGTGTATCTCTCTGTCAAATAAATAAATAAAATCTTTAAAACAAACAAACAAACAAACAAAAGAAAACAAACACATTCCAAGTGTGTTTACATCTAATTATAAAAATTTTAGATATTGACATTCCTGATTGCTCTACTTTTTACAATTTAATATATATAAATATTATATAATATATATATATAGCTTCTATATATATATTCATTGTAGGAAAAATTTAAAAATACTTATAACCAAAACAAAGTAACTAAAAAACACCTGTACTTGTACCACCCAGAAATAACCACTGTTAATCCTTATCCTCTCTCCATTTATTATGTACATACATTCCTGCATGTATTAGACTGAATCTGAATCATACCTTGATCAATACCTAATATATTGTGTTTAATCTTACTTTTATTAAAACATAATTTATAGACAAGTGAGCTAAACATTAGGGAGGTTAAAATATAAATGTCAAAGTTCTCTAGAAGGCCCCTAAGACCTTTCTAACATTCAGCTACTCTTGTGTTCCACTAGTAGTCAAATCCTTAAATAACATTTGTGTTTGCAAAATATAAAAAGTTACTCTCCAGTGACTATATATGGGAACAAAAGAAAAGATTTTCATGAAAATGAAAACATTTCCTGAGGGTTTTGAGTCTTAAACTCATAACATTCCTTCAAACTTGTGCTTACTTTTTTAAAAAAAAAATTTGTTGTTATGTTAATCACCATACATTACATCATTAATTTTTGATGTAGTGTTCCGTGATTCATTGTTTGTGCATAACACCCAGTGCTCCATGCAGAACATGCCCTCTTTAATACCCATCACCAGGCTAACCCATCCTCCCACCCCTCTCCCTTCTAGAACCCTCAGTTTGTTTCTCAGAGTCCATGGTCTCTCATGGTTCATCTCCCCCTCCGATTTCCCCCCTTCATTCTTCCCCTCCTGCTATCTTCTTTTTTTTTTTCTTAACATATATTGCATTATTTGTTTCAGAGGTACAGATCTGTGATTCAACTTGTGCTTACTTTTTTAATTTTGACAGAAAACAAATCACAATAACTAATGTTTATCAACCACTTTTTTAAGGGACTGTACTAAACAATTTACATGAGTTATTTTGTTTTCTGTCTCTCCGTAGAAGTGTTCAGTAGGTATTAAAATCCCCAGATCAGAGTCAAGAAGACTGTGGCTTAGATGGGTTAAGAAAATCATGGGACTTCTGCAGTTAGTAAGCAACAGAGCTGAGATTCATGAATAAATACGTTATTCCCTGCCCCGTGTTCTGCTGTTACTAACAACACAAAAAAATATGTAGTACTTGGACAAAATTGATTTTACTAAAAACCTGTGCTGATTATCTCCCCACCTTTATTATGTCACTCTAGAATTTAATTGGCATCAAATTTATGGTTTAAAATCCCCATTTTCCTTGTGGGGGAAGTTGAGAATTTACCCATGTCTAGTCTACACTGTGTTTCTTTGTCTTCTGATTTCCTAAAGATTTTCAGCAGTTGTTCTTCCACTGGTTGTTAGTCCTCGTGCTGCACGCGTACCAATCTGTTGCTGACTCCATGCAGAATTGGAGGGACCCACTTGAACAGTAGGACAACACAGCTGAGCCCTTTAACTTTTCATAACGAATTCACTAATTGGTGAATGTGTTGTATCCAGAGCACATGGATCTCTTTTCAATCAACAGCAGAGATTACCTCATTTATCTCAATTTAGAGCCATTTCTTGTATAGCTCCTAGCTAAAGCCTGACAAATCAATTGATAGTCAGGGCTGGTAGTTTATGAGTCACGAGTGGTTACACATTCCCTAAGCTTTCTCTTACTGAATCAAATCACCAGGAAGTAGCACACCTACATTCTGGCTCTCCATACAAACCACTTTAAGGACTGCGACTTGAATTACGCCATTAGCTTGCCTCAAGTTTACATTACTGCTATGTGCAGAATGATCACTGCTATTGAAGACACTGTGCATTATGTATGTCAATGTTTCTTATATAAAGACTAATATGGTAAATTCTTCCCAGAGTTCAGAGCCAGAAAAATGTTGGCCTCTTCTGATATACCAAAATGCTTCTTTTCTTTTTTTAGATGATGAGGACTGCAATATTCCTTTATATTTTTCTTTTGGCCCTGACTCTCTAGTGGTCAGGAATCGAAATATTCTCCTCAGTTACTGTAGCTTCCTATAGTCTAGATTTGCTGGTATAATTACCTGCTTGGCTTTTCTCATCGCCAGCCTCATGCCCCCATACCCTCCCTCTCCTTTTTCCTTTGTCCTAGTAAGTTTGCAGCTTTTTGCTTGGTAGTAAAAGCAGTATGGGCTTAAGAGTGTGACTTTCTGGAATTCTGAGAAACAAACTAATAGTTTTTAACTGTGTGAGCTTGAGCAAGTTTCATAATATTCTCTATGCCTCCCATTTTCACTTATAAAATGCGGATAATAAAAGCACTTGCCTCATGGTTGTGAATTTTTTTAAATGATAAAGTATGGTTCAAATGATGTTATTAATGTGATTTTTTTTCCTTTTTAAAAATAATTATGGGGGTGCCTGGGTAGCTCAGTTGGTTAAGTGTCTGATTCTTGGTTTCAACTCAGGTTGTGATCTCAGAGTCGTGAGATCCACCCTCAGCATGGAGTCTGCTTAAGATTCTCTCTCCCTCTCCCTCTCCCTCTGCCCCTCCCCACTGCTCTCACTCTCTCTTTCTATAATAAATAAATAAATCTTTAAAAAATAAATGAAATGGGGCACCTGGGTGGCTCAGTCGTTAAGCGTCTGCCTTCGGCTCAGGTCGTGGTCCCAGGGTCCTGGGATCGAGTCCCACATCGGGCTCCCCGCTCAGCGGGAAGCCTGCTTCTCCCTCTCCCACTCCTTCTGCTTGTGTTCCCTCTCTTGCTGTGTCTCTCTCTGTCAAATAAATAAATAAAATCTTTAAAACAAATAAATGAAATGAAAAATTATGATCAACTGTAAATAACATAAAATGTAATATCTTAACCAATTTGAAGTGTACAGTTCAGTAGTGTTAAATACATTCACATTGTTGTGCAACCAATCTCCAGAACGCCTTACTTCTTGTAAAACTGAAACTCAATACCCATTAAACAACAGTAATCTATTCCCTCCTACCACTAACCGCTGGCAACCACCATTCTACCTTCCATCTTTATGAATTTGACTACTCTAAGTACCTCAGATAAGTGGAACCATACAGTATTCATCTTTTTGTAACTGGCTTATTTCACTAAGCATAATGTCTTCCAGGTTCATTCATGTTGTAGCATGAATGAATTTCCTTCTTTTTCAAGGCTGAATAATATTCCATGGCACATACAGACCACATTTTGTTTATTCTTCCATTGATAGACACTTGAGTTGCTTCCACCTTTTGGCTATAGTTTTGTTTGTTTTTGTTGTTGTTTAAAGATTTTATTTATTTATTTGACAGAGAGAGAGCACAAGCAGGGGGAGCAGCAGAGGGAGAAGGAGAAGCAGGCTCCCTGCTGAGCAAGGAGCCCCATACAGGGCTTGATCCCAGGACCTTGAGATCGTGACCTGAGCCAAAGGCAGATGCTTAACTGACTGAGCCACCCATGTGCCCCAACTTTTGGCTATTGTGAAAAATGCTGCTATAAACACGGGTGTATAAACATCTCTTTGAGTCCCTGCTTTTAATTCTTTGGGGGATAGACCACAGAAGTGGAATTTCTGGATGGTAATTCTACTTTAAATTTTTTGAGAAATTATCATTCAGTTTTCTATAGTGTCCACACCATTTTACATTCACACCAACAGTGCACAGGTTCCGATTTCTTTACGTTCTTGCCAACACCTGTCATCTCCTGTTTTTGTTTTTTTTAAAAAAAATAGTAACCATCCTAATGAATATGAGGTGGTAGCTCATTGTGATTTTGATTTGATTTCTCTAATGATTAGTGATGTTGTGCATCTTTTCATGTGCTTGTTGGACATTTGTATATCTTCTTTGAAGAAATGTCCACTCAAATCTTTTGCCCATTTATTAATCAAGTTGGTTTTTTGTTGTTGTTGAGTTGTAAGAGTTCTTTATACACTTATCAGATATATGATTTAAAAATATTTCCTCTCATTTCATAAACTGCATTTTCACTCTGTTGATTGTGTCCTCTGATGCATAGTTTTTAATTTTATTGTAGTCTTATTTATTTTTACTTTTGTTACCTGTGCTTTTTGTGTCATATCCCAGAAATTGTTGCCAAATCCAGTGTTCTTAAGATTTCCCCCTATGTCTTCTTCTAAGAGTTCTATAGTTTTAGTTTTTACATTTTTGATTCATTTTAGTTAATTTTTACATATGGCATAAGAGTCCAGTCTTTGTCATGTGATATTCAGTTTTACCAATAATTTTTTTTAAAAGATTTCCCTTTCCCCACTGAATGGTCTTGGCATCCTTGTTGAAATTGGTTGACACATATGTGAGAGTTACTCTTGGGCTCTCTATTCTATCCCATTGGTCTATATGCCTGCCTTTATGCAAGTACCACACTGTTTTGATTAATGTAGCTTTGTAGTAAATTTTAAAATCAGGAAGTCTGAGACCTCCCACTTTGTTCTTCTTTGTCAGGATTGTTTCAGCTATATAGGGTCTCTTGAGATTCCATATAAATTTTAGGATGGCTTTTTCTGTTTCTCAAAACAAAATAAGAATTTTGGTAGGGTTTTCATTAAGTCTGTCAATCACTTTGGGTAGTATTGACATCTTAACAGTATTAAGTCAGTCCATGAACACAGGATTTTTTTTTTTTTATTTATTTGTGTCTTCTTTCATTGCTCTCAGCAACATTTTGTAGTTTTCAGTTTCCCTGGTTGAGTATATCCTTAAGTATTTTATTCTTCTTGATGATCTTGTAAATCAATTTTTTGATTTTCTTAATTTCCTTTTAGATTGTTCATTACTAGTGTATAGGAACATAACACAACTGGTTTCAGTGTGTTGGTTTTGTGTCCTGCAACTTTGCTGCATTATTTATTCTTACATTTTTTGTGTGTAGAATTGTTAAGGGCAATTTTTTTAAAGACATAAGGTATCTCTAATTTTCTTTTATGATAATTAATATGGATATAAAAATATCCAATATATATAATTAAATGATCTTATTTTCAAATTAGTGGACCTAGCTTTTACTTGTTCAACTTCTTGCTTTCAACTTAGAAAAAGCCCTCTCTGTTTCTCTTTTTCTTTTTTGCTGTAAGCACTTTTTACAAAAATTAGTTTATTGTAGGCCTTCCCAAGACCACTTTTGTTAGGTGTAATCAAATGCAATTCCTGCTCATAATCAAATGAATTTCTGCTCTGTAGTAGAGTTCAGAATATTGATATTATGAATCCTTACACCTTACACTATTATGAATCCTTACACTATGTGCCTGCTTTTTGTTTGTTTGTTTTTCTCATTTTGATACTCTGCTACTATGTTGTGAAAAATTTAAATTGTGGAGCTGCTCGGCCCTCCTTCGCCAGTTTCTATTTTAAAAATTCAGACTGAGAGATCATAGGGACCTTTCTAAACATCATTAACTGTGTTCTGGAAGCTTAGAATTCCCATCTGACTGTATGTAGCATGTCCTACCTCACTTCATACTTGAAGTTGACAACAGCAATCTTCTCAGCAAGCTTTCTGTCACTCTCACATCACCATCAACTCTTTCCACATCGGCCAGAATTAAGAACAGAATACCAGTTCTTCCAGATACCTCTTCCTTCTGAGTGACAAAATTCCCAGCCAGGTGAAGAAAACATTTACTATATATTGTGCTTTTAGACTACTTATATCTTTAGCCATTGTATAGTTAATCCCTCATCTCTGACAATTTTGTAATCTTTTCTAAGAAAGACTTGATTATTATACCCTCTGTCTGGTATGTTCTAAACCTCAAGGTTTTAGAACATTCTCATAAAAGTATGGCTTGCCTCTTCCTTTGCACTTTATCCAGTTACTTTCTTTTGTTGTTCCTACCCTAAAGGGGAGAGAGCTCTTCCATGCTTCCCCTTCACTTGGTCAGCTGGTGTTTTTTATTTGTTTTTTTGTCTTTTAAAGGGACTCTCTTTCACTGCTATCTTCTCATCATGGGTATCAGAAGCCCACCCTACATTCCATGCTTTATATTTGTCAACATTCCCTATCTTTAGCATAATCATTTCTACCTCAGTGCCTTTGGGGAGGCTGTTCCCTCAGTGTGAAATGAGTGGTCTTTCTTTCATCTCTACCTTTTCTTCTAGGCCCAAGTCACACTCTCCTTTCTCTATGCAGCATTGGTGGATCTGCCTTGCTTGAATGTCTAGAACATGTCTTTTCTGTGTATGGGTGTGGCTTTTACCACCTTGCTTTGGGCTATGCATATTTGTGTCCATCCTGCCTCTTTAACAAGATCAGAGGTTGGCAAACTTTTTCTGCCAAGGGTCAGTTTGTAAATATGTTCTGCTTTGAGGGCCATACAATCTCTGTTGCCAATATGCAGTTCTTCCATTAAAACATGAAAGCAGCCATAGGCAATATGCAAACAATGAGCATGGTTGTGTTCCAGTTAAACTTTGTTATTTTTATAGACATTGAAATTTAAATTTCATACAGTTTGCTGTCATGAAATATGTTCTTCTTATGATTATTTTTCAATCAGAAAATGTAAAAACCATTCTGTGTTAATGGGTTGTACAAAAGTAAGTAGTAAACCATGTTCAGCCTGGGCTGTAGTTTGCTGACCTCTGAACTAGATTATGAGCCGCCCAAAGGGTGGCTATATTTTATGCCCCTGTGTGTAGGCTACAGTTCTCTGCCCATCAGGAGTTGCCTCTTAAGAACAGGGGTTGGGTCTTTTTCTTCACCACACTACTCCCAATGATGAGTGCAGTGCCTGGTACACTACAGACATCCAAAAAATTACTGAGTAGAGGAATACATAGTAATCTACTTTTTCAGTTTTCTAGCAGTAAGCAGAGATCTGATAAACTGGACCACAAAGAGTTCGTGGGGTTAGGATGGAGGAGAAGGTCAGGAATACTGGGAATGCCCTATGAGATCAGACTTGGGTTGCCTTAGTATGGATAATTTCACTTGGATAGGGACTGGAAGTGGATGGCTGAGATGGAGTGGGTTGAGAGGATAGGGAGTGAGGGTTGAAGAGGTGAGGATAAGTGATAGAAATGACAACTTGTGTAATATTAATAAAGAGAAGAAAACAGAGAGAGAGTTTGAAACTTTAAAGGTGAACTTTATCTTTTTCCATATTTAGCTCCAATTCAACTCTAACATCAATCATATATTATTTTGATTAAAATTCTCTATGGGGCTTTTCAATACAACCCAGGGAGCCACTGAGAGAGTTAATCTTTCCTTTTCCCAACCCTCCGATTCTCTAATACCCCTTCACCTGTTTTGAAGAGTGCTGCATAGACCTAGGGCTGAGGCGGCCAGGTCAGCACCACTGCTGTCCAGAGTAACATATGTCTACAGAGTGTGAGGAATTGAGTATAGTGACATCAGACTCACTTCAGCCTCTAAGAGATCCTGAGACTTCTTCTGTGAATCACCTAGAGTTAGAATTGGTGTGCAGCTGTGCTGCTAGCCTTCCTTGATCCCAACACCAAAGGCCTGGGAGAGGGAGGGCGTGTCCTCCATCTCTGTGGTTTCTGCACCATTTGAGGGCTGCCCTCTGTGACCCAAACCTTCAACCCACAGCCCAGAGAACCAGGCTCATAGATGTGGGCTATCACTCCTATAAAGAGGTTTAAGTGGATTACAATCATAAAGACATCTTTTCTTAGGCTTCCCTCAATAGTTACAATGTTACTCTTCATTTATCATTGCTTTTTTGGAATTTCAGACATTTTGTATATAATAGCATGACACTATTGCTTGTTTTTTAAAATTGCCATAACAACATTCCCAGACATTTGCATTAATATGTGGTAGATGCCAGGGTTGGGTTTAGATCAATACCAGGTGTGGGTCAGCATGTGGATTTCTGAATATTCATATTCTGAGTTTTTATATTTCTCAGTTTTTATGTTATCTTGAAAGACAATGAGAGAGAACAATAGCTACAAGATTTCTATCAAATTAAGGAAAGAACTGAGGCAAAGCAAAATTAGAAAAAATGGAGGTGTCTTAGTCTGTTTAGGCTGTCATAACAAAATACCTAGATAATGTGATTTAAACAACAAAAATTTATTTTCTCAGAGTTCTAGAGGCTAGAAAGTTCAAGATCAAGGTTTTAGCTTATTCAGTTTCTGATGAAAACTCTCTTCCTGACTTTTATGACCACCTGCTCACTGTGTGTTCACATGGTCTTGGTACATGCACATGGAAAGAAAGATATCTCTCTTTTTTCCCTCTTGTAAGACCACTAGTTCTATTGCATTAAGGCCTCATCCCTATGATCTCATTTAACCTAATTACCTCTAAATATCCTATCTCCAAATATGGTCACATATGGTGGGGAGGACACAATTCAGTCCATAGCAATAAGTGTACATTATAATACTTATATTATTATTTGAATGTAAAAGACTGGAAGGCAGTGGTGGTGAGGGGGGAGGAGGGATGGATATAATGAAAATAGTTTTCCACAAAATTTCGTTACAGCCTTCTCAGTGTCTGGAGTAATCACCTTGAATTGCCAAAACTTCTATTGCAAAATAGACAGGTGAATGCTCCAGAGCAAATTTATAAATTCTTGTATTTCTGGATTTTCACCCCTGCCTGGCAGTAATGCAGGGGTATCTTCTATTCCCCTGATGGAGAGGTGTTAGCAGATGTCAACAAAAGGAGAATTTAAATTAGATTCAGAGTCTCATAACATAATACCTTCAATTTCTAGTTTTAAGGAAAAAATACTCATTATATCAGTAACCAACAACATTTCGACTTAATACAAAAAGATTGACATGAACACTGAGATATCAGGGATGCTAGAATTATCTGACAAGAATTTTAGGGGCACCTAGCTGGATCAGTTGGTAGAGCATGCAACTCTTGATCTGAGGTTTGTGAGTTCAAGCCCCACGCTGGGTGTAGAGATTGCTTAAAAACAAAACCTTAAAAAAAAAGAATTTTAAAGCATCCATCATAAAAATGCTTCAACAAGCAATTATAAACACATTTTATGCAAGCAAAAGGAAAAAAAGAAAAAGAAAAAGTGTCAGTAATGAAATAGAAGACACAAAGAAAAACCAAATGGAAATTTTGGAACCAAAAATAATACCATAACCAAAAGGCAAAACTGAGTAAATGCGCTCAACAGCAGAATAGAGGGTGAAGAGGAAAGAATCAATGAACTTTAAGATAGAAATGTAGAAATTATCTAATCTGAATAACAGAGAAAAGAGACCAATAAAAAACATAAAGAAAAGAAAAAAAACAGAACCTCAGGAACCTGTGGGATTATAAAAAAAGATTTAGCCTTCATGTCATCTAAGCCCCAGAAGGAGAGGAGAAAGAGGGCAGGGTTGAAAAAAATGTGAGGAAATAATGACCAAAAATTCCCCCCATATGGCAAAAGGCATAAACTTACAGATTCAAGAAGCTCTGGAAATCCAATAAAAAGGTCCAAAGAAATCAACATCAAGACATCATAACAAACCTTCTGAAAACTAAAGATAGTAAAATAGTCTTGAGAATAGTGAGAGAGAAATGACACCTTACCAATAGGGAAAAACAATTTGAATGATAGTGAATTTTGCTAGAAACCATAGATGACAGAAAAAAGTGGCAAAGGCTCTGTCAATGCTGAATAAAACAAAAGAAAGCAAAACAAAAACCACCACCACCACCACCACCACCACCACAACAAAACACTATCAATTTAAAATTCTATAACCAGTAAAAAATATCCTTCAGGAATGAATGAGAAATCAATACATTCTCAGACAAAGGAAAAACTAAGAGAATTAACTACCAGCAGACCTACCTGAAAAGAATGGTTAAGAATGTTTCTCTATACAGAAACGAAAGGATAAGAAAAGAGATCTGGGAATATCAACAAGAAAAAGAGATCAGTAGAAGGAGGAAAAATATTAGTAAATACAATAGATTTTTCTTCTCTAGAGTTTCCTAAATTATCTTTGATAGTTGAAGCTAAAATTAGAATATTGACTAATGTGGTTCTAAATTTATGTAGAGGCAATACTTGTGACAATTATATTTGGGGAAGGATAAAGGCACATGAAAGGAAGTAAGCTTTCTATACTTGACTCAAATGAGTAAATGTTGACACATTAGACTATGATGAGTTATGTATATATAATGTGTCATCTACAGTAGTCAGAAAAAGGTATGTAAAGAGATATACTAAAAAACACTATAGAGAACTCTAAATGGAATCTAAAAATGTTCATGTAACTCACAGGGAGGAAATAGAAATTATAAAAATTAATAATACAAAAAAAACCAAACAGAAAACAACAACAAAAATAAAATGGCTAACTTGAAACCTAACATATCAATAATTGCATTAAATATAAATGGTCTAAATACACCAATTGAAAGAGATTGACAGAGTGGATTAAAAAATGACCCAAAGGCAGATTGTCTAAAGAACCTCAATTTAAATGTAATGACATAAGTAGGTTGAACGTACAAGGATGGACAAAGTCATGGCATGAAAACATTAATAAAAAAGAGCAGGGATGGTTATATTACTATGACATAAAATAAACTTCACAGCAAAGATAATGATCTGGCACGGACAGGGTTATAATATAATGATAAGAGTCAGGGCATCAAAAAGACATATTAGTCTTAAATGTATATTCAGCAAGCCACAGAACTACAATATGTGTAAAATAAACACTAACAGAACAGAAATGAAAAATAAACATATCCACAATTATGGTTGGAAATCCTCTCTCAACAATTGGTAGAATAAAAAGAGAGAAAATCAGCAAGGAAATAGAACTCAACCTCACCATCAGTCAAAAAGATCTAATCAATGTTTGTACAACACACCATCCAACACACCAGAATACATATTCTTTTCAAATGCCCTTGGAATGTACACCAAGGTAGATCATACCCTGGAACAGAAAAAGACTTCAATAAATACAAAAGAATTGTAATCACATGGGGTGTCTGGGTGGCTCAGTTGGTTGAGCTTCTCTCTTTTTTTTTTTTTAAGATTTTTAATTTATTTATTTGAGAGAGAGAGCACGAGCAGGGGGAAGGAACAGAGGGAGAGGGAGAAGTAGACCCTCTGCTTAGCAGGGAGCTAGACATGGGGCTCGATCCCAGGACTCCAGAATCATTACCTGAGCTGAACACCCAACTGACTGAGCCATCCAGGCACCCCATACTTCTGACTCTTGGTGTGGGCTCAAGTCATGATCTTGGGATCATGAGATTGAGCCCCATTTTGGGCTCCATGCTCAGCACAGAGTCTGTTTGAGATTCTGTCCCTATGCCCCTCCCCCATTCACATTCTCTCTCTCTCTAAAGTAAATAAAATCTTAAAAAAAAGAATTGTAATCACACAAAATATCTTCTCTGACCACAATGAAATAAAATTAGAAAAAAAAAAGATAACAGGAAAATCCTCAAACACTTGAAGACAAACAGACTGCTAAATAATTCGTGGGTCATAAAAGAAATCTTAAAGAACATTAAAAAACATGTTGAGTGAAAATGAAAATATAACATATAAAAACATATGGGAGACAAAGTAGTGCTGAGAGGGAAATTTATGGTACTAAATGCTTACATTAGAAAAGAAGAAAAGTTGCAAGGAAGTAAATTAAGCTTCCATCTCAAGAAACTGGAAAAAGATCAGCAAAATAAACTGAAAGCAAGTAGAGGAAAGAAAATAATAAGGGTAAGAGCAGATATCAATGAGATTGAAAATAGAAATATAATAAAGAAAATCAATGAAACAATGAGCTGGTCCTTTGTAAATATCAATGATTACCAAACCTCTAACAAGACTGACAAAGAAAAAAAGAAGACAAAAATTATCAATATCAGAAATAAAACAGAGGTTATCATTACTCATCCTGAAAATATCAAAAGGATAACAAGAAAATACTATTAACCCTATACACATAAATTTAATAAAATTTATCAGTTCCTCAAAAAACACAAACTACTACAACTTAATAGGAAATAATTTGAACATCCCTATAATATTAAGGTAATTAAATTCATATTTGAAAAATCCTAAAATAGAAATCTTTAGACCCTGATGACTTCATTTAAGAAATCTATCAAACTGGGGCACCTTGGTGGCTCAGATGGTTAAGCATCTGCCTTCAGCTCAGGTCATGATCTCCAGGTCCTGGGGTCGAGCCCCATGTCAGGCTCCCAGCTCAGCAGGGAGTCTGCTTCTCCCTTTCCCTCTGCCTCTCCCCCTGCTTGTACTCTCTCTTTCTCTCAAATAAATGGATAAAATCTTTTAAAAAATTCTATCAAACTTTAAAGAATAATTAATACCAATGCTACACAATCTCTTCCAGAAAATAGAAAAGAAGTGAACACTTCCCAATTCATTCTATGAATCCAATATTACCTGGAGAGCTGTAAAGGAAAAATGCACTTCTATATATCTCTCCTTTACACTCACACTACTACCACCTGCAAACTTCTGATACCAGCTGTGTGGGGTTTCCACACATCATGCAATTTTCTGACACCAGCTGGGGGTCCTTCAATTTAACTCAATTCTGACACTATCTTCCTAGAGATACTGTCAGATCATATAGCTTAAGAGTTCAATTACACAATACACCCCCCCACACACACACGCACCATTTCAGATGCAAATTGCAAGTCTCAAGTTGTCATCTGTCTGTCTTACCTACCAGCTATACATCAGGATTCCCATCACCCCCTCCTTGGGTTTGATATTTGCTAGAATGGCTCACAGAACTCAGGGCACCACTTATGCTTACTGGTTTATTATAAAAAATATTATAAAGAATGCGTATGAACATCCAGATGGAAGAGATGCATAGGGCAAGTTATGAGGGAAGGAGCACAGAGCTTCTATCCTTTGCCAGGAGTGTTATCCTCCCTGTACCTTCATATGATTAGTAACCTGGAAGCTCTTAAACCCTGTGCTATTAGAATTTTTATGGAGGCTTCATCATATAAGCATGATTGATTATTAAGTCCATTTCTAGCCTCCCTCTTCTCTCCAGAAGATGGGGATGAGGCTGAAAACTCCAACCTTCTGGTTATGGCTTGGTGTTTCTGGTGACAAGCCCCCAACCAGGAGCTCACCAAGAGTCACCTCAAGTGACAAAAGATATTCCTATCAACCAGGAAATTTCAAAGGATCTAAAAACTCTGTGTCACAAAAACAGACACATAGATCAATGGAACAGAATAGAGAACCCAGAAATGGACCCTCAACTCCATGGTCAATGCATCTTTGACAAAGCAGGAAAGAATATCCAATGGAAAAAAAGACCGTATCTTTAACAAATGGTGTTGGGAAAATTGGACAGCCACATGTAGAAGAATGAAACTGGAACGTTCTCACACCATACACAAAGATAAACTCAAAATGGATGAAAGAACCTAAATGTGAGAGAGGAATCCATCAAAATCCTAGAGGAGAACATAGGCAGTAACCTCTTCGACATTGGCCACAGCAACTTCTTACTAGACACGTCTCCAGAGGCAAGGGAAACAAAAGCAAAAATGAACTATTGGGATTTCATCAAGATAAAAAGCTTTTGCACAGCAAAGGAAACAGTCAACAAAACTAAAAGGCAACCTACAGAATGGGAGAAGATATTTGCAAATGACATATCAGATAAAGGGCTAATATCCAAGATCTTTAAAGAACTTCTCAAACTCAACACCCAAAAAACAAAAAATCCAGTCAAGAAATGGTCAGAAGACAGAAAAGACATTTCTCCAGGAAGACATACAAATGGCCAATAGACACATGAAAAAATGCACAACATCACTCAGCATCAGGGAAATACAAATTAAAACTACAATGAGATACCACCTCACACCAGTCAGAATGGCTGAAATTAACAAGTCAGGAAACAAATGTTGGCCAGGATGTGGATAAAGGTGAACCCTCTTACACTGTTGGTGGGAATGCAAGCTGGTATAGCCACTCTGGAGAACAGTATGGAGGTTCCTCAAGAGAACTACCCTATGACTCAGCAATTGCACTACTAGGTATTTACCCTAGAGATACAAATGTAGTGATCCAAAGGGGAACCTGCACCCCAATGTTTATAGCAGCAATGTCCACGACAGCCAAAGTATGCAAAGAGCCTAGATGTCCAGTGATGGATGAATGGATAAAGAAGTTGTGGTGTATATATATACAATGGAATATTACTCAGCCATCCGAAAAGATGAAATCTTACCATTTACATTGACATGGATGGAACTGGAGGATATCATGCTGAGTGAAATAAGTAATCAGAGAAAGACAATTATCATATGGTTTCACTCATATGAGGAATATAAGAAACAGCCCAGAGGAACATAGGGGAAGGGAGGGAAAAAAAGAATGGAAGAAATCAGGGAGGGAGACAAACCATGAGAGACTCTTAACTATAAGAAAGAAATTGAGGGTTGCTGAAGGGGAGGTGGGTGGGGGGATGGGATAACTGGGTGACGGGCATTAAGGAGGGCACATGATGTGATGAGCACTGGGTGTTACATGCAACTGATGAATTACTGAACTCTACATCTGAAACTAATGATGTTCTATATGTTGGCTAATTGAATTTAAATTAAAAAAAAATAAAAGCTCTGTGTCAGGAACTAGACTCAAAGACCAAATATTAGAACAAAAGATGCTCCCAGTGCTCTTATCACTTAGGAAATTACAAGAATTTCAGGAGCTCTGTGCCAGGAACTGGAGGCAGAGAGATATATATGTTTTCTGTTATTTTATAATATCAAAACCTGACAAAGATAGTACAAAAAGAGAAACTCATAGACCAGTATTACTCATGAGGAGAGACATGAAAATTCTTTAAAAAATGGTAGAATTCAACAATATGTAAAATCAACTATATACCATGACTAAATAGGGTTTATTTCAGATATTCAAGGCTGGTTCAATATTCAAAAGTCAATCAATGAAATCCACATTAACAAGATGAAATAAAACAACAACAACACATGATCGTATTAATTGGTGCAGAAAAATTATTTGACAAAATTCAACGTCACTTATGATAAAGTCACTCAACAAATTAAGAATAGAGGGGAATATCCTCAAATTATAAAGAACATCTATAGCTAACATCACTCTTAGTAGTGAGAGACTGAATGTTTCCCCCTCTGAGACTGAGCATAAGGAAAAGATGCCCATTCTCATCACTGCCATTTAACATAGTACTGGAAGCTCCAGCCACTGCAATAAGGCAAGAAAAGGAAATATAAGTCATACAAATCAGAAAGGAAGAAATAAAACTGCCCTTCCACTCAAATACTATGATTATCTATGTAGACAATCTCAAGAAATTTACAATAACAACAACAACAAAATCTCCTAAAACTCATAAGTGAATTCAGCAACATGATAGGTTTTGAGATCTACATACAAATAAATCACATTTCTATAGTAATGAATACATGGAACTGAAAATTAGAAATACGATACTGTGTACAAATGCTTAAAAAAGATATACTTAAGTGCAAATCTAACAAACATATACAGGACTTATATGCTGAAAACTGAAAAATGCTGATGAGAGAAATCAAAGAAGGCCTAGTTATATGGTGAGACATACTTTATTCACAGATTGGAAGACTCAACAGAGTAAAGATATCGATTTTTATCAAAATCCTAGCAAGGTTTTTTTTTTGGACATAAACAAATTTATTGTAAGATTTATATGAAAAGCCACAGGCCTTAGGATATCTAAAATAATTTTGAAAAAGAGGAATATAGTGGGAGAAATCACTCTACCTGATTTCAAGACTTACATAACTAAAGAATTCAAGACTGTGTGGTACTGTAGCAGTTAGACACATAGATCAACACATGGAACAGAACAGAAAGCCCAAGATGAAAATGTAAAATTATAAATTTTTAGAAAAAGACATAGAAGAAAATTCGGGGGACATAGGATTTGATGAAGAGTTATTAGACTGGACATCAAAAGTATAATCAATAAAGGAAAAATTGATAAATAGGACTGATTAAAAATTAAAAACTTTGATTTGTGAGAGCCCCTGTTAAAAGAATAAATAACAAGAAACAGACTAGAAGGAAATATTTGCAAACCACTTATTTGACACAAGATTGGTATCTAGAGTATAAAAGAACCCTCAAAACTAACAGCAAATAAACCAAACAGTTCAATTAGAAAATGGGCAAATTACATGAAGAGACATTTCACTGAAGAAAATACTAGGATAGCAAATAAGCACACGAGAGAAGATGTTCATCACTAACTATTAGGGAAATGAAAATTAAGGCTGAAGGAAATACACTACACCCTTATTAGAACAGCTAAAAAAAATAATAATGACAAATGCTGGTATGGATGTGGAGAAACTGAATCTCTCATATGTTGCTGTGGAAAATGTAAAATGGTACAGCCACACTGGAAAGTAATTCGGCAATTCCTTCAAAATCAAAATATATAAACCATAGACTCAACAATCAAACTTCTTGGCATTTCCCAGAGAAAGAAATAACGTTTGTTCACACAAAAACCAGTACATGATTCTTCATAGCAGCTTTATTTGTAATAGCCCCAAACTGGAAACAACCCAAATGCCTACTAAACATGAATGGTTAAACAAGCATGATACATCCTCAGCAATAAAAAGGAATAAGTATCGATATACCTAACAACTTGGGTGGATCTGAATAGCATTATGCTTGAGTGGGAAAAAAAAATATCAAAAGGTATTATAATGTGTGATTCTGTTTATATAACCTTTTGTCAAATGTATAGAGATGGAGAACAGATTAGTAATTGTCAGGGCTTCAGGGCTAAAATGACACAGACTTTAGACACAACACAGTACCTATGTCAAATTCCGAATTTTGTATTGAACCATAATTAAGTAAGATGTAATCAATGGGAGAAACTAGATGAAGGATATGTGGGACCTCTCTGTACTATCCTTGCAATTCCTGTGTGCTGTAATTATTTTTGAAAATTCAGAAAAAATTAAAATAATCCTATTTTGCCTTGGATAGCACATTACTTCCTCAGAGGAGAAGCCGTGAGACGGTGGAAACCCCCATACTGGGTTTTACATATAAGCATGACCTGGGGCAGAAGAAAGGCATTGGGCGGCAGAACGTGGGGAGCCAAAGTGGTGTTTCCCCGGCCCTGGGGATGTGGGAGGCAGCGTCCGCGCCCCTGAAGCTGGGAGGGGAGTGGCGCGCCGCAGAGTTCCAGCCCCACCCTCCGTGGCTCCTGGAGCCGGTTGGGTGAGTGCACCAGAAGGCTGGGCAGCCAGAACTCTTGAGTGACGCTCCAGCGTGCCCGACCGCCCCAGCCCCTCACCTTAGAGAAGAGCAAGAGAACTTTCTTTGAACTGCGAACATTTTTGGTAACAGGATAATCTCCCAGGCTTTGGCTTTCCGCCTCTTGATTGTGAGTTTGATCCCGCGCTGCTTTCCTTCTCCCGAACCTCGTGGGGTGCAGCCGGGAGCCCTCCAGCGCGCCAGAGTCCCCCGCGGACGCTGCGCTGGTCTCCGAGGGTGGGAAGCGGCCGCCCGCCCGGTCTCCTCGCAGTCCCCGCCCCGCCGCGCCGCGGTGCGTGGGGGGGGGGGGGGCGGTGGATGGCCCGGCTGTAGCGGACGGTGCCCGGTGCTCGGGGAGCACCCGCGGCATGCAGTCTCTCAACATCACCAGGGAGCAGTTCTCCCGGCTGCTACGGGACCACAACCTGACCCGCGAGCAGTTCATCACGCGGTACGGGCTGCGGCCCCTGGTCTACACCCCGGAGCTGCCGGGGCGCGCCAAGCTGGCCTTAGTGCTCACGGGCGTGCTCATCTTTGCTCTAGCACTCTTTGGCAACGCGCTGGTGGTCTACGTGGTGATCCGCAGCAAAGCCATGCGCACCGTCACCAACATCTTTATCTGCTCCTTGGCGCTCAGCGACCTGCTCATCGCCTTCTTCTGCATCCCGGTCACCATGCTCCAGAACATCTCTGACACCTGGCTGGGGGGTGAGTCCGCGTCCGCACCTTCTTTCCTAATCCCCCAGCCTTCCGCGGCACTCTCCGCGTACCTCTGTTCCTTACATTTCTCTCTCTACCAAATGAATCAGAGCTCTTTCTTAGAACTTCCTCACCTGCGCTCACTTGGAGAGAAGTTTTTTGCTACTTGATTCGGTCCAACGTTTCTTCTCCTTGTCGCTTAAAGACACAGTTAGGTTTCTGTGCATTGCCCGGAGGACCACAGGGGAAGGGAGGGAAAACAGAATGGGAAGAAATCGGAGAGGGAGACAAACCATGAGAGACTCTGGACTCCGGGAACCATACTGAGGGTTACAGAAGGGAGGGGGGGGGGGGGGGATAGGGTAACCGGGTGATGGGTATTAATGAGGAGGGCATGTGTGGAGATGAGCACTGGGTGTTATACGCAACTAATGAATCATTGCACACTTCATCAAAAACTAATGATGTACTATATGTTGGCTAACTGAACATAATTAAAAAAAAAAAAGACACAGGAAAATGCTAGGAAAGGTACAAGGCAGTGAGATGAGGAGTGGCACTGCTCACCAGTTATTTTAGCTCCTTTTCCCATAAAGCCAGGATTTTTTCTATTTTTTTTATAAAAGTAAGATAAAAATATTTCAAATAATAAAAATACTGATATCCGCTCATCCTCCCAACCTCCAGCTCACTCCACAGTTGCCTATTGTGGCTTCTAAACAGGTATTTGTAGGACCCAATTTATATAGGGACTTAAAACTATATGTTTTATATATGTATGTGTATATATACACACACACATACACACACACACATATATCTCCCCTGCAAATGTATTATACATATATGTGTGTGTGTGTGTGTGTGTGTGTATACACCCACACATATATTTGCAGGGGAAAAAAATCTTGGATTAGTCATTTTTTTCAGACTGGATTAACAGAATCAAGCAGGGAGAAGGAACACAGAAAACATATCCCCTTCCTGACTGATAAAGAAAGAGACCTTGATTCCTTCTCCTTCCTTAAAAGGGGAGTGGAAATGGTAGAGAAGCCTTTCAGAGTTCAGAGTCATTGAGCTGGCAGCAGTATGTGGAGGTTGAGAAAAGCCCAACACTGCACTTCCCCAGGTGATCCAGTCTCCAGACACACAGCTGCAGAGCATCTTCTAGTCCCTAAGCAGTCGTGCCTTCTATTGTCACCAGTGTTTCATGGTGGGCCTCGGGGATGAAGCACTGGCTGTACTCCCATTGTCTTGGATGCGTGCATTCTTGAAACCACATCAAAATTCTTAGAAAGTGATTGCCAATACAGAGAGACTGTGAGAGAAATGCATCATTGTGCCTTCAAGCCTTGCCATTCCCATCCTTTGCTACTTCCTTTTAATCGCATGGGAAGTTTCTTTTATCCTACCATTAACAATTTGAGATCTTCAGTTTCTTTCCCTGGCATTGCTTTTTTTCCCATTAATTTACATTGGGTTTATCTTTAGTGGATCAAGAGGCTAAAATCTTTGATTCCCATTTCATCTAAAATTAAACATTTCCAAAAATGCCCTAACCATTAGAGAACATAGCATTGCTGTGGGAGTGACACGTAATGCAAGAAGTTGCAAACCAACCTATGGCTTACAGCCTTTCTTATGCACTCTGATGAAATCATTGTGCTTGGGCATTTTAAAGTTGTCCCGTGCAACTAACCCCGTAAAATTAATGGGTAAATTTTGATCATCATATAAACTTAGTTTTTTGAGAAAAGGGCACAGGAGTTTTCATTTCTACATGTTGGTGAAGGCAGATTTATGAACCATATACGTATTGCTGGATGATGATAGCTCTGTATGTTAAGGTGAACATAATTAAGAAAAGTGGGATGTTATACTGGAAATCCAAAGACCTGGGTTCCTACTTTGGCTCTAATACATGTTAATTTAACACATCTGGGCCTCAGTTTTTTGTTAAAATATTAGAACTCTAGAAGCTTGGAAGTGGAATGAGGCAGATGTTTAGCCCCGAGGCAAAATAGGAAATCACGCCTGGGAAGACTACAGAGTAGATCTTCCTTCCCAAGGACTTTGGTGGTTCATGCAAAAGTTTTTCTTAAACTTTCTGTTTTCCTTGCTTCCTAGTTCATGGAGGACATTTCACTTTAGCTTCTAAATGCTGAGAAAGGGTAATGCATTGTGTATGTATTTTACAGGTTAGAGCGAGGATAAAGTATATTAGTAAAAGTGCTTTGAAAAAATTGATCATTCCATGAAAGTGTAAGGTATTAATTCTATGAAGGAGTGTTTCATTTTAGGTGGCTTATGTTTATCCAGGACTAGATTTATAGAATAAATATTCTTATAAATCAACTAAGTCACACCCAAATTGAAGATCAGGGGAGAGGATTGAGTTGGCCGAGTTTTTGGAGCTAGTGATGCAAACAGAATTAACTTGTCCTTTATAGGATAGGATAATAATTACAAGACTCCCTTGATAAATTGACAAAAGAGCTTTCAATGGAGTGTAATCTAATAGTTCAAAGGTAATTCACAATTTATTATTTCATAAAGCTATTGAGGATCTTCTTTAAGGCAAAACATTCTACCTTGGTAATCCAAAAAAAAAGGAATAAAGCTTATCTAATCCCTTTTTGGGCCTCCGAAAATAGGAAATATCCCTAAATGAGTAAATATAGGATTTAATAGAAGATGATCCGCTCTGCTGTGGGAGCACAGAAGTCAGGAAGGCTTCTCCAAAGAGGGGACTTTCGAGCTACATATTGAAGAATGATTCAGATTGTTTCCAGCAGAGAAAGAAGGATGGAGTGTGTTCTGGGAACAGGGGTCAATCCAAAGTTTGGAGGAAAGAGAGAAGGTGATGAATTCCAAGAACGCTGTATAAGCCATTTCAAGAATATAGTTTATACATGAGGAATGGTGGGAAATGAGACAGAAAGGTAGGATAGTGCAACTGGGGAGGAAAAAGTATCAGTTATGCTAAACCTAAAATATGAATACCCCTCAAATTCCTCCAGAGGTAAAGGAGGAAATATAAACAAAGCGGTGGAGACCACTAGGAGGCAACAGAGGCAGGACAAAGTCTCAGTACCACCCCTAGAGGGGGCAGGATCCCTGCAGGCAGGGCTGTGTGCCCTGAATTGACAGATCTTTTGTTGTTGCTGTTACTGCCCCCCCTTTTTTTTCTCCAGAGAAGCTGGAGAAATGGAATTTTGGAATTTTATGATCTTGGCATTTAGTTCAAATTTAAAAAAATAAGATGCAATTGGGTAAAAGAAAAGCTCTCTGTGGGTTTGGCCACAAGTCATTCATGGACCTCCAGTTTGTGACTTTTCTTCAAAACCTGCCCCTCAAATATTTCTGACAAAGGTAGGGCTATAAATGACTGTTTTCGTCTTCTTTTTTTAGTCCACTTATCTCCCTTGCTAGGGACCAACGTTACCTACTGAGTCAAAGCCGGCATTTGGACAAGATTCCCAGGTGATTCATAAGCACATGCAAATTTGAGAAGTACCACTATAAGTAATGATTCTCAGACCTGGCTGCACAGAGAACCTCCTGAGGGGCTTTAAAAATGTTCTGTGCCAGCCCCAGTCCAAACTAGTTACATCTGACTCTCTGGAACCAGGTTGCACTGACTTACAGAGACTATTGTGCACATCTCTACCCTTTTCCCCGTTCAGAGACGTCATGTTATTGGCTTGAAATCAGTCATGGCGGGAGTATTTACACTGTGGATGTCAGCAGCAAAAACTGTCTTTTAAAAAAAACTAAACCAAACCAAACCATACAGTTGTTTTCCAGCACACCACTGAGCAGTTGAGTTTCCTTTGGTATAATGATGGTGCCGTAAATGACAGGTGCAACAAAGTGTATCCGTAAACGTTTGGTTTATGTGAGTTACACTCAATTTAGAAGGAGATCTAAATTCAGCATCTAAGTGTTGGTCAGCATTGAGGCAGGTGTACGTGCAATTCTTGTACATGTCTGGCATTAGCATCCCAATGCCAACACTCTTTGATCCACCAGTTGCTTTACTCCCACACTACTCCCCAGAACATCCAACACAGAGCTTGCAGGAGTGGGGATTCTCTTCCCACAAGAATAGTAAATAGCATTTGCTTATGGTTTTTTTAAAATCACTAACATGAGGATGGGGTTGTGTTGTTATAGCAATTATGAGTTAGGCTTTGGAAGTTCTGTGTGCATTCTGCTCACCAATCGATTTGGTCCACCTCTACCAGCGAACTTGCCCATTGTACTCTTGGGGCCATGGAATTTACCTCTTCTTATTTGCAGTCTGTTTTTCCTCATTTTGTCTCTTTTTCCTCCTCCTTTAATCTCTTTCTTTGAAATATCTACATGTTCCTCCAAATTCACTGTCTGAATATGTTGTTTTATTCAACTAAATTCCACACAATAGATTTTGCTTCTCAACAATGATCCAGAACACTTTTCTCTCTTCTCTAGGTTTCCATAAGCTTCTCTTTTCCTTCTTACTTTGTTATCTTTTTGTCTGTCTCTTTCTTTATATTCTGCCCTTTGATGGTTCTCGTAATTCCTCTTAGTTTTTGAATGTGTGTCCACTTAAGCCTAGCATACAATCTCTTCTTTCATCATCCATTTCTGCATAGAGGCTCCAATCAGAACTCTCCTTTCTTTGCTGATAATTCTGAAATCAGTATCTAGTTATCTGAAGCCGTAATCCCCCTGATCTGAGAATAGGCATTTACATATAGATGTCTTATTAGCATCCAACATTCTCTTGCTCTACCTTATCTCTCTGCCCAGGGTCTAAACTATTACCATTAATACTCTGAGTCATCTTTGTATTCACCATTTTCTGGGTATCTGCTGTGTGCACTGGGATATTAAAGGTATAGAGAAAGCTGTGTCCTTATGGAATTGCCAGGTTTTGGTTAAAGGAGGATGGGGAAGATGGCACTCAAAGAAAAAATGGAGAAGGCAGGGGATTTTGTTGTCAGAGTTCCAGAGTGCACTGTGGAGAAAGCACAGGGGAGGTGTTGGGGAACGGGGGGCTTGGATCAGAATGGGGATGTTTAGAGCTTGGATTCGGTCCAGGGGCAAGGGATGGTCTAAGAGAATGGGACTCATGGTGACTGAGGTAAATGTGAATTTAAAACATGGGGGGATTAATTCTGAAGAATTCCCAGAAGGAGGTAGAAAATCAGTTCTCATTCTAGCCTCCTTTATGGCTCTCAGCGTTCATGAATTGAGATGGGGAGGCCTTGAAGCTCTTGCCAGGAACCACAGCACTCTCTGCCGGCTTTTATCCTGTTGTGGGTAGAGTGACAGCCGGGGGTGGGGAGGGAATGATCTCCCCAGGTGCACCCAGAGCTCTCTGCATCTCCCTGCAATCCTGCTGTGAGCACTGAAAAGAATTTTCTAAGGATGACTGGTAAATTGACTAAAAGCAATTACAGAAACGGAATTCCAAAAATAGCCTAAGTAAGGGCAGCCTCACTGGGAGAAGTGCACTTTCGTGTATACTTGCTACATCTGAAGACTGCTTGCTTGGGCAAGAAAATATAAAAACTTATTTTCTCAGCAGCTGATAGGAAAATTCCTCTCAGAGTGGTGGTCCTCAGTCTTGTCAACACATAGAATCACTCAGGGAGTTTTTAAAATGATGCCTGGTTCCTACCCTTGGAGATTCTGATTTAATTGGTCTGAGTACCCAGGTATTGGATTTTCAAAAGTTCCCCAATTATATAATTTGTAGCCAAGGTTGAGAACCACTGATGTAATGCAAATGCTGACATCGCTGAGACGTGGGCTATTGTGAAGATGAAAAGAAATAATGGATATAAGGTGCTTCCGTAGCACAGCGCCTGCCCCATATGCCCACGCAAAGTTGCTCTATATTGTAAGGAAAAAATAGCCGTCGGAGTTACAGTGGTTGGAGGATGCACAAGTCAGTTGTATAAAATGAAGCTAGACATGGAACTCTGAGGCAATTCTCCCATGATACTCAGTCAATCACGTCTTTACTAAAGCCTTGAAGTTTTTTGGAGTCTTTCAAGGTGGGTTTAGAAAGACGTCGAAAATGATTAAAATGTTGGGATACCTGAGATATGACGAAAGACTAAAAGAATTATTCTCTCATCTGGAGAATAAAACTCTAGTTTTAAGTTAGCACACCCCCACAGCAAGGTTTTCAGTCCGCGTTACCCAGAGCCTTGGTGTGGAGCAGGCAGGTTCCCAGGCTTCATCAAAACAGCTCCCTTCTCTCTTTTTAATAAATTGGGTTTTGCATAAGATTTCATGTTTGTAAAAAAGGATTTTACTGGAAGGAAGAAACTGGAGGGAAGGAGGGTAGGAGAGAAAAAAACACTCACTGTACATCATACAAAAATTTTAGGTGGGGGGCACCTGAGTGGCTTAGTTGGTTGAGTGTCCATCTCTTGATTTTGGCTCAGGTCATGATCTCAGGGTCGTGAGATCAAGTCCAGCAGAGCATGGAGTCTGCTTGAGATTCTCTCTCCCTCTAGAGAGAGAATGCTCTCTCTCTCTAAATAAATAAATAAAATCTTAAAAAAAAATTAGGTGAGTTTTTACAGATTTCAACCTGATAAATTGTGAAATGGGTTATTAAAGGAAGTTGTTGGGGTGCCTGGGTGGCTCAGTCGGTTAAGTGTCTCCCTTCAGCTCAGGTCATGATCTCATGATCCTGGGATTAAGACCCGCCCCCATCCCCATCTGGCTCCCTGCTCAGCGGGGAGCCTGCTTCTCCCTCTCCCTCTGACCCGCCTCCCGCATGTGCACTCTCTGTCTCTCTGTCTCTCTCCCTCAAATACATAAATTAAAAAAAAAAATTTTTAAAGGAAGTTGTTGAATTATTATGTGGTGAAAAGATCTTAATTTGGGGGGCCAGCTCAGAGCAGAGGGATTACACTGGAACTTCTTCGGGTCTATTTTATTATTTGATTAGTGGTTAGAAAACATCACTTACAATAATAATTTTCCCTTTTCTATAACATTTTAGAAACTTCAGAGTTCCTGGGGGAGATTAAATATGGTGAAACTGATATAAAATCAACAGTATTATGGGGCTTTTAAAAAACTTTTAACAGGAATGATGAAAGCTGTTGTCAAAGAATAGACTCACTGAAGTAGAGAAGTTTAAAAAAATAAAAGAAGTAAATCAAGAGAAGGCCCAACAACAGTAGTTTGGAAGTCAAATAAAAAATTGTGCCATAGGGCTAGCCTCTGGGTGATCTTCTCTTGAATCAATTATATGCACACTTTAAGAAAACATGCCACAGTCAAGAAATTCACTAAGTTTTCTCAGGAGGCTGGAAGGTGGTAGTAACAGCAGTAGGATTTGTATGAGTCTCTACATAGGGCAACAACATTTTACAGTTAAAATAAGGACACAAAAGGATTTGGCAATGAGAAAATTTGAAAAATTTCATTGTGTACTTAGGAGGCATAAAAAAAATTCCCTCTTTCATTTGCTTTTCTAGAACATAGCTTAGCATGTTCTTTGACCAGTGGTTGGTTTATTAGGATTTTTGTTTGCAAGTAGAGAAGCCCATCTTAAACTAACTTAAGAAAAGGGGGCAGGGGATATTCTGTCTCATGGAACTGAAAAGCTCAGGATTAGGTCTAGCTTTAGGCACAGCTGGATCTCGGTCCTCCAACAGTGACTCCAGGGCTCTGCCATTCTCCCTGCCTGTGCCCAGCCTCACTGTCTTCTGTAGTGCAGTTTCATTCTTGGATTAGCTTGGTCAGTTCGTTTGAAAGATGGTCCTGGAGCTATTGGCTCATGTTTTCTTTGAAACTCCCTATTTCAGGGGTGCCTGGGTGGCTCAGTCGGTTAAGCATCCAACTCTTGGTTTCTGCTCAGGTCATGAACTCAGGGTTCTGGGATCGAGCCCCATGTCCAGCTCCACACTCAGCATGGAGTTTGCTTGAGACTTTCTCTCCTTCTCCCTCTGCCCTTTCCCCTTCTCTCTCTCTCTCTCAAATGAAAAAATAAATCTTAAAAAAAAAAAAACAACTCCCTATTTCAACTCAAATGTGTATCCACAGATAATTTTGTAGTTTCATTTCCTATTTTAAAATTAAGAACTGGGGCACCTGGGTGGCTCAGTTGGTTAAGTGTCTGCCTTCGGCTCAGGTCATGATCTCAGGTCCTGGGATCAAGCCCTGCGTCAGTCTCCCTGCTCAGCGGGGAGCCTGCTTCTCCCTCTCCTTCTGCCTGCCACGCCCCCTGCTTGTGCTCTCTCTTTCTCTCTGTGTCAAATAAATAAATAAAATCTTTAAAATTTTTAAAAAAATAAAATTAAGGACCGATTTCTAATGATTAATTCTGAAGTAGTCAAGTGTTTAGTGTTTTTATCTATCTAGACAAGACTAAATTTGTTCTTCCTGTGGCTGTGTTTCTGAGAAATACATCATCTATAGTACCAGGAACACTGCAGATTATTAAGGACTAGTGGAATTCTCCTTAAAATATAATGTGTTCTCATAACCTGGGAGAAATAAAAGAGATAGACAGTTTGGTGCGATGAAAATGAATATGTACTCTAGAGTGGACAATATTGGGCTCTAATCCTGTTGCACCATTTATGACTCATAAGGCTAGTAACTACATTTCCTTGCATTCTGCCTGCCCCTATTAGGAGACCAAGGAGAGAAGTTATAAAATTGTATCTGATGTTGCCCCCCAGTGGTCAATGCAGCAGCAGAAATTACAACAAGGATGCAAGATTTATATTTTTTTATGCTGTATTTTATCAAAAATATTAATGCATATCCAGCTTTTATGATTTCCCATTGTATTTCAGTATGAAGTATGCAATATTTACACATTTCCACCTATAAAACTTGAAACAAACTTGAAGGTCCCTTTCAATGCATGCTTAAAAAATATTATTTGAAAAAAAAAAACTCTTTGTAAAATTGAGAAGCATTTAATATCTGCAGTGTTCTTTGCATGTTGTCAAACACCGTGTTTCGCATTGGGACAATTATTTTATTTCTCTTTGCTATGGTTTCCCCATCTGTACATTTGGGAAAAGCTATGCCTACCTTATAGGGCTGCTGTGAGAATGAATGACCCTGTGTGTAAAGCACCTGGCACTTAGTGGGTAGTCAATGGAAGGAAGCTGATTGTTGTTTACAGTTGCAAAGTATTACTATTTAAAATGTTAGGCATGTTTGCGTACAATAGATGTATAGCTAATAAGGATGATAGAGTTAAAAAACTAATTGCAATATTAATTTCTCAAAGACCTCTGATATGCATTTATATAAAACCACTATAAATAACCCTGTCCATGTATAACTTATTTTTGTTAATAAAGTCTTGAATAATTACTGTGAAAATACTCCTATCCTCAAACAATGAAAATTCAAACTAATCGCTTGTACTCAGAAAACAGAAAAGAGTGTTTGCTTTCATTTATCTTAGAAGCAATTATACATCCTGAAAAGAGGCTGAAGTGCTAAAAGATTGGTTGGGGCTGATATAGATTCCGTAGTTCCTTGCCAGGCTCGTGTATCTCTGCCCAGGACACTGCAGATTGGTAGGCACACGGTTGCCACACTGGTATTAATACAGAGCCATCCCCAAGACTCATGCCCCGGTCTTGTAATGCAGGACTTCCCCATCCCACCCCCAGGGAACCTCCCTTGATTGTGAACCTAGGCTGCCAGTAACCTTGTGAACATTCTTGCTGTCTAGCTCATGGCCTGAAAAGGGCTCATGACTGCCCCTCAACGTGGCCACCGGAGTCAGGGTGAAACAGTGACATCAGTTCCATGACTGCTGTCCTTTGCTGCCCTAGCGTGCTGGCACAGATGCTGGGATCTGGGCAATTCTGACTGCCAGAGCCTCACTCCGCACCGTAGAGAAGTGGGAATAATGATATCAAAATGAATGCCAAACTCCTAGAGCTTACTGTGTGACAAGTATATTATCATGCCCATTTTACAGAGGAGAAAACGGAGGCACAAAAATGGGGTTAGTATCAGTTATCTCTTTTGCATTGCAAACTTCTCAAACCTTAGTGGATTAAAGAAACCACTGTTTTGGGGCGCCTAGGTGGCTCAGATGGTTAGGCGTCTGCGTTCGGCTCGGGTCGTGATCCCAGGGTCCTGGGATCGAGCCCCACATCGGGCTCCCTACTCGGAGGGAAGCCTGCTTCTCCCTCTCCCACTCCCCCTGCTTGTGTTCCCTCTCTCACTGTCTCTCTCTCTGTCAAATGAACAGATAAAATCTTTAAAAAAAATTAAAATAAATAAAATTTTTTTAAAAAAATAAAAGAAACCACTGTTTTTTGTTTTTGTTTTTGATTTTTTTTGCTCGTGATTTAGTGGCTCAGCCATTTGGCTTGTCTCCACTGGGCAGTTCTTTTGCTAGTCTCACCTGAGGGCCCTCATAAGACGAGGTTCATCTGGTGGCCTGATAGAGGCTCACCATTTTCGATGGCCTCAGCAGGGACAGGCTATCTTTGTCCCATGTGGTTTCCTTCTTCAGCAGGGTAGTCCCCAATTCTTTATGTGGAAGTACCGTGTTCCAAGAGAGTGAGAGCAGAAGCTTCAAAACCTCTCGAGGCCCAAGACTGGAAGTTGCACCGATGTCACTTCCGTGATAAAGCAAATCATGGCACGGCCCAGATTTAAAGAGTGGGGAAGGAGGTCCCTCCACTTGATGAGAGACCTGGCAAAGTCACATTGCCCGGGGTGAAGGGGACAGGGTGTGGGGGAGCTTGCAGACAGTGACAGGGGAAATTGGAGCCTTTTTTTTTTTTTTTTTTTGTATTTTCATCACTTTTTTAAAGGATTTTTTTTACAGTCAACTTGTCAGTGTTAGAAACGTCCCTACACTGGTGCTATATTTAGATTGTAAACAGCAAAACTCTAAACATGCAGTTGGGATATCTGGAACCTCATGTAGATCATAAGAGTAGTTAAGAATAGTCATGCTTATGCAGGATCTAGTTATAATGTAGCTGTAAAGTGCTGCCTTGTCTTTGCCCCCTGCTCAAAATAAAGCTGTTACCTTTCTAGCCCTGTCCGCCATGGTGCTTAGCAGCCAGGGATGCATGGTCTCAGACATGTTTACCAAGTAAAACACTGACTAGAGGGACGCCTGGGTGGCTCAGTCGTTAAGCGTCTGCCTTAGGCTCAGGTCATGATCCCAGTGTCCTGGGATCGAGCCCTGCATCGGGCTCCCTGCTCAGCGGGGAGCCTGCTTCTCCCTCTCCCACTCCCCCTGCTTGTGTTCCATCTCTCGCTGTGTCTCTCTCTGTCAAATAAATAAATAAAATCTTAAAAAAAAAAAGAAAGAATAGTCATGCTTTCCACTGTATCTGCATTTACTTCATAGAATCATCAGTTGTTTCATTATTTTTATTGCATTTTCTTTTTCTTTTATTTTATTATGTTATGTTAGTCACCATACATTACATCATTAGTTTTTGATGTAGTGTTCCACGATTCATTGTTTGCGTATAACACCCAGTGCTCCATGCAGAATGTGCCCTCTTTAATACCCATCACCAGGCTAACCCATCCCCCCCCCCCCCCCCCCCCTACACCCCTCAGTTTGTTTCTCAGAGTCCATAGTCTCTCATGGTTCGTCTCCCCCTCTGATTTCTCCCCCTTCATTTTTCCCTTCCTGCTATCATCTTCTTTTTTAAAACATATAATGCATTATTTGTTTCAGAGGTACAGGTCTGTGATTCAACAGTCTTACACAATTCACAGCGCTCACCATAGCACATACCCTCCCCAATGTCTGTCACTCATTAATCTATCACATTTAGGACATTGCTCATGCTCATATAAATAGGAAGTGCTGCTGCCGGGATTTGCGAGCAAGAACTGTGCTTCTGTGTCGGGCTTTTCACCACAGCAACTCTACCTGAATGGGGCATGAGTTCTGTTTCTGCAATGCGTTGTTCCATCCCCTGCTTCTACCCTGTTTGTGCACAATGCTGCTTACCCAGTTAGACCTCAGATACTCTATTTCTGGGACCTGGAGGACAAATTTCTGAAATGAAGAGTTGTCCTGGTCTTTTCCCCAGAAACCTCCCTGAGAATGGACTCCTGCCCATGGTCTCTCGGTGGCTCTGCGCACCTGCCTGCTGACGCCTGCACCTTAACACACACATAGTCATAGAAGTCCATATTGACTCAGGTTTAGGAGCCCTGTCAAGCCAGTCTACAGATTGAGCTTGGCTTTTTAAAACTTTTCCTTTACTGCATTATCTATAAACAATAAAGAATTTATTTTTATAAGGAGGAATTTTATCGGGTCAAAATCTAATCTAAGTATCAATATAAACCTGATCCAAGCAGTGATTTCCTCAGTGGGTCTGAGGAAGAGACAGTGGAAATGTATTTTAAGAGGACAGTTTTACTTTTTTATAAAAAGGCAGGGTGATGAAACCTTGGAAATTGGCACTGATCTAATGCTTAAAACAAATTAAAGGAAGACTTAATGAAAGAAAACTTCACTCTGGGCAAGATGTAGATCCTGTTAAAATTTTATATTACCTATCAATAAATCATTAGGTATAAAATACAGATCTTCACACTGTGTTTGCAAGATGCACAAACAGCTGGCTAATTCAGTGAGCACACTTTTCAAATTAGATTTTCAGTGGTGATGAAATAATGCATGTGAATTTTATGACTTTGAAGATACAATCTATTTGTTTATTTTTGTTTCCTCCACTAGAATATGAGCTCCATAAGGTCAAAGACTTGATCTCTCTTGTTTATCCAGCACTTAATTGTGCAGGAACAGAAAGCTCTCAATACCATATAGTAGGTTCTCAATAAATATTTTTTGAATGTATTGAAGTATATCACCTTATTTGTCCTTGTACTAATATTTGAGGCTTTTAAGAAATCAGTTGTATTTATTTTGGGGATATACAAAAGAATGAGATTGTATTTATCTTTTGTATATAGTCTTTTTTGGTTGCAAGGAACAAAGATTCAATTTACCTCAAATAATTGGAGTTATGGCAAGCCTATTTTGTAGCAGTAAAGAAGAGGGGGATCTCTTGAATTTAAGGACAATAACAGGTGGGTCTCCTGGAAATTGAAGGGGGATCTAAAGCAGCAGCTGTGTGGAGCTCAGCATGAAGAATTCATGAATCTCCAGGGCTCGGCCATAAATGTGACTTTGGTCCACTGCACCAGTGGACGAAGGCTTGCTTATTAAGTCTGATTGCTTTCTACTACCATAGTGTGCAGTCTTTCAGTTTATTCAATCTTTTTCCTACCATATTATCTGCCACCTTCTGCTTTATATTCTTGGAAAACTGAATAAATCCTAGTGCTCCAAGTGTCAAATTCAAAGAGCCTTAGTCCAGTGACTAACACTAATGTAAAATAATTTTGATCTTTACTTACATGTCTCAAAGAAATTTTAAAAGATTTTAATTCATTACTCACAAGACTGTTCCTTAAAACCCCTTTCTTCCATTTCATTCGGGTCTTTACTATTACACTTAGTAGTGTTCCACAGAACACTTTTCACCTTGCAAAGATCACGTGTCTTTTCAGGTCACCCCAGACTGTAGACACAATGTTGCCACACTAATATTAATACAAATCCATCACTGACTCATGCCCCCATCTTGTAATGCAGGACCTCAAGGTCTCTCAACTTCCCCATCCCACCCCAAGGAAGCCTCCCTTGACTATGAACATATGCTCCAGTTCCTTGTGGACACTCTTGCTGCCTACTTCCTTCCCTCCATCCTCATCAGCCTATCTCCTTCTTCACTGTTCTCCCTATTTCTAATCCTTCTCACTCCTTCTCTCTCTTTCTTTCTGTCTCTCTCCCTCCGCCTCCCACCCTTTTTCTCTCTCTCTCTTTAAATCTCAGTCTTATTTATGCAAATATCCCATCCTGATATCTGACCCAAATTATTCTGCACAATCTGGTGAATAAAATGGCCCATAGAGGGAACTATCCAATAGGCATGTCTTTTAGTTAAGGAGAGAAAGAAGCTAGGAAAACTCATACCCTAATTTTAGCCCTGTTTTATTTGTTTGTCTTTAGATTTTCTACTTTCTCATAACCCTTGTGGCCCCCACTCTTACTCATGGCTTTGTTTTGAAGAAAAGATTCACACAGCCGTACTCTCAGTTTCGAAAAGGAAAAAAAAAAAAAAAACACTTTACTGCTATTGTAAAAATCTAATAGAAACAGAAAGAAGAAAAGGGAAATCTACGCATAGATGAGAGCAATAGTAAGCAGTAAAGCAGAATAAGACAGAGTTACATCAAATGGGGTACTTACAACCTCATCAGCTGGGGAAGCCCCTTGGAGATAGCCAGGCTGGAGTCTGGTTTGAGAGGCCTGGGTGGAGCATCCTCCCCTCAGGTGAGACTTCCAACTGACCATCCCCATAAGGGCCATATTTATGGGACAAATGACAGGGCCTGAAGTTGAACATTTGTTCGTTAGCCTACGTGCAGTTTGGAGCAGCTGCATTTCTGTGTCATCACGTCTTTACATCTTCAAGGAGCCTGGGCTAGGTGTGCAGATCCCATTCTGGGGGGACAGCCCAGCTTGGAGCCGGAGGGGAGGTTAGGCAAGATTTACAACTCTTGGCATCCAGACCAAGAGGGCCAATTCTGACCCGGAAGCCAGCTAATGTCAACTAACCAGGCTCCCAAGGACACTCATGCAACACAAGTCTCGCAAACAACATTCTTGAGCCTGCCTGTGTTTATGCAAGTCGCAGTGGTCAGTTATGCAGGACAAATCACAGAAATCCTCATCCCTACAATACAGGCTTTTCTGTATATCCATTGGCTTCATCTCACAATGCATCCTTATTCTATTTGCTACGTCCTAGCCCAAAGAGAAGCAATTTGACTGGCTTAGACTTTGGGTCCAATATGGTTCAATCAGTAATGGGCTAGGAGGAACAGGTGGCTTCATGTGACCCATATAGGGCTTCTCCTTCCACAGAGCTGGAGAGAAAGGTCACTACTTTAGCCTGGCAGGATTGGCGGGAGGTAAGATGTAGTTTGGGCTCCTTCTTTAGGAAATCCCTAGAGGCTGAAAATGCACTAGGCTTGCATGGATTGCAGAGAGGTTAATTGACTAATTCATTTCTTTTAAATTATCTGTGGCATTCTCAAATTTTTGTAAGAACAGTTCTCTGTAATATATTTGCAATGTTATTTCAATAACAATGATGAGAATTTTAAGTCAGCTAAGTAGGAACCTTGGTTATTATCTAAATTGGCTTTGCTTTATCCTTGTCAGACTTCATTTTCAATGGTCTTTCTTGTAATAAACATGTCAAAGAAAGTTTTTCTGTATTTAAAGTAACTCTGTATACCTGCACTTTTTTTCTTTTCCTGGGGAAAGGTATATAGCAAAAAGTAAAAAAGAAAAAAAAAAAAAAAAAAAAAAGAAAGAAAAGAAAACTTTTAAGAAGGGAGAGAACTGGGGTAAAAACATCCACACTTTTCTAATGTTGTCAGAAAATCTTGACTTGCAGATGTTACTGACAGATGGGAAACTGACTATATGAGAATGGAATTTGATTATCTTCCATTAAAAACCTTCAGGAAATCTCTAACAGAAAAAAATTATTAAGTGAGAGGCATGCAAGTCAAAATTCTATACGGAGCTATTTGGGTTCTGCATGGCTTCTATTCATCTTTTCCCCATGTTTTCAGGTCTTGGTAGTAGCAATGTCGAGTATTACAGACAATTGAAGTTATTAATTTCTTTTAAGGTACTGACATGAAGAGGTAAATAAAAAATGGCTGCTTCACTGGTAACTAGAAGATACTTTATTTGGGGAAAAACTGTACTGGTTCTTATAATTTGAAAAGGGAAAAGAAGCTCCTTGTCAGAGAAGCAGCCTAAGGGAAGGAGAGGCTGCTCCTTTACTAAAACAGTTCTGCCGGCACAGTAGGTCTTTAGGTCAAGTAGTGGTAGGACCCACTTGTGGCCCAGTTACCTCGGTAACGAAAATGTTTGTGTCAGGAAATAGTGTTCCCTAGGAGCAAAACAGTCTTCAATATACTGTGTACTTTTCTGGCCACTTAGAATCTGCTCCATGGACCAGCAGCATCAGCATCACCTGGAACCTTGTTAGAAACAGTCTCAGGCTCCATCCCAGAACCTACTGAATCAGAATCTGTATTTTAATGAAATTATCAGTGTGGTGCCTATGCAGAAGGAAGTTCAAGGCTGGTTTATAATATACCATTGCTGTGTTCCACTTTTGCCTCTGAGGAACTCAGGATAGATTATTTTGACCAATGGTGAAGGGCTACCAGTTAGCAAATAGATTGGCTAAAACTTCTCTTTAATTATCTGTTATACCATAGAGGCAGTTACTACAATAACCAGGACTTATGTCATTACAGCTTATTTTTCCAAGTCATCATTATACCGAGAAGGGCACAGAATTTAATACACAATCAGCTGTACTTGTGGGCTTGATTTATTGATGACAAAAATCAAGCTGACCCTAAATGGGTGAAAAATTCCTGAGTAAATAAGCTTTTATGAAACGGATTACTCTGGTTTTCAGAAATTACAATTTTCCTTAATAAACCTCTAGGTTATTGAATGCTTTTTCTCCTTTCTGTAACCAATGTCTGGGTTTTCACAATGAAATCAATGGGATTTTATTGTCAAAGTATATTCTTTAGATGCTGAAAGACCTTTTCCATTTGTTCATTTATTCACGCATTTACGCATCCAACTATTATTTATTGAATATAGTAATAAGCCAGCCACTATGTTGAACTCTAGAGACAAGGGTGAATGGTACACCATGTAGATATTTTAAAGGTTTTGAGAGATACCAGGCTTCCCGGAAAATATAAGTAGTTCTGTAGGCCTGGACTTTAGCATTCAAAGCAGGAGTGGTGAGAGATGAAACTGGAGAGAAAGGAAGACAGATCATGAAGAGCCTTCTAGTGCTATTTTAAGGAGTTTGAATGTCATTTTGGAGCAGAGGCATCTCTGTTCTAGGGCAGTGAATTTCGAAGTAGGAGTTGCAATGTCTTAATGAGTCAGGAAATTATTTGGCTAGTCAGGATTAGCAATTGAGAAAAAAACCAAATATATTAGAATATAAAATATCAAAGAACATTTACATGGTAAAACTTTTGGTTGTGTGTGTGTGTATATATATATACACACACACAGAAAGAAATACTTTTACGTGTGTGTATGTATATGTGTAATGGAAAGGTATTTCTTATTATTGTAGGGTTTGGTCAAATCCACTGCTGGAAAGGGAGTCTGGTTAGAGCAAGTACAGTTGACCATGAACAGGTTATAACCCAGCAGGACTCAGCAACACCATGATTCGGGCTTATTGCTACACAGTGACTATACTTCAGTTCAGCCAACTCTCACAACTGGGTTACTAAACTGGAGAAATTGATGATGCAATTTATAAGGAACACAGATAATTGAAGAACTGATTTACCTCTGGTTAGTTGCTAATAAAGTAGTATTTTATTCCTCTTGGAATGTGTGGGTATAAATGAGACTGTGACAAAGGAGAACTGTTTAGATTAGATTATGGCAGAAGACACAAGTGGTGGCTGAGTGGAAGAATGGCTGTCTTACATAGGATTTTTGCCTAGGGCCTCCTAGCTCTCTGTTTTTTATTACTGCAATAAAAACAGCTTTTACGGGAAAAAAAAAGTATGTACTCTTTCTGGACACTATATTTTAATTTTTAGACCGTGTGAAGTTAGAGATCAGTAAATTATAGCATAGGAGCCCCACTGTTCAAATAAATTTTAGAAAAACATTACCCCAGGGGCACCTGATGGCTCAGTAGATTAAGCAGCTGCCTTTAGTTCAGGTCATGATCTTGGGGTTGGGGGCCCTGGGATGGAGACCTGTGTCAGGCTCCCTGCCCCTCGCCCACTCATGCTCTCTCTCTCTCAAATAAATAAATAAAATCTTAAAAAAGAAAAGAAAAGGAAAACATTACTCCAATAAGATTTGAAAAGCTAATGTTTAGAAAAACAGGGTGGGAAAGCAATAGGAAATGTGAAGAATATAGAGATGAGATGTAGAGAAGAAGGAATGGAGATAATCAACATCTTTAAGTCTAAATATACACACAGGCAGAGAATAAAGTTGTATTAATTTGGCAAGTAGTGAAGTAATTTAAAAGAATAGCATTGATGCTTCCAAACCATTGAGATACACTGAATACTCACTTCTTTGTAAGGCCTGCACTAGTTCTTGAAAACCTGTGATTTAGGGGCTGTTTTTCAGGGTGGCAAAGAGCATAGACTCTGGAGCCAGACTGCTCACTGTATCACTATGGAATATAGGAATGACCTTAGGGAATTTGCTTTAGTCCTCATTTCTTTCTACAGCTGGAGATAGTAACAATTTCTACCTTATAGTGTTGCTGTGAGGACTTTATGGCATTCATGGCTTGAGTTAATGCTTGCTAGAACGGTACCTAACACATGGTAAATGCTCAATAAACGTTACTAGAGTGGAAGTTAGTCCTTTAATTTTGAAGATCATCATCAGTGGCTCAGCCAAGGACACTTCTGGCTGGTATAGGGTACTAAACAGGGACAAAAGAAGAGAGAGCAGAGGAGAGCAGAGATGGAATTTCATGCTGTTGCAAAACTCCAGAAGTTAATGAGAGCAGTGCAGAGAAAGAGATGAAAGATAACATATTAGTCAGGCTTCTCTAGGGAAACAGAACCAATTTTATTATTATTATTATTATTAGAATTGGCTTATATAGTTATGGAGCCTGAAGAGCCCCACAATCTGTTGTCTGCAAGCTGGAGAGACCCAGGAAAACCACTGGGGGTGATAGTTCAAAGGCCTGAGAGCCAGAGAGCCAATGTGTAGATTCCAGTCTGAGTCTGAACGGCTGAGAATCAGGGACCTCCAGGGTAGAAGAAGATCAGTTTCTCAGCTCAGGCAGTCAGGCGGAGAGTAAATTCAACCTTCCTCTTTTAGTTCTATTTAGGCTCTTAACAGATTAGATGCCCACTCATGTGGGGAGGGCCATCTGCTTTACTCAGCTCACCAATTCAAATGCTAATCTCTTTTGGAAACGTCCTCACAGACACAACCAGAGATATTGCTTAACCAGATATGTGGGCATCCCATGATCCAGTCAAGCTGACATCAAATTAACTCTATAACAAGAATTCATCTATATTCTGTCTTCTCATTCATTCATGCATTTGTTCATTCATTCACCTATGGGTCATATACAACTTAAGGCTTTTTGAATACAGAGCAAGACAAAACATAAACACTCCCAACTGTTCTTCATGGAAAGAGAGCAGACATTAATATTCCACAAATAAACATTTCATTACAAAGTAGTATTCCAAACAATTCAGTTTGAATACAGTCAAGGATAAAGGAGTCAAAATATTTAAAAACCAAAAGCAAAATGTTGAACTAAAGTTGATTGAGAAATGACAAAAGAAAAATATGCATTAAAACAATATTGGCAAGTAATGTCTAGAATGCTGTCTATAGCTTTTTGCTTTATTACCCTAATGTTTAATCTGGGCTCATTTAATTCTATTATTTGAAAGTCTTATTATTGCCATTAATGGAGAGGAAAAAAAACCAATTCAGTTCTTTTTCTAAAATAATATTTGTAGCTATTAGAATAATGAAAATTAGAAGAAAAATACCATAAGACACAATTTTACTGTACTGAACTTGTTTTCTGGCACAAATGTACACCCAGAAAATTCTTCTTATAAAGCAATTGAAGGAAGCACTCTGAGCAGAACTACAGAATTAGTATGAGATTTGGCTCCACAGAGAAAAACCTGAAGGTTTTGCAATCTGTTAAGTCCCTACTCATTCTAAATCAAAGTCTTTCTGGGGATCACTCCAGCCCATGTACGCACAGAATGCCAGTTGTCTTTCATGCTGCCACATTCTTAAATATGTAAAGGCAACTAAGGATTTGTAGACAGTTTGAAGAAAGTTTGCAGAATAAAAGGGAACAAGACAGATAAGTGAAATTAGAAGAAATGGATTATTTATAAATATATTTAGAAATAAAACTCTAAGTAGTATTTTTATATTTACAGACATATCCTGAAAAATGTCTTCTCATTTAATATTTTCCCAGTGGAATTAGTATTTGTTTTGTTTTGTTTTTAAGTAGGATGTGGAACCTAATGCAGGGCTTGAGCTCACAACCCTGAGATGGAGACTTGAGCTGAGATCAAGAGTCAGATGCTTAACCAACTGAGTCACCCAGGTGCCCCCAATTTGTTTTTAAGTCTTGAACTTCTACAATAAATGTGTCATTCAGCGCCACAATTTTTAAGCTCATGTTTACATAAGAAAAACTTATGTCCCCAAAATTAATAAAACATTTTAAACAAAAATGATACGTAGAAAAATTCTTGAGCTATATTCCAAATATAGTTGGTAGAACATCAAAATTACAAATAGATGTTTTGAAAAGCATGCCTAGTGTCCACAAAGGGCTGTGTGTGCCAAATGTTGCTGATATCGGAGGAAGCATCACATCATTTTATACATTCTTTGCAATTGAGCCATTCTTTGCAACTCTTTGTTAATTCTTGCAGAGAAGACTGGCTTTGAGAAGAGATGGATGAAGAAGATGTTGAAGAATCCTTTAAATATCATGCTGACAAATTAACAAGTACTGAACTTGTTTAGAATATCAGTTGGGGGGGGGCGCCTGGGTGGCTCAGTCGGTTGGGCAACTGCCTTCGGCTCAGGTCGTGATCCCAGGGGTCTGGGATCAAGCCCCTCATCAGGCTTCCTGCACAGCAGAGAGCCTGCTTCTCCCTCACCCTCTGCTATTCCCGCAGCTTGTTCTCCCTCCATCTCTCTGTCAAATAAATAAATAAAATATTTTTTTAAAAAAGAATATGAGTTGGAAAAGTTAATCACAGTGATAACCTGGAAAGCATATAATTAAACCACTAGATATTGCTTGCTGAAAATAATTTGATAATTATTAATGATAATAATTATCTTTGAAAGTGGTGGAGATATTATTGCTTGATATTTCTTATAATGACATGCAAAGAATTCTATAAACATGAACTAGAGGAGAGTAAATAAAGCTCTGTTCTGCCTCCCTGAAGATCCATTTAGGTCTCCCTACCTCAGTATAAGAGCGATAAAGAATCTGTAAGCTTTTGAGGGCGCCTGGGTGGCTCAGTCGTTAAGCGTCTGCCTTCGGCTCAGGTCATGATCCCGGGGTCCTGGGATCGAGTCCCACATCGGGCTCCCTGCTCCGCGGGAAGCCTGCTTCTCCCTCTCCCACTCCCCCTGCTTGTGTTCCTGCTCTCGCTGTCTCTCTCTGTCAAATAAATAAATAAAATCTTTAAAAAAAAAAAAAAAAAGAATCTGTAAGCTTTTGAGTCTCATAGTTTGCCTGAAATTGTACCTTTGCAACCCAGTTTACCCATGACATCACTTTTCACCACCAATGACAATGATTATACTCAACCCCCCTCTCCTGTCAAGTTTCTGGGCTGTTCCTTTCTTCATGAATAACAGAACAACCAAGGTTTTTGTCCCACTGTTGTTGCAAATTTTACCTTCATTTTTCTAACATATTTATTAATGTTTGCTATTTGCTATGCCTTGTTGAAAAAGAAATATTTATGATGCACCATGAAAATGCTGATACAGAGCAGCATACATACATACCATTTGATTACAACCATTCTGTTTTTGTGTAAAGAGCATTATTTTAAACATTTTATATAGTAAATGATGGTTTTACTGTGTTTTAGTTACAAGTTACACTTGAAATGTGTTGGAAATTTAACTTGGCTTTTTAAATAATGGGAAATAGGCTACCAGTGCACATTTCACACAGAATATCTCCTTTTCACGAAGGAGTTACCAATGTTGAGTAGGAGATGTCTGGATTTAAGGAGATACTGACTTCATAAATCATGAGGAAGTTTCTCTGAAAAGAAACACTTTTGAGAATAAGAAAAAACTCTTAAAAGTGAAAATATGACCGTAGAATTAATATATAAATTATAAGAGCTAGAAGACAAAGACAAGTGAATCTCCATAATGTGGAGCAAATAGACAAAGGAAATTTATAAGGCAAAAAATATATATAAACAAAAGTGGTAAACATAAGAATATCAATCCAGGAATTCCAACATCTGATTAATAGGCATTCCACACAATAAAAGCACAGAAATAAAAGAGAAGTCTCGAAATTCTAAAGGTGCAGACAAGGCCAAAGACAAAGAGTAAAAAATGACACATGCTTCAAAAATTCCAATTTTTGGAATTTGGAACACAAAATTCCAATTACAAAGAGATCAATAAAAGCTTCCCAATAGTAAGCAGGATACTTGTAAGGGAGAAAAAATCAGATGGACAATAAAAATGCATTCACGCTAAAAGTCAATAAAGCAAGGTCTTCAATATTCCAAAAGAAGATGATATTGAATTTAAAGTCATATTATAGCCATTTTCGGATATGCAAGAGCTTAAGGAGCTTACTTTAAAATCATTATTTTGAAGAAATTACTTGGAAAATATTCACATGAAACACAAGAAATAAGAAGCCATGAAATTAAAGAAACAGTGGAGAAGGAATCCAATGAGAATGAATTTTAAGATAATAGCTATACAGCAGTCTCAAAAAAAAAAAATTAAAAAACTTCAGTCATCAAAATTGGAAGTCAGTAGGGGCACCTGGGTGACACAGTCAGTTAACCATCTGACTCTTGGTTTTGGCTCAGCTTGTGATCTCAGGTTCGTGAGCTTGAGCCCTACATCAAGCTCCATGGAGTCTGCTTGAGATTCTCTCTCCCTCTCCCTCTGCCCCTCCCACTCATGCTCTCTTTCTCTCGAAAATAAATGAATAAATCTTAAAAAAATTTGTTAGTAGTCTTCTAGAAGAATCTTAAAAGAACAAATATTGATGAAGTCCCAATAGTTCATTTTTGCTTTTGTTTCCCTAGGCTTAGGAAACATATCTAGTAAGAAATTGCTATGGCTGATGTCAGAAAGGTTACTGCCTGTGTTCTCCTCTAGGATTTTGAAGGTTTCCTGTCTCACATTTATATCTTTCATCCATTTTGAATTTATTTTTGTGTATGGTGTAAGAAAGTGGTCCGGTTTCATTCTTTTGCATGTTGCTGTCTAGTTTTCCCAACACCATTTGTAATTGATTTGCAGTAAATATGCTATGTGAAAAGTTGAGATATAATAGTAAGAGTAATGAGGATGCTGATGATGGTGATGATGACAGCAATAAATGTAGCTAACATTTGTGAATGCACTTTCACATAGTGCTAAGCACTGTTGTAAGCACATTATACTTATTATTTCATTTGATCTTCTAACAGCTATATGGGACAAGTACTATTATCATCACCTACTTTAAAGATAAGAAAACCCAAGACACAGAGAAGTAAGATAATTTCCTTTAGGTCTCACAGTTAACTAGTGGTAGATCCAGGATCTAAACATAGGCAGTAATTCCAGAGGTCACACTATAAACCACTAGAATGTGTTGAAAGAACATACATGTTTCTTCTTCCAAATAGAAAAAAATGCAATAAAAAACTCCAGGAAAAATTAAATAAACAAAAATGCTCTGCTAGAAAGTTATGGCCCAGATTAAAATATGGCATACTTTGGAGCAATAAGTAAGTTAACAAGGATCATAATTATAAAATCAGAGAAAAAGAAATGTATTTAGAGCATACATGTTGGCTTTGTCATTATAGTGTTTAGTCATAATAATGAAAATGCTGTTTATAGTTTTAATCTTTTATAATTAAAATGTAGGTCAAGTGCAGAAGACTTAATATGGCTATGAAACAGAATGGAAAGCTATCCTGGTTGATAAAGTAAATGTAAAGACAAGCTGACAGAAGTTTGAAGGAAGAAGAGAGAAAGAAAAGGAGGTGGAATATCATTATCTTGCAAAGTGGGGAACAAGATAAACTGTTGGAAGTTGATAGGCCAGTGAATAGGATTTTAAGTATATTACTGTATGAGTCTAAGATAGAGGAATCTACATGCAAGAATTTAGGAAATAATCTCCCAAAACCTTTCCAAAGGAGTTATTGAAGAGTGTTATTACTACAAGAAAATTAAAAGCTGTAGGGAAAGGAATAAGAGGTGATAAAAGTGAACCAAAAGCCCATCTATCCTAGAAGAAAGTCAATATATATCATGTAAAATCAGTAAATGAAGAAAAGGCATCTAAAGCACTTTGTTTCAAGATGTGAAATTACCTGGTAGAAGAATTAAAAACAAGTAGGTGTTGGGGACTAGGACAGCAGGTGAGCAAGGGTGGGCAGAGACCTATTCTTTTTCATTGTAGCCCTTCTGATTTTAAACCATATGTTCATAATTCTGTGATTTAAAAGACATTTTTTGGGGTGCCCAGGTGGCTCAGTCAGTTAAGCATCTGCCTTCAGCTCAGGTCATGATACTGGGGTCCTAGGATCAAGCCCCACGTTGGGCTCCCTGCTCAGTGGGGAGTCTGCTGTCCCTCTCCCTCTGCCCCTCCTCCTCCCTTCCCCCCACTGGTGCTCTCTCTCTTGCTCACTCATTCTCAAATAAAAAAATAAATAAAATTAAAAAAAAATAAAAGACATTTTAAAAACGAAAGTGACAAAAAAATACTTTGCACCTGAAAATCTCCCAAAAAGAAATCTCCAGGAATTACACTGGAGAATTCTATGAAACATTTAAAGAATTAATGCTACCTTTACACAAACTTTTCCAGAAAATTTAAGTGGAGGGAACAATTATTAATTCATTTTATGAGGCCTTTATTACTCTGATAAATCAACCAGAGAGAGACAATACAATAAAGGGAAAACTGTAGGCTACTATCTTTCATGAAATTAGATACAAAAACCTTGGTTTTTAGCAGACAGAATCCAACAACATATAAAAAGGATGATCAAGTGGGATTTATCCTAGGTATATAAGACTGACTCAATATTGACTCAAAATTTATTAAAATAATCAATGTAATCTACCATAGCTAATCAATGTAATTAGCTAAAGAAGAAAAATCATATAATTATAGCAATTGGCAGGGAAAAAACATTTTACAAAATCCAGGACCATTCATGATAAAATTCACAGCAAGTTAGAAATAGAAACTTCCTCGACTTGATAAAGAAAATGTAAAATGTAAAAACCTACAACTAGCACCATATTCAATGGTAAAAGACTGAATACTTTTGTTCTAAGAGCAAGGATGTTTGTTCTCACCACTCTTATGTAACATAGCTCTCAGAATTCAAGCCACTGCACAAAGGCAAAGAAAGGAAATAAAAGACATACAGTTTGGAAAGGAAGAAATAATACTATCTTTATTTTCAGATGACATTATTTTCTGCATAGAAAATTCCAAGGACTCTACCAAAAACTCCTATAATAAGTGAATTCAGCAAGGTCACAGTATACAAGATCAGTGCACAAAACTCAATGGTATTTCTACATATTAACAAGTAACATTCAGAAACAAATGAAAAATACAATACTACTTATAATTAATCCAAAGAAAATGAAATACTTAGGTATACCATGAAACAAAGCATACAGGCCCTATATGCTGAAAATTGCAAAATGCTAATAAAGGAAGTCAGAGAATACATAAGTAAATGGAGAGACATACTATGTTCGTGGATTGGAAGACTCGATGTATTAAAGATGCTTGTCTGGTTTTGGGATCAAGGTAATTCTGGCTTGAATGAGTTTGGAAGTTTTCCTTCCATTACTATTTTTTGGAACAGTGTCAGAAGAATAGGTATTAATTCTTCTTTAAATGTTTGGTAGGCCTCCCCTGGGAGGCCACCCAGCCCTGGACTCTTGTTTGTTGGGAGATTTTTTGATTACTGATTCAATTTATTTCCTGGTTATGGGGCTGTTCAGATTCTTGTTTCAGTTTTGATAGTTTATATGTTTCTAGGAATTCATCCATTTCTTCCAGATTGCCTAATTTGTTGGCGTATAATTGCTCATAATATTCTCTTATAATTGTTCATATTTCTGTGGTGTTGGTTGTGATCTCTCCTCTTTCATTCATTATTTTATTTGGGTCCTTTCTCTTTCCTATTTAATAAGTCTGGCTAGGGAGTTTCAATTCTTGTTAATTCTTTCAAAGATCCAGCTCCTAGTTTCATTGATTGGTTCTACTGTTTGTTTGTTTGTTTTTAATTATTTCTATATCATTGATTTAAGCTCTGATTATTATTTCCCTTCTCCTGCTGGATTTAGGCTTTATTTGCTGTTCTTTTTCCAGCTCCTTTAGGTGTAAGGTTAGGTTGTGTATTTGAGACTTTTCTTGTTTCTTGAGGAAGGCCTGTATTACTATCTACTTCTCTCTTGGGACCACCTTTGTTGTATCCCAAAGGTTTTGAACTGTCATGATTTCATTTTCATTTGCTTCTGTGTATTTTTTTAAATTATTCTTTAATTTCCTGGCTGATCCATTCATTCTTTAGTAGGATGTTCTTTAACCTCCATGTATTTGTGGTTCTTCCAAGTTTTTTCTTGTGGTTGATTTCAAGTTTCATAGCATTGTGGTCTGAAAATATGCACGATATGATCTCAATCTTTTTGTACCAGTTGAGTCTGTTTTGTGATCCAGTATGTGAACTATTCTGGAGAATGTTCCATGTGCACTTGGGAAGAATGTGTGTTCTGTTGCTTTAGGATGAAATGCTCTGAATATATCTGTTAAGTGAAGGTCCAGTGTGTCATCCAAAGCCCTTGTTTCCTTGTTGATCTTCTGCTTAGATGATCTGTCCATGGCTGTGAGTGGGGTGTTAAAGTCCCCTATTATTACTGTATTATTATCAATGAGTTTCTTTAAGTTTGTTATTGATTTATATATTTGGCTGCTCCCAGTTAGGGGCATAAATATTTACAACTGTTAGATCTTCTTGTTGGATAGACCCCTTTATTATGACATAGTGTCCTTCATCTCTTATTACAGTCCTTGGTTTAAAATTTAGTTTATCTAAATAAGGATGCCTACTCCAGCTTTCTTTTGATTTCCATTGGCATGATAAATAGTTCTCCACCCCCTCATTTTCAATCTGGAGGTGTCTTTGGATCTAAAGTGAGTCTCTTGTAAGCAGCATATTGATAGGTCTTGTTTTGTTTTGTTTTTTTTTAATCCATTCTGGTACTCTGTGTCTTTTGATTGGAACATTGAGCCCATTTACATGCAGAGTAATTATTGAAAGATATGAATTTAGTGCCATTGTGTTACCTGTAAAGTCCCTGTTCCTGTAGATTGTCTCCATTCCTCTCTGGTCTTCATTACTCTTGGTCTCTCTTTATGCTCAACGTGTCCCCTGTAATATTTCTTGCAGAGCTGGTTTAGTGTTCATGAATTCCTTTAGTTTTTGTTTGTCTTGGAAATGCTTTATCTCTCCTATTCTGAATGACAGCCTCACTAGATAAAGCATTCTTGGCTGCTTATTTTTCCCATTTAGCACGTTGAATATATCATGCCAATCCTTTCTGGCCTGCCAGGTCTCTGTGGACAGATCTGCTGCCAGCCTTATGTGTCTACCCTTGTAGGTTAAGGACCTTTTCGTCTCTAGCTGTTTTTAGGATTTTCTCTTTATCTTTGTAATTTGCAAGTTTCACTATAATATGTCCTTATGTTGATCTATTTTTGTTAATTTTTTTGTGTGTGAGTAAAGGGATAGAAGTTTATTAAGTGAAGATACAGAAAAAGCTCCCAAGAGTGAGAGGGGTCCCAATAGAGTTGCCTTTTTTGGTTGATTTTTGAGGAGAGTTCTCTGTGCCTCTTGGACTTGAATGCCTGTTTCCTCCCCCAGATTAGGGAAGTTCTCAGCTATAATTTTTTCAAATAAAGCTTCTGCCCTTTTTCCCCACTCTTCTTCTTCTGGGATTCCTGTAATTTGGATATTATTTTACTTTATGGAATTGCTGAGTTCCCTAAGTATGCCTTTGTGATCTAATAGTTTTCTTTCCATATTCTTCTCAGCTTTATTATTTTATTTTATCTGCATCATTTTATCTGCTTTATCACTGATTTGCTCTTCTGCTTAGTTCATCCTCATTTTATGGCCTCCACTTGGGACTGTATCTTGGTTATAGCATTTTTAATTTCAGCCTGACTAGATTTTAGTTCTTATATCTCTACAGTAAGGGATTCTCTAGTGTCTTCTCTGCTTTTTTTAAGCCCAGCTAGTATCTCTATAATCATTGTTTTAAATTCTATTTCAGACATCTTACTTATATCTGTATTGATTAAATCCCTTGCTATGAGTACCACATCCAGTTCTTCCTTTTGGGGTGAATTTCTCTCGTCATTTTGTCCAAAAAAGAAAAGAAGAAAGAAAAAGAAAACAACAACCACAAAGGAGACTTCAGGAAGTGTTGCTGGTGTATGCTGTGTGAACTCTGCTATTGTGTTTTGTCTGCTCTTTCCTACTGGTCCATCCTCTACAGAGTTCCTCATTCCTTATAGTGGGGAGTGTTTGGACCTTTAACCAGGTGTGCTTTGCTGGTCTGAAAGTTAAAGTAATCTTGACAAAAAAGAATGCAGTGGGAGGAATCCTTTACCTGATATTAAAGCTTCCTATGTAGATAAAGTAATCAAGACATTATGGTATTGGCAGAGATAGACAGATGAATAGCATAGAATAGAGAATTCAAAAATATATCTACACAAATATGCTCAACTGCTTTCAGTAAAGGTGCATGTCAATGGAGGAAGGACTTTCCTGTTCAACAATTATTGATGAAGCAATTGACATTCATAGGCCAAAAGAAACAAACAGAACACACAAAAACTCCTTAAATCTCACACTTTATATAAAAATTCTCTCAAAATGGATCATAGAGTTAAAAGTAAATGCAAAACTATAAAACTTATAGGAAAAAAAAATGAGAAAATCTTCACGATTGGACACAGAGTTCTTAGAGTTCTTAACTGACACCAAAAGCACAATGCATAAAAGGAAAAATTGATAAACTCACCTCATCAAAATTAAACACTTACTCTGTGAAAGCCCATGTGAAGAGATGAAAAGACAAGCTAGACTGGGAGAAAATTCTTATAAAGCATATATCTTTTGTCTGACAAAGGACTAGTGTCTAGATCATATAAAGCACTCTTAAACCTTAGTTGTGGAAAGACAGTTCAATTAGAAAACAGACAGCAAAAGATATGAAGGGACATTTTATCTGAAAGAATATACAGACAGCAAAGAAACACATGAAAACATGTTCAGCATTATTAGAAATCAGGGAAATGAAAAAAAAAAGGCAAGATATCACTCTACAGCTATCAGAATGACTAAAATTTAAAAAATGAAAAATCTAAATTTTGACAAGAATATGAATAAACTGGGGTGCCTGGGTGCACATTTGGTTAAGTGTCTGACTCTTGGTTTCTGCTCAGGTCGTGGTCTTAGGGTTGTGGGATTGAGTCCTATGTCAGCTTCCACACTCAACACAGAATCTGCTTTAGACTCTCTCTCTGCACCTCCCACCTGTGCACTCCCTTTCTCTCTCTTTCTCTTGCTCTTTCAAATAAATAAATAAATCTTTACAAAAAAAGAATATGAAGAAACTGGGTCACTCATACTTTGCCAATAGGAATGTAAAATGATACAGCCACTCTGGAAAATTGTTAGACAGTTTCTTATAAATGTAAACATGCAATTGCCATACAACCTGTAAATTACATTCTTGGGCATTTATCCCAGAAAAATGAAGACTTGTGTGTACCAAAACCTGTACACAAATATTCATAACTGCTTTATTTGTAGTAGTAAAAAACTGAAGTAGCCCAGATGTTTTTCAATGGATGAATGATTAAACAAACTGGGGAATATTGGTAAGCCATACAAAAGAATAAACTACTGATACATGCAAAAACTTGGATGAGTGTCCAGGGGATTGTGCTGAAAGAAAAAAAGGACAATCCCAAAAGGTTATGTATTGTATTAATTTATGTAACATTTGTGAAATTAGAAAATTTTACAAATGGAAGACAGATTAAAAATGGAAGAAGACAAATGGAAGATTGCCAGTGGTTAGGGACAGGGATGGGCAGAGGCAGGAGGGGCTTGGTTGTGGTTATAAAAGGGCAGCAGGAGGGACCCTTGGGTGTTGGAACTGTTTAGTATCTTGATGTGGTGGCAGATACCTAAACCTACACAAGTAATAAAATCATATAGAACACACACACACACACACACACACACAGGAAGGACTTAAGTAAAACTGGAAAATCTGAATATAATCAGCAGATTGTATTAATGTCCATATCTTGGTCATAATATTTTACTATAATTTTGCAAAATGTTACCATTGGAGGAAACTGGAAAAACTACACAAGGGATCTCTCTGTATTATTTCTTACAACTGCATGTGAATCTATAATTACCTCATAAAAATTTCAATTAATAAAAAGAAAAAATGAAAAATGAAAAATAAATCAAAGAATGTCTGTCACAGTGATTGTTACATACCAAACAACCCTCTTTTATTTCAGGCAGCATTATTTCAATCATGCAAACCCAACCAACCCCAAGAGTTCTGTGCCTCTGAGTTGAGAATCTCCCCAAGCAACAGGCAGCACCCACAGGGAATATGTGTGTGTCCGGTCCTAGGAAGGGCCAGACTTCTCTCATCAGAGAGATTACCAGAAGAAGAAGCTGAAAAAGGAAGGGAGGGTTGGAAATTTAATGAAACACAGAGAAAACAACAACAACAACTCTTCAATGCCTATTTTGCTTTAGTCTTCTAGACCTTGGAAAATAATGTCCAAATTTAAAAAGAGCATATCAAAAATGGTTAGAATGAAAATAAAGATCTAATATAAGTGAGTAGATGGGAAAAGAGCATCTATTTATTTTTTTAAAGAACTCAAAGCTTCAGCCTAGATAAATACCATGCCATAACATTGAAGAAACTTGGCAATGTAATCAAGATAACACTGTCAGGGGGCACCTGGGTGGCTCAGTCAGTTAAGTGTCCAATTCTTGATTTAGGCTCAGATCATGATCTCAGGGTCATGGGATCCCGAGCCCCGCATCAGGCTCCATGCTCAGCACGTGGAGTCTGCTTGAGATTCTCTCTTTCCTTCTCCCTCTGCCCCTCCCCACACTTGCGCACTCAAATAAATAAATAAATAAATAAACTTTTTTTTTTTTTTTAAAGATTTTATTTATTTATTCATGAGAGACAGAGAGAGAGACAGAGGCAGAGGGAGAAGCAGGCTCCCCGCGGAGCAGGGAGCCCGATGCGGGACTCAATCCCAGGACCCTGGGATCATGACCTGAGCCGAAGGCAGACGCTTAACCGACTGAGCCACCCAGGCGTCCCAATAAATAAACTCTTTTTTAAAAAAGAAGAAAACACTCTCAGTAATTTCGTAGAATATTGGTTGAAGAAATATCAGAGGGATGAGTTGGGCTAATGCTGTCTGGATGCATTAAAAGGATAAGATGACAGATTATAGAACTACTACAACAGTACAAAATTCTCAAGTGGACTATGAAATAAGATAATTAAACATTTATGAGACAAGAAAACTGCCATATAGCATGGGTGTATTAAGTTAAGTGAAGGTGACATAGTGAAAAGAATTGGATTCAGATGACCTAGGCACATGCCTTAATCTGTCAATAAACAGCTGTGTGGACATGGGGAAATTGCTTGAATTTTTTGAGCTGCAGTATCTTTATCTGGGAAACGTTATAAAACTATATGTTCTTTAATGGGTAGTTTAGAATCTATTCACAAAAAATCTGTTAGCTCTAAATGTACCAAATTTACCTCAATTCTTTTAACCAGGTTGTCTGATGATAAAAGAGCTTCCATTTATTAAGAAACACATCTGTGCTGGGTATTTATGTGATTTTATAAAGCACACACTTTGGTCCTATGACAGATGGGTGTTATTAATCCCTTCTTACAAATGATAAAATCAAGGCTGAGTGGCTAACTAATAGATCAGGTGAATCAGGATCACAGTGTGTCCATTCTGATAGCAGGGGATCAGTTGACCAATTTCTCATGCTATTATGAGAAAGATGAGTGTATTTAGGATGGATAACACTACCATGAGATAAGACTACAGTGAACATTACCATAATAATTATTAGTTGCTTGGCTAGTTATACCTAAACTGTGTTGATAATGAGTCCATGTTTTCATTTCATGGAAAGTTTCTTCTGGTGTTTCTTTAACCTCAGCCTGTCCAGCTATTTTTTTTTTTTTTTTTAATAAACAACTTGGTTAAAAGAATAGAAGAAATTCTCATCAGATTTAAAAACAAAAACAAAAAAAGGAGAAATATTCAGATAAATAATTTATTCATATATTCCTTTATTCAAGTCTCACATCCAAAACAGGATTTAAGGTAATTTAATTCTTTCACAGTGTGATCAGTATTCAAAGAGTGAAATACATTAGTATTGAAAGCAAATTTCTGCACTTGGCATATAAACTATCTTGCTAGATAAGGAAAGACCTTAACATTGAACAGGGTTGGGATTTGGGGAACTGGAACAGAGGATGAGAATGAATGTGATTGGCTTTTGGGTTGAAATTTGGAGCTTCCAAAAAGGACTGGAAAGGGGGTATCTAGAGTGATATCTAAATACATTTTTTTCCTTAGTCACAAGACCTTGGATTAACAAAAATTTTCTATAAAAACAATAATTTTCTATTGGACAGATCCAGTTTATTTCAAGTTGATTTCAAGTGCAACAGAAACCAACCATGTGAAAATTCTAGCACCAAAGGCTGATGTAAATTTTAGTTATAGTCACAGAAGAGGGTGTTCAGACCCTAGGAGGCAATATAGTCTTGCAGTTTCTGCTTTAGCCAGGCCACATCTTGAGGATGGTAGGTTTCCTTCCTTCTGAATCGTGTAGTTACTAACCAGAGGAAGTCCTTGGAAGGTGTCCAAGGAATTGAAAGGTCTGAAAAGCATGTCAAATGAGGAACAGCTGGGACAACCAGAAAGGAAAAGACTTAGGAGTGACATGAAAGCTTCTTTCAAATATAAGAAGAGCTGATGTTTGGAAAAGATAGTTGGTTAGTTCTGAAACTCTCAGAAAGCAGAAAGCGAAACTGGAAGAAGTGGGTGGAACAATTAAAAAGCACTTTCTCCAGTGAGAGCCTTTCCAAAGTTGAATGCGGGCACTTCTAAAGGTCAAAAGCCTCCTGGGTTACTCATTATCTTCAATTCAGTGAATGTCAGTTGAGATCCTTCTTGTGCCATTCTAAATGCTTGAAATGTGTCAGTGAGGAAAACAGACAAGAATCCTCACTCTTGGGTGTTTACATTCTGGAAGGTATGGGGAAACTTTTAATGAGCAATGAAGCCAATCAGTAAATTATGTAGTCTGTTGGAAGGTGAAAGAGTTATGGGAAAAGAGTAGAATAAGACCAGAGTGATGAGAGGAGGCGGAAGGGGAATGGGGCAGACCTTAGTTACAGATACACTGTCAGAGCAGGTCAGCCTCATTGAGGAGGAATTTGAGCAAAGTCTTTGGTGAAGGGTGGGAGGGAGTTCTCTGGGGGAAGAGCATTCTAAGCAGAAGAAAAAAAAAAAAAAGCCAAGCATCAGCTTGAGATGGGAGTATGCTGGCAAGCAAGACTCCTCTGCAGGTGTTTAAGCAGAGCTTGGCAGAGCATCTGAGAGAGAAGCTGAAAAGACGATTTCTGGTTTTGGTGAGAGCTTGGACTCCATGACTTCTGAGGTCTCTTCCAACTTTTCATATTCCTTGAGCTTCTGATTCACTGATAATTCAGAATAATTAATTTGGTAGCAATGAACAGGATAGATTCGAGAGTGGAAACACCAGACCAGGGTTACAAATAAGTGGTGGAAGGGCAAGACAGATAGTGTAAACATTTCATAATGCTGACAATGTATTCACATATTGTAATAATATTGTGTAAATCATGCAAAGCATGTGTGCAGACCAAATCTTGCCCAGGGGCCACCAGTTTGAGACTTTGCATTGGAGAAAGTGCAATCAGTTGAGTGTAATGATGTAAGCCACACGTAAGGTTGTGGACAGAAAGTCAAAGGAGAATAAAAAAAGAAGAGAGCCAAGTCTTTGGTGAGAATTCTTCCTTTGTTATGATTTGACAGAGAACAAAAAAAGAAGAAATAATCAAAGATTACTGTGTGGTTGAGACTCCAGGAGACCAGTTCACACTGCCTTTGCTCCTTCTTAAGCAAGACTCACATTGATTTTCTTTTTCCTGCCTATTATCAATAACCAGATACTTACTTGCCTTTTCATTGTCCTCTTACAAGTAATCACCTATAATTTAGGTACTTAGAGAAAATATCAGCCAGTCCAACCTTTCTCAATTATTTTGAATCTATAATGTAATTATAGTCATAAAACTTTTGAACAGAGGCTCAGAATTAATTAACTGCAACAATTACAGAGACACAGATAAAACTTTTACTCTTGATGTTTAACTTGTCCTGTTTCCTTGTTGCAGGTGCCTTCATTTGCAAGATGCTGCCATTTGTCCAGTCTACTGCTATCATGACAGAAATTCTCACCATGACCTGCATTGCTGTGGAAAGGCACCAGGGACTTGTGCATCCTTTTAAAATGAAGTGGCAATACACCAACAGAAGGGCCTTCACCATGCTAGGTGAGGATGTACCAGGGGCAGCATTGCCATTCTTTATTACAGAACACACAGAATTTCTTCACAGTGAACCGTATCGATGAACCAGACAAGTAGCTTCTTGTCTAGCTTGTAGGCATCGGGGTGTAACTTCAGGATTTTAGACCTCTCCCCATTTACCCTGACCCTCACTCCTTTTCTCCTTTAGGCCTATCCCCACACTTAAAATCTCCCATTTCAGAGTTACTTCTTCAGTTTAAGTCTTAACTTTTAAGCACTAGTTCCAGCTAATTTAAGATAACCTTTCAGTGGCATTACTACATTAACATTTATTAGATTAGTAAATGGTCATCCTCAGGTAAGAGGCATCTAAGCTAAAATGCCCTTCTTAGAACAGGTGGATTTTGATAGGGGAAGGAAAGGTGCTTTTTAGAAAGGTAAAGAATAGGGGTGCTGCTCAGAGGTGGCCCCAGTGGTGAGGCCGCAATAGCAGAAGTCCACAGGGCTCATGAGATCCCTGGGTGCTGAGTGCTAGAGGTGCCTGACGAACACAAATTCCATCCACTTCATAATTTTGCTTCAGGCGTTCCTGAATCCTCAGTTTGCTGTAACCATTCCTGAGTCAGCAAGTCATGATGAGCAGCTACCTCTTGATAAGTGGCAAACTTGAAGCAATGTCCTAAAACCTAGCATAGTAAGAGAGAAGAATTTCTCTATTCGATCATTATCATTGAGGCATTTAAAATTTTAATGTGCTTCCCAGTGGTTTGAATGTATGATAGTTCATCAATGAGAGATTGAGGGAACAACTAATGCGATAACCAAAGAGCAATTTTTACTACTATCTCACTTGAGAGTAAACATTTATTTCTGCTATAAGAATTTAGCCAGCATGGGAGAGTAGAATTACAGAAAGAACTCCTGAAGTCTTTGCAATGCCAAACTTATTTTACATAGTTTGAAATGAATAGATAAATCAACAGGGAAAATATTCATCAGTTTTAGTTAGTTAGTTTCAAATGTATGGCATATCCTCCCTACAAAGAATTCAAAGGCCTCATTGCTTTTAATAATTGACATCTTTCCACCTTCAAAACATCTGAAGAGCATGTGTGGGTGTGGAAAGCGGGTGAAAAAAGGAATACATGGAGGAGGGAAGTTATTAAAAAAGGAAAGAGAAGTAGAGAGTCTCAAGATCTGAAGGCAAAGTCAATAATAGGAAGTCAAGGCAATTTCTACTCAAAAAAGTCATGGGAGACAGAAAGGATTTTAAACCAAGAAGTCTCATCTCCCCATGGGACTTTCGTGCAGTGTTGCCTGATATCTTCTCTCTAGCTCTGTTACACTGGGAACCAGCCTTGTCTTCATGCCCAGTACCTCCTAGCTGAGACTGCTTTGCCCCCAGGCCCACCACCAGCAATGACCTGCCAGACTCACTTGCCCACAAGTGTTCACAGATTATACCAGTAATATAAATCTAACCCTGGCCCTTCAATCCCTGAACAGGCAGTAAACCCAGAAGGACTGGCAATGAAGTCAATCCAATTAGACTCAATTCCTCCAGAATTTCTACTGAAGATTGGAAAAGTGATTGGACATAAGATAATATGAGATACTGATCGGACTAGAATAGAATATATGTGTATGGCAATGTGGAGAGAGATTGATTTGTGAGTCAGAACTGTCTTAAATCTTTGAATAATAATGACTCTCTATAGGCAGTGCCAGTTCATGTGTTTCTTTATAATAAACCCCAGTGACAGTTTAAGTGAGTCTCAGTTTCTTGAAACCCAAGGCAATATACTGTTTTCTCAATGGTGCTACTCAATATAGAAAGAACAGGAAGAATTTGAGCCAAGAAATTGCTCTCAGAATTGATGTTGGGTCTCTTGGTTCTGGCCTCATCCTAGTCTGTTCAGATTGTCTTTTGTTTCTGGCTAAGGACACATCATTAAAGCAATTCCCTCACCAAACATGGAGGACGGGGAATTTGGAAAGAGCACTCTGGTTTCTGGTTTTAAGTGTTTGTTTTTGTAAAGCCTCATGTTATGAGGCTCAAGATAAATGATACTCAGTTGTAAGAAGAAACCGTAGATGGTGATCTATATCATGTTTAAGTTATTCATCCGTTTGAGAACCAAACAGCAGGTGCTTGATCAACATCTACTGAGGGCCAGGAGTTTTCCTTGGACTCTTGTTTGGGGAAACAAACAAAAAAAGTAAATTGCATTGTCTTTGCCCTTAATGAGCTTAGAGGATGTTGAAAAGAAATGACTAAGGGCAGCAAATGACTAGAGGGCACATGGAGACAACAGGGAACTAGCAGTCAGTTCTATCTGGAAATGATGGTGGCCTTCAAAGATTTCCTAGAGGAAGTGACATTTGAGTCAAGTCCTGGAAAATGAGTTCACAGATAGTGGGAATAAGGTGCCAGTCCAGGGTGACAGTGTCGGGGCACAGAACAGCTCAATGCATTCTGGGATATAGGGACTGAAAGCAACTATTTAAGTTCCTCAGTAGAGGACTCTGGTTTAAAGAACAAGGACAGAAATGTAAGAGGAGAGAGGGGCAAGTGAGAGAACCTCAGGAACCATGTTAAGGGTTTGGGTTTTATCTTATAGTCACCAAAACACTATTCAGGAGTTTTATTGTTTATTGTTTTAAGGAGTTTTAATTAAACATTTAAAAATGTTTCAGGAAGACTATTCCAGCAGCAATTTTGAAGATGGTGAAAGAGTGGCCGTGAGAACAGGTAGAGCCCTGCACTGCTTGAGGGCAGAGATGATTGCATATAAGGAGTCTTTATGATCAGCGCATGTGCTTTATGCATAAGCATGCATGTGTTTTGCTTCACTGATGGAGCCATGTTCTGATGATTTTAATGTTTTGGCAGGTGTGGTTTGGCTGGTGGCAGTCATTGTTGGATCACCCATGTGGCATGTGCAACGCCTTGAGGTAGGTTGGGACTGGGATTGGTAGTCATATTATTGAAATGTTTCCCAGCCCTCTCAATGATAATCTGATTTCTTCCTGCAAATTTGTATGATCCCAGTTATTTCACTGAAAATTTTTCAAGTGGAATAAATTAATTTGTTTTAAGATTTTTTCTCCCCTCTGTTTATCTAGCTCTCCCTTGATTTTATATTGTTAAGCCTTTAATGCTTAAAAGAAAATTTACCAGGGTCACTTTCTACTTTGTCTTGTTACATTTGAAGAGTTCAGTGGTTGCTCTAGACTTTTCTTTTCTTTTCTTTTTAAGTCACATTAAAAAATTATCATCAATTATCTGCTTATTAGTTGATTCTCCTTCACAAGTCCTTTCTTATCTATCTCCCATACATTGACAAATTGAAATTTGAATTGGAATGTGTGGCAAGATCATCTTATCTGACCTCTCTCTTTCCCTCACACCTCTATTGGATGGGCCCAGCATTGCATGGGGATTCACAGTGGAGGGAGCATGGTGCTGTTTTTGGCGACCCAGTCTCCCCAGTGGGGCATACATGCTTCAACATGTCCTGCATAGGTGATCTAGCCCAGACGTAGTCTTCAAAGGCAGTAGGGAGTTGTTCACATACACACTAAGATAATTTTTTAAACCATGTGTTCTTTTTATACCTTTTTAAATTGACGGAAGCAAGTGTGAAACTTTATTGGATTTGCAATGTCCATTGGAAGGATAACAAATGAGCCCTCAGGCAAGGATACATTGAAAACATGACTTGATTTTTTATGTAACCGGTATATTGAATGAGCTAGACTCCATAGGTGAGAGCAGGAGGTAATTTTATTCTGTCCCTTGCTACCTACAGAAATGTGATCTGAGGACTTCCCAGTACTCTGATGCAATGTCGTGGATGAAGCCCTGAGCAGGCCCTGTTACTTTTCCAACCATTCAGAGAGCAACATTCCTCTGGTCACTTTCAGTCACAACAGCAGTGTTAAGTCTGTGGTTAAATGCCCAGGCCAGTGTCACAATCACATAAATCCCTACTCTCAATCGATGCAAAACAACCCCTTCCCTCAGCTTAAGCTATTTTTAGGTCTAGAACCCTACAATATGGAAAAGGGGCATGATCCCCCTCTCCTCCCCTTCCTTACTGTGCATTTCTCTCTTCCCATTCAATTGACTGCCTCTGGCTCCTTGGGAGCTGGTTAGAAGGGTGAGGAGAGGAAGGGACAGCTGTACTCTGGTAGTGACGCCCTCTGCACGCGACTGTTGCCCATGCTCCACTCTTTGCTTGTGGGGTTTTCAAAGATAACATCACTGAGGCTTCCGACTGCTATTCCCTTCTCCAGCAGGCTGCTCATCGAGACCCTTTAGCTTCCACACACAACTTTTTGTGGCCAGCTCTTTTCTGCAAGGCCGTCCTTACCCCAGCAGGAATCCTGTACCAAGGGAGTCCTCTCATAAGTGACCTAACCCAGCACTCCTTTGTGGGGTCCATTCCTGGCCCCTAGCCACAAGGGGATTTGTCTATTTCTTCAAATAAAATTATTTTATCATATGCTCTAAATATAGTTTAAATATGTAACTCATTTAGTTTGTAGAAAATGCATACGTAATTGGCAAAGCCAGTCCTCCGTGTCAGACAAATCAGCCGAATCAGATTTGCTTTCTGTCAGGAAGAAGTGTGATTTCGTTTTTCATACCAGATAAATGTATTAATATGCATCCTCATGGCCTCCTTCTCACTTTTAAAATTCTACTAGAGAGAATGTGTGTGAGCATGCACAAAGCCTGAATTTCTCACCTGGGTGAAACAAAGCACCACCGACTTCACCATTTCCATCCACTGAAGTTCTCTTTGCTTTGCTCTCACTGGGCTCTCTCTCAGGAGTGATGTATTTGACAATTTTCAGGGGATGGAAGCAATGAGGTGGTTAAATTAAAATTGTCATCACTTCTGCCCCTTCACTGTATGAAAAATGTAAATTTACGACATCTCAACACCTGTCAAAGGACCTTTTTTCTAATGCCAAGCTTTACCCTGAATAGAAATATGTTTAATATAGGGAGAAGCACAAAGCCCTGTCATGTATTTATGGTTTCTTGATCATGGTGGCTTCACTGGCATCAGTAATTCAAACCACCTCCTTTTTCAGTGCCTCCTAGTAAGACTGGGGCTGGGTAAGAGATCTGGCTTAGGTAGCTGGGAAGAAGAGGGATTAGAAACGAGGAACTGGGAACGTAGAGCCAGCACAACACTCAGTCTCAGGCTTCTCCTAGGCAGTGGAATTTTAAAGATTTTATTTATTTTAGAGAGAGTTAGAGCTAGAGAGAGAGCATGAGCAGGGGGAAGGGGCAGAGGCAGAGGGAGAGAGAGAATCCCAAGCAGACTCCCCACTGGGCACAGAGCCTGACACAGGGCTCGATCCCAGGACCCTGAGATCATGACCTGAGCTGAAATCAAGAGACGGCCACTTAACTGACTGGGCCACCAAGGCACCCTGAGGCACTGGAATTTTAGAGAACTGTACAAAGATCTGAAATTGGCTCCTTTAAAGCCATCTGCCCGTGCCCTGAGAAAGTCTCCCCAGGGCAACATGCACCTATTTGGAGACTGCTGGGGTAGCTTTGTGTCTTAAGATATACCAATGTGTTGACCCCATGGCTGTTGACCTTTGTGGGCTTTGCCTACATGGAATCACTTTCACTTTATATCCGGTTCACTTTATTTCCGGTTCCCAGGGAGTCTGGATCTTGAAATTATTATCCAATAAGTGTTTTCATTCCTCATTTATTTGTAAATAACACCTCAATCAGAGCTTGAATTTTCTTACCTTTGATGAGTATACGAGGAAGCTTTTTCCCCAATTCAACTGACTAAAGATTGGTGATAAAATTTGCAGGAATGAAGGCAGAAATACGTCTAAGACCTAGGTATTCTTCATCTGGAAAGCTCTTAAGAGAATAAAATGGCAGTAGTTTTGCTAAATTCCCTTTTGTTCTTATTATCCAGATAAATGACTCTTGAATATGCTTTGCTTAGTTTGTCCCTTATTAGCATTCGCTATTATTATTAATATTGTTATTAATAATATTTTGAACTCATGAGTCTGTCAGAAATAGTATTAATAAAGAGACATTGCCTTTCCATAAAATATCTACCTCAGAGGCTTATAGCTGAGTCTGAATATTTGTAGATTGACAATAGTTTGAATCCCAATTTCTTATTCATCTCAGAATCTTAAAGGTATCAGTTACCTTTCTAAAATCTTTGCAAGCAACCTGATCATTCCAGTCTGAAATAGCAGTAACAAAAGACAAGCTTTCAGTACTATCAATTGAGAGACATCTGATGCCTTGCCAAAATTTGTCTCTTCAACAATTGAGGAAGCAAAATAATGTAACATTAAACTAGCTGGCATACAAATACAAAATACTTTTCTCATACATACTTTGGTTATTGTCATGTATTCTTCATCTGGAAAGCAACGTTCTTCATCTGGACGGTATACATACATACTCTGGTCAAAGAGTATAGCTTTCTTTCACAGAATTCAAGAATTATGACTATCAGGTAAAAAGTGCTAAAAGATTAAAAAAGTAAATAAACCAGCTATTGACCTCAATTCCGTTTAAAATAGAAAAGAAAGTATAAAACCATTAAGAACATAAGGAATGAAGTAGAAAAATGACACTTCACAGCAAAAGAACAATAAAAATGTATCTCATTTGCAATATGTACCCACAGTAAATATGTAAGGATCTGAAAAATGCAGCATTAGAATAGTACTTGGCTGCTTTCTGTTCTTTTGATGCTGACTCTGGTTCTTCTAATTGAATTGTTCTTATGTTAAAGGTTAAGTATGACTTCTTATATGAAAAAGAACATGTCTGCTGTCTGGAAGAGTGGGCCAGCCCTGCACACCAGAAAATCTATACCACCTTCATCCTTGTCATCCTCTTCCTCCTGCCTCTTATGCTGATGCTCATCTTGTACAGTAAAATCGGCTATGAACTTTGGATAAAGAAAAGAGTGGGCGATTGCTCAGTGCTTCGAACTATTCATGGAAAAGAAATGTCAAAAATAACCAGGTCTGTTTAGTGAAATATTCACCTCTGTTTAAAATACTTTTAATTAGTCGTGCTTGAAGGAGCTGTTGCCAGAGCTTTCTGAATTCCTGGGAAATTTAGCCCAAGTGCCATTTCTAATTCATGTTTAGGGCATGGGCTGACTTTAAAGTTTGGAGATTTTAGGTATGGTAGGAATTTAGAAAATAGTTACATTTTCATCTCCATGTCAGTATGACATGGTGGGAAGAGCGGTGGTGTGGTCTTCCCCGCCACCCACCAGCCACATGCTGTGGATGAGCATCCTTACTCCTAAGCCTCCGGCTTTCCTCCTGTGTACCAGGGAGCTTAATAAATATCCATTCTCACTTCCTCCTACCCAAAAGTGATGCTAAAAACATGAGATATGTATGAAAGTCCTTTGGTGACCAGAGTATGCTATTTACTTTAAATTATTATTATTGGTATAATAATAAGGGCTTTCTTTTCTGATCACATTCATTAATAAAAATTTTAAAACACAATTTACTGATATGGTACTTGTAGTCCATATGGTTTATTTTGTAATCTACATGGAATGGCTATTACAAACAAAAGCAAAAACAAAAACCTTATAAAGAGTTTTGTGGTTTCATGAAATTTTCTTATTTCTTCAAGTGTGCAGCGACCTCTAGTGACGCAGTTTGTATGAAGCAATCCTCCCTGTCAGTGCAGAGCCCTGGACTATTGAGCACCTTGGGACTTATTGCTGATTTAGCTCTCCCACTTCTTCAGAAGAGTGCTCTTCAATATAAAGTGAATAAGAGCTTAAGCACTGAAGTTAAGCTGCCTAACTTTAAGTCCACACTAGCTCTTACAGTTAAATGCTTACTGGTCATCTGACTTTGCAAGTGACGTAACCTTCTCTGTGCCTCAGTTTCTGCATCCATCAAATGGCTTACTGAGAAGATGAATGATGTTATCCATGCCAAGCATCTAGCAGAGTGCTAGACCCGTCTTGAGCATACATCATAAGGATGTTTATAATCTCAGAAATATAGGGATGAGGGTAAAAGCGATGGTAAAAGATGAGAAACAGTCCACAATTAACCTGTCATGAGCTTTATTAATATTTGAAAAATTATGGTTGAGAGCTTTAGGCTCAAACTTGATTTAAGAACGTTGATATCAATGTGACAAATTTGCCAAGAAGTTAACTCATACAATGTATCCTTATGGGTCCAGGAAGAAGAAGCGAGCTGTCATTATGATGGTGACGGTGGTGGCTCTCTTTGCTGTGTGCTGGGCACCTTTCCACATTGTTCACATGATGATTGAATACAGTGAGTGCTTTTCATTCTCACTTGATAGACGTTCTAGTTCATTTCCTGCTAGAATGGACAATGAATCAATGAAAGTTGTTGCTATTCACTTGGGGAATCAAATATCAAACACTAAATGGGATTCTTTCATGTTTTCAAGACCACCAGATCGTTACATGGTAGGTAATTATGTATGACTTTGACCAAATCTTTAATAATTACAGAAGATACAGAAACGTTTTTGAGTCTTCTTTCATGCCATGCTTCCCATTCTCCCTAAGCCATTCAAACACTGGGAGAAGTGTAACATCCTCCGAGTGTTCTCTGTTTAGATTTTAGAATACTGACTTGAACCACATGTATTTAATAACACCTAGGGTTTCAGCCAGATTGTCAGTGTATCACCTCTGATAATCTGAGACTTAACATAATTCTCAGGTGATTGTGTTTCCATAACACAAGCAAACATTTGAACGGTAACTGCTGCTTCCAGTTTACATGAAGCTTGGAATCCAGTGGCAATGCCGTAAGCTCTCTAATATGTGCTGAGTGCCAGGTTGTGCTTGCGAGCCAAGACTCTCGAAGAATGAGGACGCATCACAGAGCTTATTTTTCTTCAGAAATCAGATGGCTCTTCCCAAAATTGTCTTGACACTTTTTCACACCTTTAGCCACTTGTTAAAGTGTTCGGTAAAGACAGATGATAAACAGAAATTTTACTTTCTGCTCATTAGAACATAATGCATTCTACACTATTACTTTTTATTTCAGGCAATTTTGAAAAGGAATATGATGATGTCACAATCAAGATGATTTTTGCTATAGTGCAAATAATTGGATTTTCCAATTCCATCTGTAATCCCATTGTTTATGCATTTCTGAATGAAAACTTCAAAAAAAATTTTTTATCTGCAGTTTGTTATTGCATAGTAAAAGAAACCTTATCTCCAGCTCGAAGGCATGGAAATTCAGGAATTACAATGATGCAGAAGAAAGCAATGTTTTCCCGGAGAGAGAATCCTGTGGAAGAGACCAAAGGAGAAGCATTCAGTGATGGCAACATTGAAGTCAAATTGTGTGAACAACCAGAGGAGAAAAAATATCTCAAATGACATCTTGCCCTGTTCAATTCTGAACTTTCTGAGAATTCTGCTTTAGTCAGTGGGCACTAATTATAACAAGGTCTTCATAATTAGTACCATTCATAGCTTAATCAGAAGAGAAAATTATTTTGAACAAAGGTCAAATAATTTTTATTCTTGGAATGATAAAAAGAAGGAAACAAATCATTTTGTCATAAAAAAATATAACATACATGAAAACACAGTTTTGAAAAATTAGTAAATCATCCTTCTAGATCATAAAAGTGGATTTAAGAAAAAAACCTGTACAGAAATAAATGTTCTTCCCCCCAATGCAGTCAATGTAATATGACTTTTTTTTTTAGACTTGTTTATTTATTTTATTTTATTTTATTTTATTTTATTTTTTTTAAAGATTTTATTTTATTTATTTGACAGAGAGAGAGGGAGACAGCTAGAGAGGGAACACAAGCAGGGGGAGTGGGAGAGGGAGAAGCGGGCTCCCGGCCGAGCAGAGAGCCCGATGCGGGGCTCGATCCCAGGACCCTGGGATCATGACCTGAGCCGAAGGCAGACGCTTAACAACTGAGCCACCCAGGCACCCCTAGACTTGTTTATTTATTTTAGAAAGAGAGGTGGGGGAGAGGGGCAGAGGGAGAGAATCTCAAGCAGACTCCCCATTGAGTGAGGAGCCCAACGGGAGCTCCATCTCAGGACCCATGAGTCATGCACGACCTGAGCCGAAACCAAAAGTCGGGTGCTTTACCAACTGAGTCACTCAGGCACCCCTGTAAGGTGACTTTCTATGTATTGCTAAATTCCGTGAGAAAATAACTTAAAAATTATACCTTCTTAAAAAAAAAAAAATATACCTTCTTTCTTGAATAATTTAATAGTTGAATACAGTAATGTAATTTTCAGTGCACTTTTGGAGCTTGGTGATACAGTCTCTTGCAAATGAGGTCTGACCAATAATCATAAAGTCCAAGAAGATGGAGAAGCCGCAAAATGACAGCTGGATGAGATTTAGAGGCAGATGCCGGGTTTGAGCTCCTTACGGCCCAGCCAGGTGCCACTGCCATGATGACTGGCAAGGTACTGAGCCACTTTAAGCCTCTATATTTTCCTGTGTCAACTGGGGTGCTGCCTCCTTTGCCTCACAGGGCCACTGCCAGCCCTTCGTACTCTAAAGCACCCTCATGTTCTGAAGCATTTTCCAGGCCTCCCCTTTCTGCTTCCCGAGAGTGGCCCGTAACCCAGTCCAGCTTTCCACCTGTGCCTGGTTGGTAGCTGGTTCCTCTAATTCAAAAGGAGGCTATTTCTGGGATCCTCATGTATAGGTTGACTGTAATAGACGTAGGCCAGTCTAACTATCTCAACTATTTCTATTTTTAAACCCCTTATTTTACTGGTGGGATGAAAGACTGACTGTTATATAAAAGGACTTTCTGATGTAGTTAGCAGATGAGAGAGAGAATCAGCTCCAAGCCCATGAGATTTTACTGTGCCCAAGGCTGACCCCCAGGAGAGCGAGGCCAGGAAGAACAACAGAGTTCCCCACCCATATTCCTGACCTAAATCTCCCTTGAGCTTAACCCCTCTTCTTTCCAGTCTTCTCTTCTTACCCTCAAATGTCATGGAACCAGTGACCACGTCCCAGGGCCCTGTCACTTCCCCTTTAACACCTGAGGTTCCCGAAGTCCATTGACAGCCTCTTGGCTCAGGTGGTTCTTCTGCCTCCAGGTTTCCAGCACTTCCTCTTCCTGCCAGAAGGACAGAAAGGAAGAGAAGCTCACGAATTCTCACAGTATTTCACTTGTGAAGCTTCAAGGCTTGGGAACCAGAGAACTCTGGCCATGGGGATCTTTCAAGATATAGACATTTAACTTTATAGGTGTGTCAAGATAAGCATGGATAAAGAAACAAAAATGTAACATTGTGTGGTATTAAGAAAAAATGGCAATATGACACAAGAAAATTAACAAAGTCAAGAGAAGAAACCTGATGATTTGGTTTGTGTTGAAATGGACTTATTATGGGTTATGTGTGTGTATCCTCCTGTTATGACTAGCTACCCTGTGGCAAAACAATAATTGTCATCAAATCATTAAGCCATTACATATGAATCAGATTCTCTGATTTTGGTTATCCTTATTTAATCAGTAAATATCCATCTAACTCTTCCTAAATTTGGTGTGTACACATGCTCCAAATATAACTTAATGAAGAACGGATAAATCAACACTGTTACCATTTAATTATTAAGATTAGAGATTTTTAAAATTCCTAAGCATTGCACACCTTGATCTAAAAACATTTAGATATTAAATTATAATTTAAATAATTACTCTAAAATGTCCATTCTATGAAAGACTTTCCCCCCCTCACATTGCATTAATGCCATTTCAGAAACAAAAATAGAGCACGTTTTAAAAAATATTTTATTTATTTACTTGACAGAGAGAGACACAGCGAGAGAGGGAACACAAGCAGGGGGAGCGGGAGAGGGAGAAGCAGGCTTCCCACTGAGCAGGAAGCCCGATGCGGGGCTCGATCCCAGGACCCTGGGACCATGACCTGAGCTGAAGGCAGACGCTTAACGACTGAGCCACTCAGGTGTCCCAATAGAGCACTTTTTAAATTGTCCTTTAAACATGCAATCTTTTTACTCTGTTATAAAGGTTTGGAAGAGAAAACTGGTCCAATCCATTATTGAGAAACTGATACAATTAGCCAAAGCAGCTCTGAGTCCAGTCTGGGCACTGAGTCCTGACGAAGTTGTAACAGCTTATGGAGCCCAGAGAGAGTTCACCCTCGATTTGCAAAAGGAGCCGTGGTTATGGTATTTATTTTGCTTTCCTCTGACTTCACAGGCCCCTGAGTCTCTTAGGGCCTTTGTCCTCCACCCAGGCATCTGCTTCCTCCCCCCCTTTTTTTTCCTTTGCCTTGGGCTGTCATTCATTTTATTCCATCTGATTTCCCCTTAATTTGTGCTTGAAGTGAGAATTGAAAAGGTCTCTTTGGATCCAAGAGGTAGGGTTGTGGAGGGGTACAGAAAGCTAGTCATTAAAACCATTCATTAGCATTTGGGTAAAATGTCTATGAAATCAGTGAAAAGATATGCATCCCTGCTCAGACCTTTAAGCCTTTTATTTCATTATCGATCATTATGTCAAAAAGAGCTGTGTCTTTTCTTCCACTCTACCAAAACAAAAACAAAAACAAAAGCAAAAAAAAGAAATCACCTCTTTTATCATAGTTTGTTATGGATCAGGACATTAGCATTAAGCATGCTAGTTTGACTAAGACTAATTTCTAAGTCCAAATATGTTTTAAAAAGAAGAACCAAGTTGCAGGGCATATACCACCTTGTTTGAAGACCAATTATAAATTACAATAATCAAAAGAGCGTGGCGTTGGCCTACGGATAGACATATAAACAATTACAAAAGAATAGAAATCAGAAGTGGATGCACATATATATGGATGACTTATTTTGACCAAGGTGGCAATATAATTTAATGCAGGAGTCCTTCAAATTTTGAAAGAGACCCACCCATGAAAAAGTGTAGATTGGCTACACATTTTTAGATGTTATTTATTCACTTATTCAACAATATTTTTGGAGTTCCTACTATGTGTCAGACCTAGACACCCTATTTCCATTTCAAGATCAAGAAAATCCTTTCTACTCTGAACTAGATGAGGCTAAAGAGGGTTGGTTGGCAAATGAGAGAAAAGGGGGAAGAAAGTCATAAAATCAGGTGCATCTATGTACTTTAAAAACATGCACAGCCTTGGGTACCTGGGTGGCTCAGTCATTAAGCGTCTGCCTTTGGCTCAGGTCATGATCCTGGAGTCCTGGGATCGAGCCCCACATCGGGCTCCCTGCTTGGCAGGAAGCCTGCTTCTCCTTCTCCCACTCCACCTGCTTGTGTTCCTGCTCTCGCTGTCTCTCTCTCTGTCAAATAAATAAATAAAATTAAAAAAAAAAAAAAAAACATGCACAGCCTTACTGGCTTATATCTCAGGCCCTTTGTCCTTTTGTTCACTCAGATTTTTGTTTTCTAGAACTGAGATTATGATTCATCTATGAAAGAAAAAAAATCAGAAAGATATGAGATAAAAGGACATACTCCAATTTGTGTATTTAGAATCCTGAGAAGACAGAAGTAAGTGAAATATTGTGCCAACTCCACTGGTTTCTGGTCACCATGACAGATGCCCGGGCTGTTGCTATGTTTACAAAACTGTGTTAACTCAGGAAAACCTACATATGAAGAAACCATTTTTATTTTTATTTTATTTTATTGTTATTATTTTTTGAGAGAGAAAGAGTGCATGCACATAGACTATGGGGAGGGGCCGAGCGAGAGGCAGAGAGAATCTCAAGCAGGCTCCATGCTGAGCATGGGGAATTCAATCTCATGACCCTGAGATCATGACTTGAGCTGAAATCAAGAGTTGGACGCTTAACCAACTGAGTCACCCAGGTGCCCCGAAACCATTTTTAAAAGAAATCTTTGATCTGGCAAAGGTAGTTTTAAAAAAGGAGATTTCAATGAAAAAGATCATCTGGGAAACTAATTATTGCTCCTCTTTGTAGGGAGTAGACATTCAAGTGGCACAGTTTTTCTCTAAACTCCACCAGCCTGAATGGGTTCAAAAATAATTAAAGAATTTCTTATTTAAGATAGCGGACTGTGTAAACATTTATTTTCCTTGCTGAAATGCTACCAGAATGATGACAAAAGAGTAATGAAATGCACAAACCCACAACATTGATGAAAAGCAAAGGGTAGTCACTGTGGATGAGAATTTTCAATAAATTTCTTGAAAACATAACTTAGATGTTGATTATGAACATCATAATCATGAAGAAAAACAGAGGAAGTTATAGGTTAGAAAATACCCAGAGAAGACCAAAGCGAGAAGAAGAAATTACTCTCTTCAGCAGAATCCTAGAGAGACTTGGGATCTTTTAGAGGGTTCTGAGAGGGAGAGTGAGAGAAAAAGATGGGTTAAAAGGGAAGGAATTCCTTGATGATTTGTCTACAGAAAAGTTAGCCGCCCCAGTCCATCCCATTATTGGCCATTATGTACAAAATGGCCATAACAAAGGTGTTTACTTCTCAGTACTTAACAATTCCTCCCCCACCCACAAACACACAGGTTTCCTTTTGAATGAAATTGGAGAGCTACAGCAGTTAGTGTGACTATTGGCAGAAACCACAGGGTTTCTGTGTAAACCTGGTGTAATGAATCCACACCCAATTAGCCTAATCAGAGCCAGTCACTTGCCACCATCCGCCCATGTTCATGGAGCTCTCGGTCAGTTCTCATTTCTGCCTCCTTAAAGGATTGTTAGACATTTTAGAACATCCTGAAAAATGAAGGAATGGGACTATGATAGAGGTAGAAAACTAACTCTAGAATAATCAAATAATTCAAGATAGGAAAAGAAAATTTAGAAATGAATTTAATTAGTACTATTCTCACAGAGGTGTAAGAAGTTATTATTTGTATAAAACTATCAATAAAGCATGCTACAAAAGGAAAAACTTGGGTTAATAAAACTCTAAGAAATTAAAAATAGATTGCTGAAATTAAAAATAGATAATTTACTTATCTTTATTCCCCATATATTTAAGAGGAGCCCAAAAAATTTCCTTCACAAGTGTTTCCTAAAGTATGTTTATATGGCAAACCTCTTGAGGCTATGTTTATTATTCAGAGTGTTGTCTAGAGACAGATGGCACACTCAAACTGAGTAATTTGAAGGGACATTAATAAAAGGACAACTTACAAAGGAGTGGGCAGGATACAGAAAAACAGAAGGATTGGTGCAGTACCAACTGCTAATGATAGCAGGGCAGTGTTCCCATCCCTAGGCCTGAAGGGCAGACAAAAAGATGGAGGAGGATGAGCAGGAGGAAGAAGAAGAACAGGAGGAGAAAAAGAAGAAACTGAGAGACAGTGAAAGATCTGTGTGTAGGGAGCCACCTATTGAAGCTGTGACTGTCAGTGGAGGTGTGAGCCAGCCCATGCTACTCCTCATGGCAAGTGCCATGAGCACAAATGCACTAACCTGACTCATGCTTCCTCTGATCTGCAAGTGGTCTCCATTCCCCAAACACAGTTGAGAGGCAAGAGAGCCGCCTTGATCCAGGTATGGAGCAGAATGATGCAGGGTGGATGATTCCCGGTGGACAAACAGAAAATATCCAGTACATGAATGCCTGAACATCTTTAGTCATGTGTTCATACTTAAATAGTGGTTAGGTAGATATAAAAGTCTAAGTTCTCAGTTCATTTCATTCACTACATCTAAATCTGTGATGTTTTGTTTTATTTCAATGTAGCTGTTTAGAATTCTGATGTCAGTCTGAGATATCGTCTTTCTCTTTGGCATCTTTTTAAAATTTGCTCTTTGGCTTAGATCGTATAAAATTTTACCACCATGTATTTAGATGTGTATTTTTTTTTTCCTTTGGTACTCTTTGAGTACTTTCAGTCTGACGTTTCTCATCTTTTTTTTTGGAAAGCTCTAGTTATTATTTCTTCAAATATTTCCTTCCCTCCCTTTATTTTTGTTTTTTCTTCCAGAATTTCTATTCTGTGGATTTGACACTTCTACTTCCACTCTTCATTTCACTCAGTTTTTCATTAATGATTTTTTTCATCTCTTTAAACTTCCTTGATGTCTTCTGGGAGCGTTACTTAATTTGATATTCTTGCTCAATAATTTGTTCTTTTTCTCTATCTACTCTGCCTTTTGATCCTGGCTTATGATATTTTTATTTCAAATTTTATATTTTTCATACTGAGCATATCCACTTGATTTTTCATTGTAACTGTCAGTTTCTTTTTCATATCACCAGCATCCTCAAGATTAAAAAATTTTTTAACATTTCTTGAAGGATATTTATTATGCTTATTTTATTTTTTTAAAGATTTTATTTATTTATTTTATTTTTATTTATTTTTTTTTAGAGAGAGAGAGTGTGTGAGCAGGGGGAGGGGCAGAGGGAGAAAGAGAGAGAGAGAATCTCAGGCAGACTCAGTGCTGAGTGCTGAACACAGAGCCTGATGCGGGGCTCAATCTCATGACCCTAAGATCATGACCTGAGCTGAAATCAAGAGTTAGATGCTCAACTGACTGAGCCACCCAGGCACCCCTGTTACGCTTATTTTAAATTCTTGATCTCCTCATTCCATTTATTTTACATGACTACATAGATTGGTTATTCTACCTTCATCCTTTAATAGCAGCTGTGTTTTTCAGATGTCTCCTTAATTTACTCTGTGTGTCCTTATTGCCTCTTAAAGTGTTAGAGATCTTGGCTAGTAGTATGCAGGAGACCTGAAGAGGGGCTGCATCCAGGTGCTGCCCTCTTCGTGAGTTTACAGAAAGAGAGGATGTCCCTCAAGGCATAGAGTTGCTAGCACCCCGATTTAGACCATTCTATCCTTGTTTACTCCTTTGCCCTCAGGTAACCTTGGCCATTTTATCACAATGTCAACTGAATTCCTTTTTCCAATGAGGATGAAGTCATCACATTTTTATTCTATCCATTTATCTATCCGTCTGATATATATTTGTTGAGTGACTTCTTTTTTTTTTTTTTTTTTAAGATTTTATTATTTATCAGAGAGAGAGAAAGACAGAGGCAGACAGAGGGAGAAGCAGGCTCCCCACTGAGCAAGGAGCCCGATGTGGGACTCGATCCCAGGACCCTGGGATCATGACCTGAGCCGAAGGCAGACGCTTAACCCACTGAGCCACCCAGGTGTCCCTTGTTGAGTGACTTCTATATGCCAAATTTGCATTTACAAGATAGTAGCTCTACTCATTAGTTATTAGTCCATAGAATGGGCTTTGAACAAAACTAACTGATCATCTTGAAAACAAGTAGATACACATAACTACTAATTAGCCATTTTCAAAACTTTTGAGAACATGATAAAGCAAGAATTTATAAAATGTGCAAAACTTACATATTTATGCCTGTAAAATAATTGTTTATACTTTAAAATGCAGCCTTATTGTGAACTCTGAGACAGAACTCGGAGCTGTTCTATTTTTAATAACAGGAAAAAAATAACGAGAAAGCGGAAGAAAACAGGAGGAAAAGAACTGATTTTCTTTGAGTAGATATGAAAGGCTCTCCCTCTCTCATCAGACACAGATAAGAGGGGTGGCTACAGGAGGAGGGTGGGAAGTGTGCACGCCGTGTGGCACAGAAAACATTGGCAGGGCAGACTTCTGTGAGTAGATGAGATTTTGGGTTATCTGGTATCATTGCTTTCGTTGAAAATTTGGTGTGGCTGAGCCTCTGGACACCACCTCTTCCTTATCACCTCTCTGGGTGGAAAAGGAAGAGGGTGTTTTTCTCTTTTGAGGTTCTTACCTTGCTGGGAATAAGGTCCTCTGAGACTGGAATCTCATTGAGTCTTTCAACATTCTGTAGGAGAAATGTTAGCTTTAAGATTGCCCGAGAACTGGTTAAAGTTGTGTGTTTCCATTGTTATAAATGACATCCTCATCCTTAGCTGGTCTTTCGTCAGTACATGCCTGTGTCACAAGAGGGATAGGATAGGAATATATGGTTGAATCACATCCAAGAAGGTATTATTTACTGGGGGAGGGCGGAGAGAAGCAGCTAAAGAATACCATATTAATTTATTTGCTTTAGGTAAAATAAAGTTAAAATTAATAAAATTAACTCTAACTACAGAGTTTCTATTTCCTAGGTTGGCAGGAAGCTGGGTTAAACATTGAGTCACTGGCTACTCCATGTGCAAATATGAAATTTATTTATAATGTATTGTTAACAGAAATGTGTACCATACTGTGTAGATTTAATTTAAATGCCTACTCAATTAAAACTAAGTTTTTCCAGAAACATGATTTTCTAAAACAAACAAACAAACAAATAATAACAACAAAAAGTAAACACATAATTAAATGAAAATAAAAAAGTCATACTATACTTACATTTTACTTTTGGTAAAAGAATAGGAAGTTGGGCTTCATAATAAAAATAAAAGAATGTAGGTAAATGAATAACTTAAATTGGAATAATTCAAGCAATTTTTTATCTCCAATATCTGTTTTGGGTTTTTTATCTGATGATTACCTTACTTTTACAGATCATTGAGAGTATAAAACTCAAGACCTAAAACAAAAGTAGATATTCTTATTTTGCCCACTAAAATTGAAGTACTACTTTTCTCATGTTATAAATCTTTATTGCCTCACATTTGGAAAAAATGCAATGGAAAGTATAGTAAATAGATAAAGCCATTTATATTTGGTATTAGAAGGCAAGTAGATTTAAATTACAGCTGTGCTTGATGTTAGAATTCGTATCACTTTACCAAAATAGTGAAGTTGTCCTTTATTTATGCTCATTAATTTTGTATGTATTTATTAAGTGCCTATGGTGGTTAAAATGCTAGGCATGCAACACAAAATAAATGCTCACTCTGAGAGCTTATAGCCTGTACTAGTATAAGAAAGGGAGAAAAATTTCAGGTAAAATGGGCAAATTGAAGAGAACAATACACCTACTACAGAGAAATCAGCTGGTTTAGAATCAGAGGAGGAGGACTATGTTGGAGATGGCAGTGAATAGTAATCAGGAATAAGCTATGATAGAACTGACCATAAATTGAAAGGAAAAAAGCCTTAAATGACCAGACATATATTCTAAAATTATTTAATACTTTTTAGTCAGAAGCTCATCTGTGGGATATTGAACTTGTATGCCCTGAAAATTTCTTTGGGTGTGTTGTGTGTGTGTGTCTGTATTTATCTTCTAGCTATTTCAATTATTTTTCTATTATTCTGTTCAAGATTTTTCTGAAGTGTTTTTCCCTTATGTTTTATGCATGATAGTTTGATTTTCAAATTAAGACTGACAGTCTTCCAATTAGGATTTCTTGGATCAACTCTTTCCTGCTTACATCCTACTGTGTAGACTTTCTTGTATTCTCTGTGATTATAACAAATGTAATAAATATATATAATTATAGTAATATAATACATAAAGTAATAAAATATCATGCTGTTGTAAGAATTCAGAAAACATTTATGTAAATGCACCAACACCATGATGCATATGAAAACACTTATTCATTCCATTGATAATAGTTTCGTTGCTTGCCCACTCTACCTCTGAAATTTTTTTGAGAACTCACTTATTCCAAGATATTATTTCTGGGAACTGAAACACTTGACATACATAATTTCTTTCTGACTGAGAAGGGGAAGAAACTCTCTAACGAGGCATGTAGAGAGTTAGATTTGGTTCATTTTCATAACAGTGAAAAAAATTTTTTTTAATGCTTAGCAAAAAGAAAATTGCCTTTGCTTTTAAGACACCTAGATATATTTTTTTTCCAATGCATTTCACATAGCGTAAAATTTACCATTTAAAAGTATGAAATTCAATAGCTTCTAGTATATTGACAAAGTTGTGCAACCATCGCCGCTCTTTAATTTCAGAATATTTTCATTATATCAAATCAAAACCTTGTATTCAATAGGAGTCACTCTCTACTATGCCCTTTCCTAGGCTCTGGAAACCACCAATCTACTTTCTGTCTCTATGGGTTTCCCTATTCTGGCACCTATTTGCCTTTTCAGCCTATTCTTAACAACAGTAACAGCAAAATAGAACAATTATAACAATATACTGGAATAAAAGTTTTGTGAATGTGGTCTTTCTCTCAAAATATCATATTGTACTGTACTCAACCTTCTTCTGAGGCTGTGAGATGAGGTGATGTGAGATGATGAAATGCCTCTGTGATGAGATGAAGTGAGGGGGATGACATAGGCATGGTGATGTGTTAGACTAATATTGACCTTCAGAAGGAGGATCCTCTGCTGCCAGACCACTGTTGACCACAGGTAACTGAAACCATGGAAAGCAAAACTCCAGACAAGGAGAGACTATTGTAATGTTTACTATGTTGTCGTATGTACTAGTAGCCCATTCCTTTTTAAGGATGAATAATATTCCATTGAATGGATATACCACTTCTTACCAATTCATCAGTTGATGAACATTTTTTCTACCTTTTGCCTAGTATGAATAATGCTGCTATAAATATTCATGTATGAGTTTTTGTTTGAACATATATTTTCAATTCTGCTGGATATATACCTAGGATGGAATTGCTGGGTCATAAGGTAACTCTATGTTAAGCTTTTTGAGGAAATGTCAAACAGTTTTTCATAGTAATTACACATTTTTTCCTTTCCAGCAGCAATGTTCAAGGGTTCAAATTTCTCCACAATCTCACCACACCTGTTATTCTCCAGTTTTTTGATCATAGATGTCCCAGTGAGTGTGAAGTGGTATTTCACTGTGGTTTCGATTTGCATTTCACTAATGTGTATCTTTCCATGTGCTTATTGTCCATTTGTATATCATCTTTAGAGAAATGTAGATTCAAATCCTTTGTCAGTATTTTAATTGGGTTATTTAGTTTTTTATTGATGAGGTGAAAGAAAGAGTTCTTTATATATTCGAATCTAGCTCTTTATTAGATTTATGATTTGCAAATATTCTCACCAGTCTGTGGATTATCTTTTCACTTTCTTAAGTGTCTTTTGATATACAAAAAATTTAAATTTTGATGAAGTCCAATTTACCTATTTTTTTCTTCAGTTGCTTGTGTTTCATTGCACATCTGAAAAAACATGCTTAATCCAAGGTAACAAAGATTTAGATGTATATTTTCTTCTAAGAGTTTTAGAGTCTTAGCTACTACATTTAGAACTTTCATCCATTTTGAGGTAGAAGTCCAAATTCATTCTTTTGCGTATGGCTATCCAATTGTCCCAGTGCCATTTATTGAAAGACTATTCATTCATTCATTGAATGGTTTTAGCACCTTTGTCAAAAACCAACTGACCAAGAATGTTTAGATTTATTTCTGGACCCTCAATTCTATTCTATTGATGTATATGTCAATTTTTATGCCAGTACCACACTGCCTTGATTAATGCAACTTTATAATAAACTTTAACATCCGGAAGAATGAGTACTCCTGCTTTGTACTTTCTTTTCAAGATTGTTTTGGGTATTCTGGTTCCCTTGCATTTGCATATGAATTTTAAGATGTTCTTTTTTTAATTTCTGCAAAGAAAAAAAAAAAAAAAAAAAAGCAGTTCAAATTTTGATGGAGATTGCACTGAATCCATACATCAATTTGGGGAATATTGCAACCTCAACAATATTAAATCTTTCAGTCCATGAACATGGGATGTCTTTCTATTTATTTGTCTTCCTTAATTTATTTCAACAATGTTTAATAGTTTTTGTGTACAAGTCTTATACTTTTACTTAAGTTATTCCTAAGTGTTTTATTCTTTTTGATACAATTATAAATGAAATTTAAAAAAATTTCCTTTTCTGGTTGTTCATTGCTACTGTGTAGAAATACAACAGGTTTTTGTATATTGAACATGTACCCAGTAATCTTGTTGAACTTCTTTATTTGCTCTGATTGTTTTTATTGTGGATTCCTAAGATTTTCTATGTATAAGGTCATGTCTTCTGTGAATAGAAGTAGTTTAATTTTTCCTTTTCAATGTGGATGACTTTTATTTCTTTTTTTCCCTCATACCCTGACTAGAACCTCTAGAACAATATAGAATAGAAATAGTGAGAATGGATAACTGCATTGTTCCTGATTTGGGAAACAGTATTTCTCCATAAAGTATGATATTAGTTGTGGGTTTTTCATAAATGCCCTTTATCAGGTTGGATAAGTTCCTTTCTATTCATGTAATATCTATTGAGATGTTCATGTGGTTTTTGTCCTTTATTCCATTAAAATGAGGTATTGCATTTGTTAATTTTCATATGTTGAATAAACATTCCATACCTGGGAAAATCCCACTTGGTCATAGGTACATAATTCTTATATGTCACTAAATTTGGTTTGCTAGTGTTTTGTTGAAGATTTTTGCACCTATAGTCATAATAGACACTGATGTATGATTTTATTTTCTTGTGATTATTTTATCTGGTTTTGGTGTCAGGGTCATACTGGCTCATATAATGAACTATCAACTTGTTCCCCTTTTTCTGTGTTTTGTTTTGTTTTTGGAAGAGTTTGTGAATATGTTAATTTCTCTTTAAACATTTAGTAGAACTCATCCATAAAGCCATCTGGGCCTGGGCTTTTTTTGTCGGATTTTTTTTTTTTTTATTACTAATTCAATCTCTTCATTTATTATTAGTTTATTCAGATTTTAAATTTCTTCTTTAATCAGTTTCAGTAGTTTGTGTCTTTCTAGGATTTTTTTTTTTTTTTGGAGAAAGAGAGCACAAAGAGGGGGACAGGTATAGGGAGAAGGAAAGAGAGAATCTTAAGCAGGCTCCATGCTCAGTGCAGAGCCCTACACAGGGCTCCATCTCACAACCCTGAGATCATGACCTGAGCTGAAATCAAGAGTTGGACGCTTACCCAACTGAGCCACCCAGGTGCCCCAAATCTTAGAATTTTTTTTTTTTTTTTAAGATTTTATTTATTTATTGGAGAGAGAGAGAATGAGAGACAGAGAGCATGAGAGGGAGGAGGGTCAGAGGGAGAAGCAGACTCCCTGCCGAGCAGGGAGCCCAATGCAGGACTCGATCCCGGGACTCCAGGATCATGACCTGAGCCGAAGGCAGTCACTTAACCAACTGAGCCACCCAGGCGCCCCCCCAAATCTTAGAATTTTTAAGTTTTATCTAAGTTACTGAATTTTTATACAAAAAAATTGTATAATTTTTATAGTATTCTCTTATGATCCTATTTCTGTAAATTCACAGTAATATCCCACCTTCCATTCTACTACATAGACACACAGAACTAAATTTGGTAATATTTTCTTCAGTTTCCCAGAATTAGGCAAGAGTCCACTAAAATGAGAAAACACATGGTTCTTGATTTTATCCTAAATTTTCTGAAAATGGGCCACAATTCTTCCTCAAAACTTTAAAATCATTCATATTTTTTATTATTAATCTTTTATTGCTCTGTCATCCTGCATCTATTACGGTTCAATTACTGACAGGAGAACACACATAGACTCTAGCCTCATGTATTTAAACAGATCAAGCCTTTCTTTTTTTTTTTTCTTAATTACCCAACATTGACAGGTGGGGAACTGGGAAGCCAGTTCTTGCTGCTGGCTCCAAGACCACACAATTTCTGCCCCTATCCATTCCATGAGAATGGACAACTTATGATCTGCTGTTTAACACTGGAAAATGAGGAACACAGCCTTGGGACCTCTGCATTAGCTGTCGCAGAAAAGCCAAATTTTCTGTGACTATCTTTACCCGCAGCATCCAGAGTTTTGCCCACACTAGTTTCAATTCTCAAGGTGATACCATTGGGACACACACACGTTTCCTAATGCTTTTATTATAATTTATTTATAACTTTAGCCACTTAGAAATGTAAACAAACTTTATGAGTAATTTTCTCTTTAGATACAATATCTGTCCCCAGTAGCATCTTTTTAAATGTGTTCTTTGCTCCTTTCAGCTTTTATAGACTTTTAGAAACTTTCTATGTACTCTTCTTCACATAACTCATGTTTGCAAACCTGCTAGCTTTGACATTTTTGTTCTCTGAGTTAAAGTTTACTTCAACTTCCTCTCTACAACATCATTACATATTTCTGAGATAATAAGTACTTATATTTTCTAAGTATTTGAAAGAACACCTACACTTTAAACCTCTGAAACTATAATGCAATAGCAACAAGCATTTACTTGAAGCCATAAGGAAGAGAAACAAATTACATGATATGGAGGGAGGGCATAATTTAAAAAAAACATAATCTTCACTCAAATCAGTGGAAAAAATTGCCGATGAGAACCCTGAATCAAGAGTAATTTTCAATACTGTTTTCCCTTTTGACTTAAATCCATTTGTCTTATGGTGCAAAATAGGAGATTCTTGGATATGAAAAGCAATACTCTGCATGGGGATTCCCAGAACACAGTGGTATACCTTTGTCTTGCTGTCTTCATTCTACCAGAATACCTAATCTGCATTCATTACACATTCTTTCCATAGAAAATGTCTTATTTATCCTCATCCACCTATGTCCAAGTTTATTTGGATGAAATCTCTTGGCACGTCTCTCTTTCTATTATAAACTTTGTATTGGAGTATTTTATATATTATATATAATATATATATATATATATATATAATATATATATTATATATAATATATATTACATATATAGAGAGAAAAAAGTACATAAATCATAAGCATTGAGCTCAAAAAATGAAAGGAATTTTAGAATTTTTTTCTACTGACACCAGTGTTGGCTTTATTATAAACTATGCTCCATGTTTTCTTACTGAGCGACATCTCAGCTTACCGCATTGAAAATAATTGTCAAATGGTATATAGTTAAATATTTCAGATTTCCAAAGAGATCAGTTACTATATTAGAAACTGAAAAATTAGAAAAAATCTATTAGTTAATCATTTTTGGAGCCACCAGGTGATCGCTCTGGCAACCATATACATGTGTTATGACTGAACCCTCCTGGGAAAGCGGAGGCCAAGGTTTACTGAGGTTTATAGAGGTAGAGCAGCACCAGACCTATATCTACAGCCTGCACTTTTTCATGCACCAGGTTGCTCAGCAAAGGTACACAAGATGAATTTTTGGTGGCATTCAGTTGAACATTTTGAAACTTAAAGGACATATATTTATTTTAATATGCCCTGGAAAAAAAACTAATGGTTCTATCAAGCTTATAATTTCTCAAAGAAGAGTTTGGTGAGTCACAGAAAAAACTTTTAGGCCGAAATCCTGTGAGGCTGGTACTGAAGATTGGCTCCCTACCTCCATTCCCACCTGCATGAAGTGGAGCTTACTGCACATTACAGTCTGGGAGATATGGACTACATTTCCTCGATGCCTGTAGAGGTCAGACTTCCCTGTGATCTACCATCAGCCTGGGATCTAGGAGACACACCTATTACACTTATGTATCTACCTTCATAACTGTCATCCATAATTATTTAAGAGCATAAATGGAATTTAGGAAAAGGCCCCACTTCTGCTGCTCGTTCTGCCTCTGTGGAGAAACACAGCCATGGGAGCACCCGGTTTTCTGTGGCAGCTGCAGCAGAGGCCCCCTTGACTCTCTTCCATCACTAACCTATTTCACCCCTGTGTCATCATAGTTAGGGTTTGGCTGAAGGCAATAGAACACCCGTTAGTCAATTTATGTCAAAAAGGGTTAAATAGCAGTTTTGCGGTGTCTCCTCCTACTTTTGGAAGGGCAGGAGGAGCAAGCTCTAGACTGGGTTTGCAGGAATTACTCTCATAAAGTGTTACTGACCTGACTAAAAGCCCCTTTCTCTGCTACAGTCTGGAAGATGAGGAATCAAGAGACTACCCCTGCAGTTACTGGCTTCAAGACCCCATCTGTTTGTCATGACTCACGTACTACACGGATTGTGATTTGTCCATCCCAAATTTATGATTTTTCTCTATTTTATTTTTTATCTCTTCCTTTTTCACATTTTTTAAAAGATTTTATTTTTATTTATTTGTCAGAGAGAGAGAGAGCACAAGCAGGGGGAGCAGCATGCAGAGAGAGAAGCGGGCTCCCCACTGAACAACGAGCCCGATGTGGGACTCAATTCCAGGACCCTGGGATCATGACCTGAGCAGAAGGCAGACGCTCAACTGACTGAACCACCTTTTTCATATGTTTAAATAAAACAGTCTGTTGATAATGAAAAAATGCAGAGCTGTCTTTTAATGTAAAGATAGCTTAAACTTACCAGGTGCATATAGTAAATACACTGTAAAATGCTATAGTTCTAAAAAATTATATTTTTCCACTTTTTCCACCAAATCTGAGCACCATCTCCGAGGCACCTGTCATTTTTTTACACATTGTTCTGTAGGTGGCGCCATTGCTGCACAGAGGCAGGTCAGCTGCATAAAAATTGGCCTTCCAGAGGACTCAGAACAGGTTAATTTTAAGGATCATCGGCAACTCCGGCACATGGTTGGGTCAGAGCTAAGTTTTTTCAGGTTTGGTCTGTGATTAAATGTTGGTGAATTGCCTTTACTGCCTGGAAAGTAAAGGTAAAAAAGAGTTGGCAGTCTTAATCCACAAGTGGGTTTGTCAGCAAGAAAGAAGGTACAGTGCCTTAACCTTTAGTGGGATGCTCTTGACAGCCCAGCTCATGCCTTGCTTTGCTTCTTTCAGAGCTCACCTGGGCTGGTATGAAAATATGCCATTCTGCTCAAGAGACCATCTTCACCTGTGGGAAGGTGGGTGAGGAGTTGCCTGGGAGAGGAAGCCATGACACTGGGGGAGCCGTTTTTCATTCATCAAACTCATGCCTCGTCCTCCTCTTTCCCTGACGCTCTTTCTTCCCTTAGTAACAAAACAGGGATTCTCTTTCTGATTTTTGCTTTATGGAATAAATCATTCCCTCAAAACTTTATTTTTGGAAGAAAAACTAAAGTAGAATACGAATGTGAGCACTAAAGCCCAAATAAAGATAAATTCTGGGGCTCATTAACCTATTCAAAAGCCAAGACAATGTAACTGAATAGGAACATTGGCTCCTGTGCCTTCCTTTCGACTCTTGAAATCTTCTAGCAAATTTGAAAATGGGTGGAAGAATAATAATTCTTAGAAAACCCCAGTTACTTAGAAATCTATGTGAGCCACATATTTGTAAATGAATGTAGTTGCATTAATAACACTATCAAACAAACATGCTTAGTAAAGATTCACCCAACCATGACTGTGGGTCAGCTCTTTTGGGGAAAGTCCACTGTATTCTCAGCACTGTGATCTGCTATGTGCTTCACAGAATATAGTTTGTACTTCACATGTACATTTTTGATAGAGATTTTTGTGTGTTTGTACTTAAAAAAAAAAAAATAGCCTGGAGGAGTGACTTCCATATCTTAAAACACAAATTTCCTGAGCCCCACCCACACAGATTACAATGCAATTAGGTTTGAGGCAAACCTTGGGAATCTCTATTTCTAAATGCTCTATAAATCACTCCAAGAATTTGGCGAGTCTTGGAAGTCTGGCCTGTAAAGAAGGAATCAGAAAATTGGTGTTAGAAACCAGAAAAGAGAGATGGCTACACTTGCAGGGCTTGTGTTATAATTTAAAAATCAGTACATTTACAAAACTGGAAATTAATAAAAAGATGGGCTGAGGGTGAGAAGTGAAAATTTGGATTTCTGGAATCTAAATCCCTTTACTGCCTTCTGATGACATCTTGATCAAAATTGCTTTTCCTTTCAAGTCCACTTTAGTACAGTGGTAGAGTAGAATCATACTCACCCTCCAATGATATCTAATAATGGGATAGAACATATTTGTGGTAAAAAAAAAAAAATAATCTTTGTGCTGGCCCAATTCTTTATGGGCTGGTCTCTGGCTATTGGACATGCTGCACACTTACATGTCTTGGTATAGCCAACTTTCGTGTCAAGTGAATGGAGAAGGCGGTGGAATCTAATACACACCACTGTGTAATTTAAATTGACTAATAGAGGGGCATCTGGGTGGCTCAGTCGGTTGAGCATCTGACTCTTGATTTCGGCTCAGGTCATGATCTCAGGTTGTGATGGAGACCCACATCTGGCTCTGCGCTCAGTGGGGAGTTGGCTTGTCTCCCTCTCCCTCTCCCTTGCCCCTCCCGTTGCTTGCCTTCTCTCAAATAAATAAATCTTTTTAAAAACTAAAACTAAATAATAAATAAATAAATAAATAAATAAACAAACTAATAGAGAAACGTAGTCCTAAGCTATGGGCATACTGATACAGAATGGGAAAGAAAATGGGGACTATAATAAGGTACATGTTGGTTCTAAGAGCATATTAAAATAACATGAAAAACCCAATGTAGAAACTCTTAGTTCAAATAGTTCAACCTCTTATTTAAAAAAAAAGTAAAAAAAAAAGTCAGAATCATATTCTTCCATTCTTTACTGACTATAGATATTACTTCTTTTTGCATTAATAAATTACATTTTATTATATTTTATTATAACTATTTTTGTTATACATTTTTGCATTGCTATTTTAGAGATTACCTTAGAAATACAAAATACAATCATGATTACAACAAAGTAGTAAAAATAGTAAAAGTCCTAAGTACTGTAAGGGGATTATAATAGCTTAACTCCATTTATCCTTACTATTATTTTTGCTATTGTCACATTTTTTCCTTCAACATAAGTTATAAACTCTTGAATTTCTGTTCCTGTGCTTCTGTTTTTTCATCTGGGGCCATTATCTTTGACATGAAAAGCAACCTTTAGTATTTCTTCTATTATAGGTCTACTAGCAACAATTCTTTCAGCTTTGGTTATATGAAAAGTCTTTATTTCTTCATTTTTTGGAGGATATTTTCACTCTGTATAGAGCTCTAGGTTAGAAGGTTTTGTTTTTATTCTCATTCAGTTCTTTAACAGAACCTTCTAGCATACAGTTTTTGAGTGGTATTTCTGTGAAGGTAATATGGTTTTTCTTCCCCCCCCCACCCCGTTTGAAGGATTTTTCTCTTATTAGTTTTAGAATAACAAGAGTTGAAGTTTTCTTGGTATTTATCTTGCTTAGAATCTGCTGAATTTCTTGAATCTGTGGGTTATTTTTCACCAGATTTGAGAAGGTTATGGCTATTACTTCCTCACATAGTTCTTCTGTCTCAATGCCTCTCTTCTCCTTTTGGGACTCCAGGTGTGTGTATGTTAGAGATCTTAATCATATATCGTATCTCTTCTATGTTGCATTTGGTTTCTTCCACTCTCGTTGGCTGCCTGTGCCTCCTAAATACTTTCTATTGAAAAAGAGTCTACAAACCTTGTGTTGTATGTTCAGCCTGCTCTTAAACTCATCAAAAGATGTCTTAATTTCAAATTCTGTATTTTGCATTTCTAGAATGTTTGATTCTTTCTTACAGAGTCTAATTCTCTATTCTAATCCTCCATCCTTTTATCCGTTTTCTTCATATTTACCTCAACTTTCTTTAACTTATTAATCATGGGTACTTAAAGTCTTAACCCTTAACCACAACTTCTGGATTTTCTCTAAGTTTGTACCTATTGGCTACTTTATCTCATGTCCCCTTTGGATCCACTGTTCTGTGTTTTTATAGTATTTTAGATTCTTGTGTCTTGTATCATTTATTTCTTCTGAGGTCTGTGCATCCACCAGTTCATCTGGGATTTTTAATAGTACTTCTTATTCTATCCTGTTTTTTTATACCATTTATCTCTTACGAGGTCTATGTTGGAAGATAACTCTCAATTGCAAGGAATTCAAAGTTCTTTCTATCTGTAAGTTGTTGCAAAGTCACACCTTGAGAACAAGTGTTTTGAGAAACTGTTCTGAGAAAATTTCTGTGTTCTGGCCACTGCAGAGAAGCATGAAATGCTAAAATCTAAGGATTATTCATGCTTAACATATTCTGCAAATGCTATCTGCAGCTTATTAGTCCAGATTAACTTTATTTTTCCATGATTAAATTTCTCTCTGTGTCTTATTATTCATGGCAAGAAGAGTATTTATTTTAAGTAAATTTCAAAAAGGGAAAACAAAGCTTCTGATTTGCTCCATTATGAAAAGGGTTCTCTCTTTTGAAAATTATAGCTCACATAGAATCCTTTTCCTTTCCCAATTCATCAATTCCACTTCTCATGTTCCACATATTATTATTTTCTTTAACCACTTCATAACCATATGAGCTACACAAATATTATTTATGTATAGACTAATGCCAGAATGGTTTATTTAGCTATAAACTGATTTTCCTCTAAAAAAGTAAACATGTTACATGTGCTTTGTACTTAAAAGAGTCCCAATCAAACATTTGAGACCCACTTAATTGTAGAGAAGGAAGGAAAATTAATCTAGGGGATTCAATCCCTGAGCCCATTTCAGAACAGCATCATACATTTTAAAGCAAAGTTGACCATTTTCTTTGTTTCTTTAACATATTTTATTAAACCTTTACTATCAGGAACGATTAATAAAAGAATATGCCTTTACTATGCAGACACCCTTTCTTCTATTAGGGTCACCATGACCTAAAAGCATTCTTCTGAACTTCCAGCAGAAATGGCCCCAGATTTATTTGTCCTTCATAGTCCTTCAGGGTACATATAATGATACAAATTTGTTTAGATTATGAGTCCATTCGATTTTATATATATAATTTATACATATAAATCCCAGGCAAGCAAGATTTATAAACAAATTTTAAATAGATTTGCAGAAATTATTTGTTCATCTCCCTCAGGTAATAAAGGAAGATTGGTTTTGTTTTGCTTTGCTTTGCTCTTGTGTCTTGTATCATTTATTTCTTCTGAGGTCTGTGCATCCACCAGTTCATCTGGGATTTTTAATAGTACTTCTTATTCTATCCTGTTTTTTTATACCATTTATCTCTTACGAGGTCTATGTTGGAAGATAACTCTCAATTGCAAGGAATTCAAAGTTCTTTCTATCTGTAAGTTGTTGCAAAGTCACACCTTGAGAATAAGTGTTTTGGGAAACTGTTCTGAGAAAATTTCTGTGTTCTGGCCACTGCAGAGAAGCATGAAATGCTAAAATCTAAGGATTATTAATATAGATAAATCTAAGGATTTATCTATCGTTAAACAAGGCATACCTTGTTTAACGATAGATAAAAGACACAGCTTGTTGAATCAGATTTGTTCCTTTAGAAGGAAAAATCAGAGACAGCAGTGTCAAGACAGCCTCAGACCCATGTAGGGGATTTTTCTGAGGTTTTCCAGTAATACCCACCCACCTCCTTAAACTCTGGTTCTGCCTTGACATATAATTCTCACTTAATACTACACACAATTTCCCTCTGATGAATATTTCAGTTCTCACATTCAGATTCACAACATTTTTAACTAGCAACCTCTCAGATATCATCTAATGGTGGTTATAGGGAAAACATTTACTCTATCCTACCTATTATCACTCCATTATCTATCTTCTGACTACTACAAATAATTTATAATCTCCACATACAGTAATCCACACTCAGGAGAATACTTCCCAGCACTGAAGCAGAGAATCATTAGGATATATCATTGGAAAATCCATGAAAAAATTATTACTACTTATCATTGACAAGGCGATTGAGACCTCGCACAAATATGATCCCAGAATGTCTCCCTAGCATATCTGAGGCTGGGTTGCCGTGGATTGAACGAGGTACTGTGCAGAAAGTGTTTAGTGTGATGGCCTACATTCAGGAAACTCAAGCAATTTTAGCTATTATTAATATTATTAATATTAGACAGCAGTGTTTTTTCCAACTCAGTACATAGCCATATTTCTCTTGACATTGATGTGTCCCAGAATTCTTATAAATAAAACATGGGCCATTATCAGAAAACCGTCTTTTTTCCAAAAGATGATTAAGTTGCACATAATCACTTAATTATATCATAGTTAAGCAAAGTCTGCAGTCTCTCAAATATTTGATTTATCCTTGTTGAAACAAAGTTTTAAATTTGTCTTTTCAACTGAATGGCTTACTTTTCTGACAAAGGTGGAACTGGCTCCTAATTTCATCATCATGTAGAAATATGCTGAGTGGATCATAAATGTGTAGCTCCTTGATTGAACATGATTCATAAAGAGCTATCTATTAGCCTGCATAAACATCCATAGACAACCTGCTCAGGTTTGTGGGTGAGTGTGTATAAGGTTGCGAGGGGAGGTGAGGAAGACAGCAGGTCATGTTTGTATTATATCAGGAAAATTCCTTTCTAATCTTCTCATGAACAGATTCAATTGAATGGTTTATTATTTTTAACCAATTCTCTACCGTTAGAAGTTTCAGCTTTTTTTTCCCCTCACAAGGCATTAAAGAAATTCAGCAAGGCCCATTTCACTCATTTTCTTTTTATCATGAGCCAAATGTGCTTTAGTAATATGAGTGATTATGTCATTTGTTAAGTTCGACATGTGATTAAGTGGGCCACTTTAAGCAGCATGCAGTGATGAAAAGGTAGGATTTTAGCCACACATCTACAGCACACTTACATAATGCCAAAACTAGGTGGGTTGTATAATTTATTATCTAAATTGGGACACTTTAGAGAGTAAAAAGAGGCTCTGTTCATAAAGACAACAGGAGAACAGGCATGAACTGAGACTGTCCCCAGTTACCTAGGATGTATGGTCACTCTGACTGTAACCCTCCTAAGATCTTGGAAAAATACTAGAAGACATCAGATGTCTTTTGTTTCCTTGTAAACTATCCTGTAGATCTATATGAGGCCTGGCCAAACTGTAGCTTAATAGTTAGGTGATATTAGTTGGATAAGTACAATCTATTACATAGATAATAAACCTTACAGAGGAGGAGAATGAATTTAACAGCAGATTGGGGACAAGGGAATGATGCCTGAGCATGTTCTTTAGGAACTATATCAGAATGTCTGAGCCTGCCTAGGACTCAGTTTCTGCCAGGTGTTTCCACATTGAGGTCCAGCTCACATTTCCTAGATATTCTGGGGTTCTGGCCTCAGTTACAGGCCTATCTATGCATCCATCGAGACGAAAGTTGGAATTAGGTCTGTCAGGGTCATGCAGAAAAATGAAGGTCTCGGGAATCGTGGCTTGAATGTGAAATAAAAGGGCATACAGAAGTTGTAGAAGAGAAATCAGTCAGCAGGAAGGACCTCAGGAGACCTTGGGTTTAAAAAATCAACATCCAGAAAAAGTTTTCAAACTGAAGGAAAGATTCTGCCTCGGATTATCATATACATCCAAGAGATTAGTTTGAGCCTCAGAGGAGCCCAGGCCTAGGTGGTGCTTTAGTTTAATGAGACCTGAGAGGCAGGATGAAGCAGAGATAGGAAGTTAAACATCTCGGCTGGATTGAAAGGAACTCAGGCAGTCTGAGATTTAAATCTTCCATTCCAAGGTACTGGAGAGAGGTGGCTGCATCTGTAAATGGTTCTTGGTATGTATTAGGACCTATGTTTCTGGACAGATAAAAATGCCAGGGAAAATAGCAGTAAGTAGACAGTGAAAAAAGTGTGGGTTTCAGCACTGAATATTTTCATGTGTCTGCAAGTATCTAAGAAGCCCCTCCTTTCTCTTTCTCAACTCTAGGGAGCAAACAGCCCCAAAAGATTAAGGGCCACAGAGGTCCCGAGAGCTCAGTTTGCAAGTCTTACCCCAAGAACAAGAGGAAGACGTGTTTAGGAAATGTCAAAGAATGACTGTAAAAACATTAACAAAGCTTCTGGGACTTTACTCTTCGGGGAAAATTCATAGAACCATGAGATCAGAGAACCAGAAAGGAACCTGGAGACCAGTGATTCTGCTCCCCTTCCCATGAGAGATGAGGCTACTGAGACCCATATTGTTAGGGTCTCATTAGCCGCATCTGTCCAGAGTTGTCACACACCCAGACAGGGCCAGAACTAGTACTACAGCGCAGGGCTCCTCACTCCCTGTTCAAGTCAGTGGAGGGAGGGTAAGAAAGAAGTGTTTAGGGGGAAAAAAGACTCTGAAATCTAAAAGGTGGGAGATAGTGAGATAAATTTTAAAAGTGGATTTTCAAGGGGCACCTGGGTGGCTCAGTCATTAAGCTCGGGTCATGATCCCAGGGTCCTGGGATCGAGTCCTGTGTCAGGCTCCCTGCTCAGCGGGAAGCCTGCTTCTCCCTCTCCCACTCCCCCTGCTTGTGTTCCTGCTCTCGCTCTCTTTCTGTCAAATAAATAAATAAAATCTTTAAAAAAAATGGATTTTCAAATTTGGAACGTGGAGTTAGAAGAAAGCATAGGAGTGGAAGAAGCAAGCAATAATCAGAAAGTCAGGGAGGCACCATGTCTGGAAGGGGCAAGCACTGGAGAGGATTAGGAGGGCAACATTAAGGAAAATCTCTAAAGGCAACAAACAAAAACACCAATTAGGATCATTCTAGCCATATATCATGGTCACCTGGATTATTTTTTCAACAATGATATTTTAGAGGAGCTGCCTTGACACTCTGTTCCCCAACACCTACAACATTTTCTTTTGTGTTCTCTAAAAATACCTTGTACATTAGTCAAAATGGTTTGTCATGGCATCCATAAACTGGCGGGTGGGGTAATGGCATGGATTCAGATCTGACCTCTGAACTTTTTGTGCAAGTTGTCCAGAACCAAAATCTTTGGTTCGTGGACACAGATGGCATTTCACGCAGGCTAGTATATGCTTACATGTCTCACCACTTGGCTGTACTGAGATAGCCACAATGTTCATGATCTTTCCTGGAATACTCTTCTCCTTCCTTACACTCTTCAAAGGCTGGGATTAGATTTTGTTAACCTCTGCAGGTCCATTACCTACCACATGCCTGGAACATAGTAGATACTCAGTAGATATTTTTCTTTCGAGTCCATGAAGGATAGATGAGTGAATAGCCATCACTAATTACATGATCTAGTGAGGTTGAATTGCCTGGAACATCTCATTCAAAGAGAACTTGTTACTTATTATTGGGATAAGGAAAAGAAGGAAAATGCATATTTAATTTTATACATATAATTTTACACATATAAGAAGCCCTGATAAAATGTGATAACCACGCAATTACTGGAGCATGTCCAACCCCCAAATAATTTTCCAAACATGTGAGGTTTTTTCATGACTCAACTCCTCTACACTTTGTAATAACCAAATACAGAAATGAAGACCATATAGGTCTGTATTTAATCTACTCCTTTGACCTTGTTTCACTCCTCAATCAACCAAAGTCAAATGAAAACTGCCTGAAGGAGCTAAATTTTAATAAAACAAAATTTTAGAGAAAAATCTAAAAGAAAAGCACACTCTGACAATGTAGCTAAGTGGATCAGGGCTTCTGTTTTCATACTGCTGAAGCTTAGAGTCACAGCCGCAGGGAACCGTGTCACCAAGGAGCAGCCAACCACAGCCCCAAAGTTCCCCAAGTAACGGAGCTGCGGGTGGCCTGGAGCCAGCACACACTGCCCTAGGCTGGCTCTGCCTGGAGGATCAGCCCCACAAATGAGAGCTGTAATGTCAGTTTCCGCCAGAAAAGTAGCTGAAGACTATGTTTTTAAAGGCATGCATTGTTTTTGTGTGCATTGTTTTGACTGATGAAAGAGTGGAACTAGTAGATAACATCCTTCTCTTCCCAGTACAGCTAGTTCCGGTGCAAACAGGCTGCATCTGAGAGGGAAGGAAATTTAGAGCATATGAAAGAAACAGTAGCCAATCATGAAGCCCCGCCCCCCCCATAACCTTCACTGGGGGAAAATGGGCACATCAATTAACCACCAAGGATGTTTTTTGAGGCATATTCAGTTACCTGCGAAGAGTCAATCACTTTAAGAGAGCATAGAAGTTGCCTTCTGGGTATTTTCAGAGGAGTGTAGCAGAGCTGCAGAAGAACTCAGGTGTTCAAGCAGAATATAATTCCTTCCTTTGCAGAACTCGCTTGATCCTTCTCATGAGATCCTACTCACCTGAGCTGTGGAGAAAAGCATTTGGTGCAACTTGGAAAACCACGTTTGATCTAATAATATAAATATTCTCTTGGATAACACTCGGTTTTTCAGGAATTGCCTTCTTCCTCACCCCTGTGCTCTACACAGGGAGACCCCAACAGATAGACAGACTCCCCAACAGTGTATGGCTGGGAGTGGGGAGCTTGCATAGCCTCATAGCAACAGAGAAGAGGGGGGTCTCGGGGGCCCCCACATCAGTCCCTGCAGAGCCCTCAGCTCTTCCAGACTTGCCACACACTGTTCCTTCCACCTGATTACTGTACAACCTACGGCATAGAAAGCTGAATTTTTTGGCAAATGAACTCAGCTCTCTCAGGGTCCTTCTTCCTCACTTGGCCCTACTTTGGTTCTGACAGGTTCAATTTCTATTCTTGAGGTTGGGCTCCAACTCAGCTTGTGGCCTTGGATCCAGGGGCATTTGCCTGTGTGGCTGTGACACCCCCTTTCACCTAAGCTGATTGACCTGGGCCACTGCCTACTGTCCGTGTCCCTCCTGAGGGAACGCAAGATGTTTTTTGGGTTTTTTTGTTTGTTTGTTTGTTTGTTTTTTAAAGATTTTATTTATTTTTTGACAGAGAGAGACAGCGAGAGAGGGAACACAAGCAGGGAGAGTGGGAGAGGGAGAAGCAGGCTTCCCGCCAAGCAGGGAGCCCAATGCGGGGCTCGATCCCAGGACCCTGGGATCATGACCTGAGCCAAAGGCAGACGCTTGACTGACTGAGCCACCCAGGCGCTCCACGCAAGATGTTTTTAACACCTTCGTGCCGCAAAGAGTTTAATGGGGACTCTGGAACTTTGATTCTGGCCATGTGGCAACCAGTCGTGGATCCCAAGTCTCTGTTGGTGGTGGTGGGGCAGCATCAGGAAGAGCTGTGTGTGTGTGTCTGTGTGTGTGTGTGTGTGTGTTGTGCATTGCCTTCAAATTATTTAGCATACCTTCTACATTCAGAACTTTTGCTCAGAGATAGGACTTCTGGAGATGGTGTCTCTCTACCTGTTTTGTCTTCGATGCCCATTTTCCTCCCACAAGCCAGCAAAACAGTAAGAAGCAGACCTTCCCATTCTTCTTTCTCTCAGGTAAGGAATTCCCTTACAAAAAACTGAAGGATTAGATCTATCAGGCCAGGATTTTGATATATTTAATAAATAAGTTAGAATAAGTTAGGATTTTTTTTTTTATTTTGATAAAGACTGTGCATCACTACAATTGTCTTGCTGTAGCCTAGAGAAGGCTACGTGTAAGAGGCAAGGTTGATGGTAGACTTCCTACTCTTGGAAAGGTCTGCCCTCTCCTTTCCTACAGGGACCTCAGGACTTAGCCTAGGGACTTCGAGGGAACAGCATTCATAGGAGGAAATGAAACACATCCGTATATTTTCCTCAAAATACTATCCCCACTTTAAGAGTGGGAGGTGGCTGCTGGGTCTGTTCTGTCTCCCCCTTCATTCTCCAGGCTCAGCTGTGCCCTGTAACAGCCCATAGACCATCCCCTCTTCTTTCTCTGGCTTCCTCAGGATCCTGGCAGCACCCCCCCAAACCTGACCTCAACCATTAATGTGAGGAGTGAGGAGAAAAGCATGTCAGCAGGAAGTATAAATGATCATGCAGTTTTCCAGAGACAACCTCAGAACCATCTTAACTGTGGTTAACAAGGAGAAAGGTACACACACAGCATTGTTCTTGAGAGCCCTTTTTTCTATAGTAAGGCAAATTCAAGCTTTTTCTTGCATGCAAGGGAAAACAGAAGACAGTCTTTCCATACTTCTCTTACCTCTGTCATCAAACCAGGAACATGATATCGTAAACTCATTTCTTACTGATGTTCAGAAATGCCAGTGTTTTTTGACAGAGATGGGTGGTATATGAAGAATAACAACAGCAATAATTACACTTCTCCCAAGTGAATGGGGTCAGGATGTCATAGTTCTTGCAGAGGAGGTGTTATGTGAGGCAGAGTCCTCATTTATATATATTGTGACTAATTGAAAACTCAGAATTGAGGCAAAAATTATATTTTAATTTCACACTGCTAAAACCGGAAGAGTGCCTGCCAGGTCCAGCTCGTACCAACAGAGGATTTTATTTTTTGCTTTATAGCATTTTATAATCTTCTAGTTCACAGGCTCCTATGATGTACTAAAGACTAAGTGAGAAACAGTTTGGGAGAATCAGAACCATCTTGCATTTTAAAAGGTGGTTGTTAACCTTTAGGGATTTCCTGGGTGGCCTGGGTCATGGTCCCAGGGTCCTGGGATCTAGTCCCAAGTCAGGCTCCTTGTTCAGTGGGAAGCCTGCTTCTCCCTCTCTCACTCCCCCTGCTTGTGCTCTCTCTGACAAATAAATAAAATCTTAAAAAAAATAACCTTTAAAGAAGGTCTAGCAAAAAAAAAAAAGAAGAAGAAGAAGAAGAAGAAGAAGAAAGAAGAAGAAGAAGAAAGAAGAAGAAGAAAAGAAGAAAAAGAAGAAGAAAAGAAGAAAAGAAGAAGAAAGAAGAAGAAAGAAGAAGAAGAAGAAGGAAGAAGAAAGAAGAAGAAGAAGAAGAAGAAGAAAAGAAGAAAGAAGAAGAAGAAGAAGAAGAAGAAAGAAGAAGAAGAAGAAGAAGAAGAAGAAGAAGAAGAAGAAGAAGAAGAAAGAAGAAGAAGAAGAAGAAGTTTTGGCGATTCTGATGAAAGCAGATTCATGAAGTGAAGGTGGTGGAAATCGGATCCAGGTGGGTTGAGATATGAATGATTGGTGAGGAAGTAGACGCTAAAAGCAAGCAAACGCTTGCTAGAAATTTGGAATTTAGGGGAGACTAAGATAGTTTTTTTTTTTTTCAATAAGAAAGATTAAAGACTTAACCCCAAAGGAAAATGGGACTTCGTTAAGCAATTCAAACTCTTACTTTGAGGTCTTTCTTGGCTTCTAGGGGACCTAATTCTATAGCAAAAATTTTGCAGATTTAAGGATGGTGGGGAAAAAAATACTGAAACCTTGATCGAGAGGATTACAGTAAGTTAATTCTCTCCCACTCTTATTTCTTCCTTCTCGGACCTGGGATACAGTGAAAATAAGTCTTGTGAAGAACAGAAGAATTCAGAGGAATTTGATATTTTTAATCTTTTGTTTCTTATTGATTCAAAAATCTTTCCCCCATCTCACACAATTCACTTTAGCTTAGTGAAATATAGTAGGTGATGACTTGGTAAAAAGCAGAAATCATGATTATATTGACAAGAAAGAGTTTGAGTAAACACTGGTAATTGCATTCATGCGCAGATATGTTATGGACTGTTAAAAGTATAAAAAATAATTTTAACCAAAATGAAGTTATACAAATTTATTTAATCCCATTTTACAAATAAACACTATGTAATCTTTCAGAGATATTTTTGTTGCATTATCTACAAAGACATATAATCAATGTCCCTTTTTTTTTCCAGCAGATTGATTTTTTTTTAAGTAGCTACTTCCTCTTTTATTTTTTTTATTTTTTATTTTTTTAAAGATTTTATTTACTTGACAGAGAGAGACAGAGCGAGAGAGGGAACACAAGCAGGGGGAGTGGGAGAGGGAGAAGCAGGCTTCCCGCTGAGCAGGGAGCCCGATGCAGGGCTTGATCCCAGAACTCTGGGATCATGACCCGAGCCGAAGGCAGACGCTTAACGACTGAGCCACTCAGGCACCCCACTACTTCCTCTTTTAAAGGGCTACACAAAATAGTCTCATAAATCTGGTCTGAGGACTATTTTTCATTTAAGAATTCCTCCTTCTAACAGACCCTCACCACATTTTCTCTGTAGGTGAGCTTCCTTCTCTCCCACAGCAAATCCACCCAGGTCTGGATTAAACCAGCCTTGAGTATCTGCCCCACATGCTCACAAGAAACCAAGGACACTGTCCCAACAGTCTTTGCTTTGGATATCTTTATTTTATACTTTTGAAGACAGATGTGTAATAAAAAGCCTTCCTTTCTTTATGAACTTGATTTAATGATCTACAACTTGTTTTTCCTTTTGTGGTCAAGGGTTTACACAACCCATTTAGACTCTTTATACTCATTTATGCTCTTTTGCTCAATGTATGTAGTGACAAAATGAAGTAATTAATTCAATAACTATTTTTTAATGTGTGCCAGGGTATGTGATAAACCTCAAGAACACAAAGGTGAATAAAACATGGTTTTACCATTTAATAGAGGAAGGAAGGTGTTTAAAGAGGGAAATTTACTGAATATGTTAAAGATGCTATCATAAAATTATGTCTATGGTGACATGGATCCACAAGAAAGGAGCAATCTTTCTGTTGAGGGTCTGGGGGGAGTTGGGGAAATCTTCATGAAGAAGATGATCAGGACCAACTGAATTATAATTCCCAGGTCCTCACTGTCTCTCTATAACAAAATTATGCATCCATGTCATTTTCCATGAGACATTACAGTTGACCGTTGAACAACATGGGGGTTAAGGGCACGCCCCCCACCATGTAGTCAAAAATTCATATATAACTTTAAATGCCCCCAAAGCTTAACTACTACTAGCCTACTATTGACCAGAAGCCTGACCAATAACATAAACAGTCAGTTACCACGTATTTTGTTTGTTATATGTATTATGTACTGTATTCTTATAATACCATAAGCTAGAGAAAAGAAAATGTTATTAAGAAAATCATAAGGAAGAGAAAATACATTTGTAATACTGTACTGTAGGAAATCCACATATAAATGGGCCCATGGAGTTCAAACCTGTTCAAGGTCAATGGTGCTGCGACTCTGGCTGTCGAATGGGGAGAGTATACTTTTCCACTCCGCTGATTTTGTGCTTTGCCATGTACCTTGCATCAAGCAATGGAATGTTAAAAATCTTTAAACTTATTTTAGTGATTGACTGCTTTCTGGACCTGCCTGCCATTCACCAGGAGAAAAAAAAGGCCCTCAGTAGCCCCAGGTCCCATAATGAGAGACACGAGGAGAAGCTGTAAACCTGACCCACAGCCTGACACAGAGCTTCCCCAGCTCATCTGCAAACCTGACAGCATGAGATAAATGATTATGGTTGTCATCTACCAAAATTTGGGGATTATTTATTACCCAGCATACGGCAAATGACACTTCAGTAATACCATGATCCTTGATCAAAGCAAGGAAGACATATGTGTCAGGAGGATGGGGTATAAAGGGTATTCCAAGTGGACAGCATGGGTAAGTTCCTCCAGGTCCACAAAAGTCTTGCTATGCACTGCAAGTTGTTCAATAGATGGTAACACAGGGCACGAGTGGGGCACAGGATTAGACTGAGATAATCAGGAACAGAGTATCATAGAAGAGTTTGTTACCATGCTATAAGGATTTAGCCTTTATCCTATAGGTATTAAGAAACCACTGGAATAGGGACACCTGGGTGGCTCAGTTGGTTAAGTGTCTGGCTTTGGCTCAGGTCATGATTCCAGGGTCCTGGGATCGAGTCCCGCATCGGGCTCCCTGCTCAGCCGAGAGCCTGCTGCTCCCTCCGCTTGTGCTTTCTCTCTCCTCTCTCTCTCTTTGACAAATAAATACAATCTTAAAAAAAGAAACCACTGGAATAATTTAAGCAGATAAGAGATATAGTTAACTCTGCATTTTAGAAAGATTTTAACAGCAGTGTGGGGACAGTGTGGAGCCAGGCCAGAGCCAAGGAGATTCAGGGTACAGTGAGCAATACTGACAGAGAGGAGAATGCAGGCTCTAGAGAGCTTATGGAATTGAGATCATCATCAACAGTGTCATCATTTTTTTTTACAAAATCAACCTTCTACAATACTTTTCAAAGTGAGCTTAGGGGAAGTTCTCACAAAATCAAATTTACTGACAGCCAATATTAAAGCCTGGTGATGGGTATTAAGGAGGGCACGTTCTGCATGGAGCACTAGGTGTTATACGCAAACAATGAATCATGGAACACTACATCAAAAACTAATGATGTAATGTATGGTGATTAACATAACAAAAAAAAGAAAAGAAAAAAGAAAAGAAGATCAATTAGCTAAAGGCACATTCATTTAAAGCCAATTGGCTAAATAATTCATTTCTCCCTAAACAGTAATATAAAGTGAGTATAGGATAGAGTGAAGATACAGAAGAGGGGGAGGCAAGTCCAGACGTTGGGGCAGACGAAAGGGTTGGGTGGGGGAGGGGAAGCAGCAAAGTCAGAGGGGTGGGGAGAGTTGGGGAGAGGAGTAGGGAAACCACAACAAATAGAAAATCTTGAGGAAAACAGTCCTTAATACTTCAGCAAATTAGCTTTTGGCAACAGATTTTCATTGATTTCTGGTGACTTCCTTTTCATCAGTTGGAGCCCCTCAGGGTCTCTGCTCCAAGTAGCCTACAGTGAAGGCAAGGAGAGAAAACATACATCAAGGTAAATAACTGTACGAACTAATATATACTGAATGCTAAATGAGGCCAATGGGTAATTAAAGCCACAGAATTCAGAAAGGTAGGATTAAAGTTAGGTGATTCTCTTTAGTTTATCTTTTAGATTTTGTGACTCATGTGGGTGAAAATGTTTTCCTCTTTTTATTTCAGAGCAAAATTTGTGGCTCATTATCAGGTGGTATATTGAACTTTATGGCAGATGTTTTATGCATATAAACTTTATCCCTGGCTCCATTTTATACTGTGGTCTTTGTTTTCTCTTGCTCTGGTTTTTCTTACATAAAGCCTAGTTAAGTTATTTTCATGTTTTGGAATCAGAAAAGTATGACTCAAATTCTGATGCTGCCATTTATTAGTTGAATGACCTCAGATAAATTAAGTGTTCTGAGTTTGGTCACTTGTAAAAGTTTAACCTAATGTAATTTTGTGAGAATGTATATACTTAGCACATAGCACCGTAGGTTTAGGTTAATCTGAGACCCCTAGTGGTGCTTTTCTTAATCAGGACTTTTGTCTTCGAGATTCAGCTAAAGGAGCAGATGGAAGACAGGGGGTGATAACTGTCCCCACTTTCAAAAATTAACTGCTGGAGGTCTCAATGAGAGCATACAACTCCTCACTGGGGAATTTCTGGAAATTTGAAGGGGTAATTTTTGCTGTCAAAGGGGGTAGGAGTGCTGCTTCTGACAGTTAGTGGGAGGACTTGGGGATGCTTGACATCCTGCAGTGCATAGGACAGTCCCCCACAGTGAATTGTCCCACTTCCCCCACAAACCTCCAATATTCCATCAGTGAAAAACCTCTTTATAATTCTCTAAACCCAGAACTTAACTCCATTGCACATGTAAACACCCAGAACTTCTAGCACCATTTTAACAAAGCCTGATTTTGCAGGAATGGAAATACTGAGTAAATAAAGGGAAGAATGCACGTTGCCTTGTTTGGAAATTAACCAAAAGTTGTTCACAGTTTTGGAAAACTACACAGGAAGCCTCCCAACGAAAATCGCAAATGTGCTCAAAGGGCATCTGGTTCTGCCTGTCTTATAGGGCACTATTATCACATCAATTATAGGACCCTTTGGAGCTTTGTGCCTTTCCCCTACTTGTGTCTTCTGGCCACAACACGCAAGAGAAGGAAGCAAGACATGAATGTTGCAGAGTTGGAAAGGCAGTAGGAAGAACAAGTCATCCTTCTTCCTCGCTGAAGTCTCCAAGCCACAGGACAAAATTGACACTGTGAAATTTTTGTATTGACTGTTAAGAGTCTAAAATTGAACTTCTGCATTGGATTGGACTAGGAAGTTTTAAAGCCTGAAAACAAGTTGTAGTTACTAGAAAGAGGCATAACTGAAAACTATGGGGACTGTCTAAGGTGATTTCAAGGGCAATGTCCGACATTGAAGATGTCTAAAATGCAGTCAATTCCTGACTGTTCTCACTTCGAGATAAACCCATTCAGTTCACCAGTTGATAAGTGATCTAAACCTTATTATCACTTACCCCTATCAGGGTCATGCTCTAAACAAGTGAGCTTGCAGATGCTGTAAGCAAGACTCTTCTGGCAACATTGCGTGAGACACACTCTAGCCTTCAGGTGCTGGAGCATGCTGGTCTCCTTCCAGTCTCTTTTCCACAGCATGCAGGGGAAGTTCTCTAAAATCAAGTCAAAGAAAAATTGAACTTTTAGGGACTCTTAATTAGATAACCAATAAGGAGATAGAACTTGGGGGGTTTGAATAAAACTGGACCAAGGTAAATGCTATTCTTTTAGAAATCCCTGTCTCTCCCCAAAACTTCTGCTCCTTCAGAGAACTACACTATGTTGCTGGGTTGGCCCTTGGAAGACCAAGAGGGGACTGAGATGGGATCAGGGAAAAGGAGCCATGGAATGAGTAACCAGGTGCTGTTTCCATGCTCACATGTCATGGAGGCGAAATCATTAGGATTGGCATGAAAATAGTGATTTGGGATCCACACCAGCTGGTAATCAAGCAAGGTTGTTTGTTTAGTGTATACTCTAACCATGTACTTTTCAAGAAGCTGGTGTATTTGTAGGCAGCAGGATAAAGATTTGAAAGTTAAGACCCTGCCAAATCCTTTCTCTAGATCATGACAACCAACTAACCCCAGAGCAGCCCATTCTAATAGTTTCGTTCTGTATCCTATAAGAACTTCAAACATTTTCTCCCCAAGGGAAATTGGTTTCTAGCATTATTTAATTATGATTTTTAATAATTTGGGTGAGTAATTTGACATTTCAACTATAGAACTGGGTTTAAGAAATACTCATAACAAGAGATAAAAGAATCTCATTTTCTGCTACTTAGGGAATGCTACATGTTTGCATACTTATTAAGTAGCAAGTTTTTTGTTCTTATGCAAATTATAGTGAAAATATTTTGGGGAAATTTTAATTCTTATAAATTTTGCTAAGTTTAAGAAGCAAAAGTGTTTACATATTAAAATTCTATGAGTTATTGTTAGATTATTGACATAATTGTTGTTATCTGAAGAACTAATTCCTAAGAAAGCTTATTTAGACTTGAAAACTCCCAAGTATAAGTTATGGTCTATATTGATTTTCATCTGTGTTCAAATGGCATTCCCCCTGACTTTTCCTAAGGCTTCAATACCAATTTTTTCCTTTCTGTATCCGAGCCTGGGGAGTATCATAGAATAAAACAGGAAGAAAAGGAATCATATTAATTAATCACTCATAGTCAGTCATGGAGCTAAGTGTTTACTTGTGGAGAAATCGTGTTTTGCATTTTAGAATCTCTTCCTAATGAGAATCCTGAGGACAAACTTCTTAGCCTTTTTGTTGGTACTGGATGTCCTCGTGAGCATTGATCTTTTAGATAACTGATGGAGCTGATCATGCTTTCCTTTCTGTTTTTTTTTTCCCCCACAGCAAAAATTAAAGCCAAAATTGAGTTCTCTGTTTTGCAAATATTTAGAATTTCATGGAGTACATTTGCAGATTAGCCTTATTTCTGGCTCTAATATATGTTACTACCTTCTTATCACTTTACATCAGTTCTAATTTATGTTATCTTTTTGCTTTGTATATCTCTTTATAAGATGATCTAAATCCTTATATTCTGGAAAAAGAAGGCATCAGGCATTCATACATGTAAAGCTCATAGATTATGCTTAGCAATATATGTTATATACAGCTACTTATTCATCAATTGCAGGCATTATTCAGGGACAGAAAGCCCAGAGGGAAAGACATTTATTCTGTTGCCCTGGAATACTTCTAGGGCTCTAAAGCAATGGAGAATAGGTTACAGGTACCCTCGCTTTCTAAATAAAGCTGCAAGACATATTTCTATGGACCCATTCAGAGGTGGCTAACTTAGTCCTCTGCATGTTCACCCTGACATTTAGTTCTTTGGGAGAATTCAAGGAAGAGATTACACAGGGGTGGAGAACACAGATTTTTCTTCCCACCCCTGCCTTAAGCCTATGGGGACTTTCCAAAGAAGAATCATCTAAATTCTCAAAATTTGAGAACCATCTCTATTCAGGCAAGGAATGAGTGCAGTGAAAGCGCTCTTAAGAGAAAAGCAATGGGTGTTCCCTAGGGCTAGGAAACGTGAATGTAAAACTGGTCCCTTCTTCTATCTGAAGAACTCTGAAGTCAGGAGGCTGGTGGGAATAGCTTATAATGTCAAGGCAAGGAGACAGGGAAGTAATGAGAGCAGCTCCACTTAGAGAAAAATTTCTGGCAAGAATGTGGAGGAGTAAAAGAACCATGAGAGACTATGGACTCTGAGAAACAAACTGAGGGTTCTAGAGGGGAAGGCAGTGGGGGGATGGGTTAGCCTGGTGATGGGTGTTATAGAGGGCACGTTCTGCATGGAGCACTGGGTGTTATACGCAAATAATGAATCATGGAACACTACATCAAAAACTAATGATGTACTGTATGGTGATTAACATAACATAATAATAAAAAAATATTATTAAAAAAAAAGAATGTGGAGTTTTCCATTGGCCAAGTAGGTACCATCAAAAGTAGCTAAACTCAAGTTTCTTAAAACTGTTCCACTCAATGGTGATCTCCTGCAAGGGAAGAATTACTCCAGTGATAAACCACTAGAGATGGGAGCTTAGGAGGGGTCATCTGGGTCAGTCAGGGAGTTTATTACCTATGTCAAGAAAGTGCAGTTCAGAGGCTCCCATGGAGCCCACATATATGCCTAGGAAATGCCAATATTTGATTACCTGCATCATTGGAGGACATGAAATCCAGTCTGTACAAATCAGCACCAGTTAAATTTAAAAACCTTGGCCCTTTTTCCTTTTTTTTAATTGAACTATAATTGATACACAACATTATTAGTAGAACATAATGATTGGATGTTTGTATATATGCAAAATGATCACCACAATAAGTCTAGTTAAACTCCCTTCACCATACATGTTTATAAAATTTATTTTTCTTATGATGAGAACTTTTAAGATTTATTCTCTCAGGAACTTTCAAATATGCAATGCAGTATTACTAACTACAGTCTCCATACTGTACATTATATTATCATAACTTATTTAAATTTTAACTGGAAGTTTATACCTTTTGACCCCCCTCATACCTTTTGCCCACACACAATCCCTGCCTCTGGTAATTACCAATCTGTTCTCTGTATCTATAAACTTGGTTTTATTACATTTTTTTAAATTTTATTTTATTATGGGCTAACCCATCCCCCCACCCCCCTCCCCACTAGAACCCTCAGTTTGTTTCTGAGTCCATAGTCTCTCATGGTTTTATCGCTTTTTTGTTTATTTTTTAGATTCCCCATACAAGTGAGATCATGCAGTATTTGTCTTAATCTGTCTGACTTATTTCACTTGGCATAATGCCCTCAAGTTTCATCCATGTCATCACAAATGGCAATATTTCATTATTAATGGTTGAATAATATTCCATTGTATGCATGTAATATTTTATTTTATTTATTTATTTATTTTTTAAGATTTTATTTATTTATTTGAGAGAGAGAGAATGAGAGAGAGCACATGCGAGGGGGGAGGGTCAGAGGGAGAAGCAGACTCCCTGCTGAGCAGGGAGCCCGATGCGGGACTCGATCCAGGGACTCCAGGATCATGACCTGAGCTGAAGGCAGTGGCTTAACCAACTGAGCCACCCAGGCGCCCCTGTAATATTTTATATATATAGAATCTTTATCTACTCATCCATGATAAACACAGGTTGTTTCCGTATCCGGGCTATTGTAAATAATGCTGCAATGAACATGAGGGTGCATATATCTTTTTAAGTTAGTATTTTCCTTTTCTTCAGATAAATAACCAGAAGTGGAACTGCTGGATCATGATAATTCTAGTTTTAATTTTTTGAGCAACATTTATACTGTTTTCCTTTATGGCTGCACCAATTTACATTCCCTATAGTGCACAAGAGTTCCTTTTTCCTCCACATGGTGGGTGTTGAATCATCCTTGCATCTCTGAAATAAATCCCACTTGATCATGGAGAATGATCCTTTAAATGTATTGTTCAATTTGGTTTGCTAATATTTGTCAAGAATTTCTGCATCTATTTTCATCAGAGATACTGGCCTGTAGTTTTGTGGTATCTTTGGCTTTCTCTTTGTCTTTAATTTTCTGTAATTTGAATATGATATGCCTATGTGTAGTTTGTTTTTGTTTTGTATTTATCCTGCTTGATGTTCTCAGAGCTTCCTGGATCTATGGCTTGGTGTCTGTCATTAATCTTGGAAAATTCTTGGCCATTATTGCTTTAAATATCTCTTCTGTTTTTTTCTGTTTTCTCCTTTTGTATTCCATTTATACATATGTTACACCTTTTGAAATTTTCCACAGTTCTTGAATGTTCTGGATTTTGTTTTTTGTTTTCATTCTTTTTTCTCTGTATTTCAGTTTGGAAGTTTCAACTGACATATCTTAAACCTCACTGATTCTTCCTTTGGCCATGTGCCGGTCTGCTGATGAGCCCATCAAATGTATTCTTTATTTCTATTACAGTTTTTTTTTTTTTTTTTCCTAGCACTTCTTTAATTCTTTCTTAAAGTTTCCATCTCTTTGCTCACATTAACCATATGTTCTTGCATGTTGTCTATGTTTTCCATTAGAGCCCTTAACATATTAATAATTAATTATTTTAAGTCCCCTGTGTTATATCTGTGTCTGGTTCTGAAGATTGCTTTTTCTTGAAACTGTTTCTTTTTGTCATTTAGCATATCTTGCTATTTTTCCTGAAAACCAGACATGATGCGTAGGGTAATAACTGATTTAAAGGCCTTTATTGTGTGGTTTCATGTTAATATGGCTAAAAATTGAGCTATGTTTATTGTTTTTTTGGAGCTGTAGACATCAGAAACTTTAAATTCCTCTAGTGTTCTCGTTTTTGTACCCCTGTTGTCTTTGGGCATTCCTAGAAATTCCTTCTTAGAGTCTGAGACTTGAAGCTCTTTTAGCTATAATCCACTGTTATTATTCTGGAGTCTTGTTGCTGTGATGGTAAGGTATTAAAAGGGAAAGCATTCTATAATCTTATGATTAAATCTCAGTCTGTTAGTGAGCCAGTGCCCCAGGCTATGACCTTTACAAGTGTTCCTTAGATTTTCTTTTTTTTTCCTTTTTAGGTGAGACAGGATGGCTGGAGGGGACTGAAGTTAGTTATTGTTCTTTTTTTTTTAACTTTTTTAAAATTTTATTATGTTATGTTAATCACCATACATTACATCATTAGTTTTTGATGTAGTGTTCCATGATTCATTGTGTATAACACCCAGTGCTCCATTCAGTATGTGCCCTCTATAATGCCCATCACCAGGCTAACCCATCCCCCCCCACACTAGAACCCTCAGTTTGTTTCTCAGAGTCCATAGTCTCTCATGGTTCATCTCCCCCTCCGATTTCCTCCCCTTCATTTTTCCCTTCCTACTATCTTCCTCTTCTTCTTCTTTTTTTTTTTTTAACATATAATGTATTATTTGTTTCAGAGGTACAGGTCTGTGATTCAACAGTCTTACACAATTCACAGCGCTCACCATAGCACATACCTCCCCAGTGTCTATCATCCAACCACCCCATCCCTCCCAAGTTAGTTACAGCTCTTAGGCCTGGTGGGATGAGGCTTTGGTAAAGCATTTTCACCTGAATAGTAGCTCTTTCATATGGAGAATGCTCTGAGCATGTTACTTTCCCATTCCCTCTGTCAGATCCTTAATGGGTTCTTTCCTGACTCTTCACTGTGAAGACTTGATGGGGTTTCTGAAGGAAAAACCCACGATAATCACAGGAGTGATATCTCATCACATTCATGGAGTCCACCCATACTCAAAGGGAAGGGGACTGTACAAGGGAAAGACTTATCGAGGATAATATTATCCTATCACAGTGACATTTTGCCAAGCTAAATTGATAGCAAGAATTCTAGCTTAACTGAAGTGCACAATGAATGGCCCATCTTACTATCACTCCACAGGAGTAGTAGCCAGAAACCCTTGAGTTATAAGTAAATTGTCTTTCTGAGTATCAATTTTTGCTTCAGTAACATTCTTAACCTAACACAGTTGTTGCAAGCATTTGTATCTCTAGCTTTTATTACAGTAACAACTACATATTACTTGCAAACAGTAATTGTATCTAAATTATCACAGTAGCTTTGAATTTCTCTGTGTCAGAATGACCTCAAACACTGACAACAGGAGAGAAAATTGGGGGTTCTTTAAAGCACAAGGAGTGATGGATGAGTTCACATTGTAAATGGAAAAACCTGTACATATATAGTAACGGTTTCAAAAGCAGCCTATAATAGTGAAGCGATGGAATTGACCTTCAGCTTCCTTCTAACAAAACCAATGTCCTCTTCCAGGTGCCAAGTACATTTGATGGGTCAAGGAATCAAAGCTATTATTAGAAAAGAGAAAATTACTTTTCCAACTGATAGAAAGTTATATTCTTTATAGAAACAGATTATCTGAAAGAATAATCAGGAAATGGTAGCAAGAAGATTCCTAATAAATTATGTAATTAGTAGTAGAGAGTGGGTGAGAGAAGCTAGTTTAACAAACTACTAAAATACATAAAGGTAAAAACTGTAATATTAGCAACACAATTGGAGATAGAGTTTCAAACTGATAGCTAAGCCCTAAAACAGATTTTTTTTTTTTTTTTTTTTTTTTTTTTAAGGGAGTTAAAAGATATCTGTCTGGAAAAGAAGAGTAACTTGTAAATTGGTATAGCTGACCAGTTATCTGGAAGAAAAAGCTATTATATCCTCTCCTTATGCAATGTACCAATATAAATTACAACTTTAGTTTGTTACTACTGTGTAATAATAAGAGGCAATAATCATTACCATTCAGGAAACAGCCCTCAAACGTCTGAGAGTGTTACCTGGTTGATTGTTAACATCCATCGGTCCATGTCCCTCAGGTAGGTGGTAGTAACCTATCGAAAGTCTTGGGCTTTGTTCCTTTCTTCCTCTTTGCTACAGACCAATGCAAGGCTGGATAAGTTCTTCTACTCTGGAGGCTATTTCTTTCAGGGGTGGTGGGAAGTATATATTCCAAGGTGAGTCTTGCAGAGAGAACAAAAGTGTCATTTGACTTCCACTCCAAGCCATATCCACCAACAGAGCTTTATCAGTAGTAAAAGTTTTATTTTTATTTCATCTGCCTGACTTCTACAATTTTCTTCTAACTGCTACTAAACTTGGGCTGGGTAAAGCACTATTATATTACACCTCTCAAAGACCAAAAACTGTTTGCTGAAACAAATTATGTTTGAGTTACTTATGTTATTTTATTCATTCCTTTTTATTAATTTTAGTGACAAATGTTAGTAACCCCATTTTATAGAAGAAAATGTTGAATTTGAAGGGCTTTAAATAATTCTAAAGATCACATAAGTAGTGTAAAAAAATAAAAAAGAAACAAAATTAGGTGAACATAGAAACCATTATTATCAAATCTCTGAAGGGAGTAAGTTGTCTGAGTTTAAAAGCAGTAGAAATATGTACACTTTCACCATTCTTATTCAACTTAGTCCTGAATATTCTAGTGATTACAGTTAGGTCAGAAAAAGAGACGAAAGCCATACAATGTGGAAAAGGAAAAAATAAAGCTTTCCTTATTTACAGATGACATTATTGCATTATTGTCTAAAACACAATCTCAGGGAATCCACTAAAAAAAAAGAAAGAAAGAAAGAAAGAAAGAAAGAAAGGAAATCCTAGAACTAATAAGTGAATTCAGCAAGATCACGGGATACAAGATCAACATACAAAAATCAATCATACAGGGCGCCTGGGTGGCTCAGTTGGTTAAGCGACTGCCTTCGGCTCAGGTCATGATCCTGGAGTCCCTGGATCCAGTCCCGCATCGGGCTCCCTGCTCAGCAGGGAGTCTGCTTCTCCCTCTGACCCTCCCCCCTCTCATGTGCTCTCTCTCGCTCTCTCTCTCTCTCAAATAAATAAATAAAATCTTTAAAAAAAAAATCAATCATACATCTGTACATGAACAATTACACATGTTGAAACCAAAATTAGAAATGCAATACCATTTAAAATTACTCCAAAAAATGAAATGCTTAGGTGTACTCTTTAAAGGACATTTCAGGTGGCACCCGGGTGGTTCAGTCAGTTAAGAGTCTACCTTCGGCTCAGGTCATGATTTTGGGGGTCCTGGGATAGAGTGCTGCATTGGACTTTTTGCTCAGTGGGGAGTCTGTTTGTCCCTCTCCCCCTGTGCTCTCTCTCTCGCTCTTCTCTCTCTCAAGTAAATAAATGAAATCTTTTAAAAAACGTATAAAAAGGGGCACCTGGGTGGCTCAGTCATTAAGCATCTGCCTTCGGCTCAGGTCATGGTCCCAGGGTCCTGGGATCGAGTCCCACATCAGGCTCTCTACTCGGCGGGAAGCCTGCTTCTCCCTCTCCCACTCCCCCTGCTTGTGTTCCCTCTCTTGCTGTGTCTCTCTGTCAAATAAATAAAATCTTTAAAAAATATATTAAGAAAGGACATTTTAGGATCCATATGATGAAAATTACAAATGACTTGTGAAAAAAATTAAAGCAAACCTAGATAAGATTGACCTATTCCATTCATGGACTGGCAGATTCAACATAATAAAGGTATAAATTCCTCCAAATTGATCTATAGGTTCAATGCAATTACTATTAAAATCCCAGCAAGCTTTTTTTTTGTAAATATAGAGAAGCTTATTCTAAAATTTATATGAATAGGCACAGACCTTAGAATAGCTAAGACAACCTTGAAAAAGAAGAATAAGGTGGGACAAGGCTTGCTATTAGTTTGTGGCTATAGTAATCAAGGCAGCGTGGTATTAGCAGAGGAATAGACACTTAAAACAGTGGAACAGAGTAGGGAACCTAGAAATAGACCCATACAAAAATGCTCAAATAATTTTTGACAAAGGTACAAAAATAATCCAGTGGAGGAAGGGTAACTTTTCAATAAATCCTGGTAGAGCAATCGAAAATTCATAAGCAAAAATTTGAACTTCAACCCAAACCTCACATCTTATACAAAAATTAACTCAAAATGACTTGTCGACTTAAATGTAAACATAAAACCATAAAATGTTCATAATGTGTATTATGTTTTACAATGTTTATTAAAATTTTTTATAAAAAACAATGAGAATCTTTTTCAGGATCTAGGGCTAGGCAAAGAGTTCTTAGGACTGACACCAAAGCACAATGCATAACAGGAAAAATTGATAAGCTGAACTTCATCGAAGTTAAAAATTTCTTCTTTGGAAAACACCAAGTGAGGAAGATGTAAAAATAAAGCTACAGACTGGGAGAAAATATTTTCAAACCATATATCTGATAAAGGATTAGTATTTAGCCAGGTGATGGGTATTAAAGAGGGCACGTACTGCATGGAGCACTGGGTGTTATACGCAAACAATGAATCATGGAACACTACATCAAAAACTAATGATGTAATGTATGGTGACTAACATAATAAAAAAATTATAAAAGAAAGAAAGAAAGAAAGAAAATAGACAAAAGACATGAAGAGAAATTTCATCAAAGAAAATATACAGATGGCAAATGAAAAGATGTTCAACATAATTAGCCATTGGAGAAATGCAAATTAAAAATACAATGAGATATCATTGCCCGTCTGTCACAATTCCTGAAATAAAAAAAATAGTGACAACACCAAATGCAAAAGACAATGCAGAGAACCTGAATCAGTCCTGCATTGCTGGTAGGAATGTATAATGGCACAGTCACTCTGGAAAACAACTTGGCATTTCAAATAGAACTAAATATGCATGCCTCTTAGGATGGCTACTATTAAAGAAGAAAAAAGCAGAAAACAACAAGTGCTTGTGAGGATATGGATAGAAGGATGGAAGAAATTGGAACCTTGTGGGAATGTAAAATGGTGACCAACAGTATGGTGGTTCCTCAAAAAATTAAACACTGAATTATCATATGATCCAGAAATTTCATTTCTGGGTATATATACCCAGATTTCAAAAGAATTGAAATCAAGAACTTAAAGAGATATTTGTACACCACATTCAGAGCAAGAGTATTCACAAGAGCCAAGATGTGGAGGCAACACAAGCATCCGTCTATGGATGAACGGATAAACGAAACCATATGTACATATAATGATATACTATTCAGCCTTAAAAGGAATGGAATTCTGACACATATTACAACGTGGATAAACCTTGAAAACATGCTAAATTAAATATGCCAAATACAAAAGGACAAATATTTTATGATTCCATTTATAGGAGGTGTCTAGAATGGTCAATTTATAGACAGAATGTAGAATAGTGGTTATATAGTGGGCTGGGGAGGAGGGGTCATGGGGAGTTACTGTTTAATGGGTAATGAGTTTTAGTTTTGGATGAGGAAAATGCTCTGGAGATTGTCAATGGGGACACAACAATGTGAACATACTTAATGCCACTGAATTGGACATTTAAAAATGGTTTAAAATGCAAGTGTCATGTTATGTATCTTTTACCACACACATACATACAAACTAAGTTAAACATGCAACTACCATAGGACCCAATAACTACACTCTTGGATATTTATCTTAAAGAAATAAGAAGTTGTATTTAGGGCTCCTGGGTGGCTCAGTTGGTTAAGCGACTGCCTTCGGCTCAGGTCATGATCCTGGAGTCCCTGGATCGAGTCCCGCATCGGGCTCCCTGCTCGGCAGGGAGTCTGCTTCTCCCTCTGACCCTCCCCCCTCTCATGTGCTTGCTCTCTCTCATTCTCTCTCTCTCAAATAAATAAATAAAAAATCTTTAAAAAAAAAAAAAGAAGTTGTATTTAAACAAAATGCTCTATACACATGTTCATAGCCACTGTATTTGTGATAGTCAAAACCTGTCATCAGCCCAGATACCTCTACATGGGTGATTGGCTAAACTGCGGCACATACTTACCATGGACTACCACTCAGCAATAAAAAGGAATTGACCACTGAAACAGAACCACTTGGAAGGATCTTTAGGGAAGTATGTTGAACAAAAGATAGCCACTTCCAAAAGGTTACATGCTCTATGTTTCAATTTATACAGCATTTTTTTAAAGATTTTGTTTATTAGAGAGAGAGCACAAGCAGAGGGGAGGGGCAGAGGGAGACAGAGAAGCAGACTCCCTACTGAGCAGGGAGCTCCACGCAGCACGGGACTTGATCCCAGGACCCTGGAATCATGACCTGAGCTGAAGGCAGACACTTAACCAACTGAGCCACCCAGGCACCCCCATTTATACAGTATTTTTGAGAATATTTTAGAAATTGGAAAAACAGATTCGTGATTTTCGGAGGTTAGTGATAGGGAAAGAGGGGAGGTAGAAGGCATGTGGACATGGTTATAAAAGGGGAACACAAGGGGGTTTTGAGGTGATGGAACTGTTCTGTATTTTGACTGGACACAGGTGCCTACACATGTGAGAAATTTATGTAGGAGTAAATACACACACTTCATACCCACAAATGAGTAAAAATAAAAACTGGGAAATCTGAATAAAACCAATGCATTGTATCAGTATCAATAACATGGTTGCAATATTATACTATTTTTTTGCAAAAAAAAATTTTGTTTTATTTTGCTCATTTGTTACCATTGGGGAGAAACCTTGCTAAAAGTTTCCTGGGATCTCTGTGTATTATTTCTTACATCTGCATGTGAATCTACAGATATATCAATAAAATTTGAATAAAAAAGAAAGCAAGAAATGGCATTACACACAAAAAAGATCCAATGAATAAGAGTATATAAATGTTTAAAAATCTGTGAATAAAAAAAATAATTTCAATAGCAAATATTATAACAAAAGGTTAATATCTATGGTATATAATGAACCTATACACAGGAAACCTCTGATAGGCAAATGAAGAAAGGATGCGAATAAAAAATTCACCTTAGTAATAGTGGTCTGACTGTATTGTCTGTGGACCCCTGGAAGTCCCCAAGGCACTCTATGTTGACATTGTTCAAAAGTCATGTTGGGTAAACTGTTGGTGTCTGAGCATGAAGCACGGCAACGGCACCAAAGTCGTATCACTGCATTTCCCACTGCCATGTACTCATAGTAAAACAGAACGAAACAAAATGAAGCAAAACAAAAAGGCCAATTTTACTGAAGAATGTCCTTGATGAAGCAGCAAAAGCTATGTTATGGATTTTATTAAATCTTAATCCTTTAGGACACATATTATTAATTTTCTGTGTGAAAAAGTGGGAAGTATGAGCAAAGCATTTCTGGTGAGTACCAAAGTACAATAGCATTTCGAGAAAGCACTTTGTCATTGTTTAAATTGCAAGCTGAACTAGCCATTTTTTTTTTATGAAACATTTTTACTTGAAAGAAATGACAGGCAAATTATCGCTATTCAGACTTAGGTATTTGGCAGACATTTTTTCGAAATTGAAGGAAGTGAGCCTGTCACTTGCCAATGATAAAATCTTAGCTTTCAAGTGAAAATTAGAATCTTGGAAAATATGTAACTGCCATTGTGAACTTGATATCTTTCTAGTTCTTCAAGATTTTTCTGATGATATTGGTGGTAACATTAACAAGTTTGAATTTTGACGTTTTATAATGAAATATGATAACATTTGGAAGATTTGCATTACTCAGTGAACTAATATTTTTTAAATAGCTAAGGCAGGATATTTTAAAATCATGCATGGGTAGAAAAAAATCTATTCAAAGGCTAGAAACACCAATGGATTTTAATGAATAGAACACTAAAGTTTCATTGATATGGTTTCATATTTTTTTAAAGTAATCCTTAAGAAACAACCACTTGTTGAGTTCTGATGTATCGTTGAAAAAGAACAGCTAGGACTTCTAGTACTATGTTGAAGAATAGTGACGAGTGGGCATCCTTGTATTGTTCCTGATCTTAAGGGAAAGGCTTTCAGCTTTTCCCCATTGAGGATGATATTCGCTGTGGGTTTTTCACAGATGGATTTTATGCAATTGAGGAATGTTCCCTCTATCCCTATACTCTAAAGAGTTTTAATCAGGAAAGGATGCTGTATTTTGTCAAATGCTTTTTCTGCATCAATTGAGAGGACCATTTGGTTCTTCTCTCTCCTCTTATTAATGTGTTCTATCACATTGATTGGTTTGCTAATGTTGAACCACCCTTGCATCCCAGGGATAAATCCCACTTGGTCGTGGTGGATGATCCTTTTATTTATTTATTTTATGTATTATTTTATGTATTTTATTTATTTATTTTTATTTTTTTGAAGATTTTTGAAGATTTTATTTATTTTTCAACAGAAAGAGAGGAAACACAAGTGGGGGGGGGATGGGAGAAGGAGAAGCAGGCTTCCCTTGGAGCAGGGAACCCAATGCAGGGCTCCATCCCAGGACCCTAGGATCATGACCTGAGCCGAAGGCAGGTGCTTAATGACTGAGCCACCCAGGCACCCTGGATGATCCTTTTAGTGTACTGTTGGATCCTATTAGCTAGGATTTTGTTGAGAATTTTGGAATCCATATTCATCAGGGATATTGGTCTGAAATTCTCCTTTTTGATGGGGTCTTTGCCTGGTTTGGGGATCAAGGTAATGCTGGCCTCATAGAATGAGTCTGGAAGTTTTCCTTCTGTTCCTATTTTTTGAAATAGCTTCAGGAGAGTAGGTATTATTTCTTATTTGAATGTTTGGTAGAATTCTGCGGGAAATCCATCAGGCCCTGGAATCTTGTTTTGGGGAGGTTTTTGATCACTGCTTCAATCTTGTTACTGGTGATTGGCCTATTCAGGTTGTCAATTTCTTCCCGTTTCAGGCTTGGTAGTTTATAGGTTTCTAGAAAGGCATCCATTTCTTCCAGGTTGCTTAATTTATTGGCATATAGTTGTTGATATTTCTAATAATTGTTTCTATTTCCTTGGTGTTAGTCGTGGTCTCTCCCCTTTCATTCATAATTTTATTAATTTGGGTCCTTTCTCTTTTCTTTTGGATAAGTCTGGCCAGTGGTTTATCGATCTTATTAATTCTTTCAAAAAACAAGCTTCTAGTTTCGTTGATCTGATCTACTGTGTTTCTGGTTTCTAATTCATTGATCTCTGCTCTAATCTGAATTATTTCTCTTCTAATGCATGGCTTAGGCATTGTTTGTTGCTTTTTCTCCAGTTCTTTAAGGTGTAAAGCTAGTTGGTGAATTTGGGAATTTTCTATTTTTCTGAGTGAGGCTTAGATGGCTGTGTATTTCCCCCTTAAGACCACCTTTGCAGTATCCCATAGGTTTTGGACCGATGTGTTTTCATTCTCATTGGTTTCCATGAATTGTTTAAGTTCTTCTTTGATTTCCTCGTTGACCCAAACATTCTTAAGCAGAGTGGTCTTTAGCTTCCAAGTGTTTGAATTTCTTCCAAACTTTTTCTTGTGATTGAGTTCCAGTTTTAAAGCATTATGGTCTAAGAATATGCAGGGAATAAAACCGTGATCACCAAGACAGCATGGTACTGGCACAAAAACAGACATATAGACCAATGGAACAGAATAGAGAGCCCAGATATGGACCCTCAACTCTATGGTCAAATAATCTTCGATAAAGCAGTAAAAACTAGGCAATGGAAAAAAGACAGTCTTTTCAATAAATGGTGCTGGAAAAATTGGGCAGCTATATACAGAAGAATGAAACTTGACCATTCTCTAACCCCATACACAAAGATAAACTCAAAATGGATGAAAGACCTCAATGTGAGACAAGAATCCATCAAAATCCTAGAGGAGAACATAGGCAGTAACCTCTTCGACATTGGCCACAGCAACTTCTTACTAGACACGTCTCCAGAGGCAAGTGAAACAAAAGCGAAAATGAACTTTTGGGACTTCATTGAGATAAAAAGCTTTTGCACAGCAAAGGAAACAGTCAACAAAACAAAGAGGCAACCCACAGAATGGGAGAAGATATTTGCAAATGACACTACAAAGGGCTGATATCCAAGATCTATAAAGAACTTCTCAAACTCAACACCCAAAAAACAAATAATCAAGTCAAAAAATGGGCAGAAGACATGAACAGATGCTTCTCAAAAGAAGACATACAAATGGCTAACAGACACATGAAAAAATGTTCATCATCATTAGCCATCAGGGAAATTAAAATCAAAACCACATGGAGATACCACCTTACACCAGGTAGAATGGCAAAAATTGACAAGGCAAGAAACAGCAAATGTTGGTGATGTTGTGGAGAAAGGGGAACTCTCTTACATGGTTGGTGGGAATGAAAGTTGGTACAGCCACTTTGGAAAACAGTTCGGAGGTTCCTCAAAAAATTAAAAATAGAGCTACCCTATGACCCAGCAATTGCACTACTGGGTATTTACCCCAGAGACAGTGATGTAGTGAAAAGAAGGGCCATATGCACCCCAGTATTCTAGCAGCAATGTCCTCAATAGCCAAACTGTGGAAAGAGCTGAGATGCCCTTCAACAGATGAATGGATAAAGAAGATGTGGTCCATTATATACAATGGAATATTACTCAGCCATCAGAAAGGATGAATACTCAACTTTTACATCAACATGGATGGGACCAGAGGAGATTATGCTAAGTGAAATAAGTCAAGCAGAGAAAGTCAATTATCATATGGTTTCACTTATTTGTGGAACATAAGGAATAGCATGGAGGACATTAGGAGAAGGAAGGGAAAAATGAAAGGGGGGAAATTGGAGGGGGAGATGAACCATGAGAGACCATGGGCTCTGAGAAAAAAACTGAGGGTTTTAGAGGGTAAGGGGGTGAGGGGATGGGTTAGCCCGGTGATGGGTATTAAGGAGGGCACGTATTGCATGGAGCACTGGGTGTTATATGCAAATGAATCATGTAACACTACATCAAAAACTAATGATGTACTGTATGGTGACTAACATAATAAAATTAAATTAAATTAAAAAGAAAAGAAAAAGGACAGGCATATTTTTTTCAGAAAAGTCTATTAAAATATCCTTTCTTCTTTTTTTTAAGATTTTATTTCTTTATTTGACACAGAGAAAGAGAGAGAGAGAGAACAAACAGGGCTAGGACAGAGAGAGAGAGGGAGAAGCAGACTCCCCACTGAGCAGGGAACCCAACTCGGAACTCTATTCCAGGACCCTGGGATCATGACCTGAGCCAAAGGCAGACGCTTAACTGACTGAGCCACCCAGGTGCCCCTAAAATATCCCTTCTTTACCAACTACATTTGACCCTTGAGCAAGGCAAAGGTTAGGGACTCTGACCCCTAGTAAAGTCCTAAATCCATGTATAACTTTTGACTCCCCCCACATGTAACTACTAATAGCCTACTACTGACCAGAAGCTTTACTAGTAACATAAACAGCCAATTAACACATATTTTTTATGTTATATTCATTATATACTGTGTTCTTACAATAAAGGAAGCTAGGGAAAAGAAAATAATATTAAGTTGCAAGGAAAAGAAAATACATTTAGAGTACTGTACCTTAAAAAAATCTGTGTATAAGTAGACCCACACAGTTGAAGACCATAATGTTCAAGGGTCAACTGTAGTTGGTAAGAAGGGTTACATATCAGTGAGAGACTGGATTTTCTGAATATAATTCAACCAAAGCAACATATTGTAACTGACTGCATACCAAAGCAAGTATGAGAATTCAGTTGTCTTCTAATCAGTCTGACATTAAAAATATTTGTAAAAATGTAAAATAATGCCACTCTTCTCAAAAATCTTTTGTTTTGGAAATTACTATTTTTCATTAAAATGTTGTATGTGATAACATGTAATAGATTTATTTTTTCAATGAAGTAATAAGTACATGTTTTAAAACTTCTCAGTTTTAATTTCTAATATGGTAAAATGTCAAAGGATATGACCCACATAATCAAACACTCTAAGGTCCTTAATATTTTTAAGAGGTCAAAGTGTCCTGAAGCTAACAAGTTGAACATTGTTGTACCATAGGAAATATAACTGTTTAGAATAACAATGGAAAAGTATTTGATTTCACTTGCAGTAAAAGAAATGCAAGCTCACACAATAATAATTTTTCCTTTAGAAAGAGCAAAAGTTTAAGTGCTAATGCTCAAGGTGGATAAATTATTCAAGGTAAAATAGATGTATTCAGAGATTACTGGCCAGAATGTTCAACACTTTTTTGGAGGGTGAGGATAAATTAAGAGCATTAAAAGCCTTCAAAATGTTTGATCTGGTATTTAACTTTTAAAGATTAAGGAAGGAAATTTATTGTAAGGGGAAAAGAGTACTGTGCACAAAGATGTTCATTGACATTGGCTTGTACATTAATAAGAGTAGTGAAAATTTTAAAACCATCTAAATATTGGAAAAAAAGACAGTGGCTTAGGAAACAAGAATATTGCCACTAAGTAAAGTTTTATGCAGCTCTTTGAATCATATTTCAAACAATTTGAGCCAAAATAGAAATACCTGTGTTACAACTTAAATTTTTAACATGAGGTATATAAGTTTGAATACAATAGGATTAAAAGTACACATGTAACTATGAGTTTAAAAAAAGATCAAATAGACATACCCTGTGATATTTGTTGTTTTTCTATTTCTATCTTCCTGTGTTTCCCCCATCTTTTATAATGGCTGTATTTTTGTTTATAGTTGACTTAAACTTTATGTAAAAATATACCGTGTTTCCCTGCAGCTCCCTGTGTCAGTCCTTCTTTCCTTTATCTTTTCTTTGGTACTCAACAATCTTCCTTTGGAGAGAATTTGGTGTGGACAAAGTCAAGAAGTGTCCTTTGATTTACATGTAGGGTGTCTATAAATTCCAGTTTGCCCCCAAAGTCCCAGTTTTATATATATTTAACACAATTATTAGTGGTATCCCCTTTCACTTTTTGAAAAAGTTTTCTAGTTTTAATGATAAATTATGGTCTTTAATAGGTATCATGTAGATCCAAATCTAATCTCTTATCATTTTCTTGCTCTGAATCCTCTAAAGTATCTTATCCTAGGTTTTTTTCAACCTTGCATATCTCCCTAACATTGAAGGCCATATTTCCTTATGGTCCTCTTGGATTTTGTTCTTTCAAACTCATAGAGTCTCAGGGTGATTTTCTTTAGCTTTTCAATCTCTGCACACCTCTAGTGGACAGAGAGTCTCTGGGCTGTTTTTCGGGACAGTTGGCAGAATCTTCTAACTAAAGATGACCCTCCATGAAGTCAAAGAACATCTTGAGTTGAGGTTAATTTGAATCCAGTCCAGGAAGAGCCCATTTGTGTGTGTGTGCATTTCTCGAACTATCTATTCAGTAACTTAATCTCCTAACTTCTTACTAAGCTGGCAGCTAAGGTCATTTTTATAAACTTGTTCATGTTTGTTGGAAGAAGAATGGGGAGATAGTCCTAAGTGTTAGATACAAAGGTTAAGTTTCCATCTCTATTAGTCAGGGTTCTCCAAAGAAATAGAACCAATAGGAGATTATATATATATATATATACACACACACACACGTATATACATATATACAAATATATACTTTTACATTGGTTTCTCCTCATAGGAGGCACATATAGTAAAAAAAAAGTCTTTATATTCATTGTTTTTATGCAAAGTACAAGATCCATGAGGCACAGAGCCATTGCATATCTGCCTCAGGACAGATTTGTAATACCTTAGAATTCTCTATGAAGAGTACCTCTTTTTATAGAAATCATACTTTTTTATTTCTACATTTTTTTTTAATTTTAAGAAAAAAATTTTAATTTTAATTTTTTTTAATTTTAATTTTAAGAATTTCAACGTTTGAAGTGAGCAAAGAAGCAAAATGGGTTAGGACACTTCCCTCCCCTTGTCAACTCTTTGAAATGGTATCTGGTATGGAACCAGAAAAGACCCCGAATAGCCAGAGGAATGTTGAAAAAGCAAAGAAAAGCTGGTGGCATCACAATTCCAGACTTCCAGCTCTATTACAAATCTATCATCATCAAGACAGTATGGTACTGGCACAAAAACAGACACATAGATCAATGGAACAGAATAGAGAGTCCAGAAATGGACCCTCAAGTCTATGGTCAACTAATCTTTGACAAAGCAGGAAAGAATGTCCAATGGAAAAAAGACAGTCTCTTCAACAAATGGTGTTGCAAAAATTGGATAGCCACATGCAGAAGAATGAAACTGGACCATTTCCTTATACCACACACAAAAATAGACTCAAAATGGTTGAAAGACCTCAATGTGAGATAGGAGTCCATCAAAATCCTAAAGAAGAACACAGGCAGCAACCTCTTCGACCTCAGCCGCAGCAACTTCTTCCTAGAAACATCGCCAAGGCAAGGGAAGCAAGAGCAAAAATGAACTATTGGGACCTCATCAAGATAAAAAGCTTTTGCACAGCAAAAGAAACAGTCAACAAAACCAAAAGACAACCGACAGATTGGAAGAAGATGTTTGCAAATGACATATCAGATAAAGGGCTAGTATCCAAAATCTATAAAGAACTTCTTAAACTCAACACCCAAAGAACAAATGATCCAATCAAGAAATGGGCAGAAGACATGAACAGATATTTTTCCAAAGAAGACATCCAAATGGCCAACAGACACATGAAAAAGTGCTCAACATCGCTCGGCGTCAGGGAAATCCAAATCCAAACCTCAATGAGATACCACCTCACACCAGTCAGAATGGCTAAAATTAATGTCAGGAAATGACAGATGTTGGTGGGGATGCAGAGAAAGGGGAACCCTCCTACACTGTTGGTGGGAATGCAAGCTGGTGCAGCCACTCTGGAAAACAGTATGGAGGTTCTTCAAAAAGTCAAAAATAGAGCTACCATATGATCCAGCAATTGCACTACTGGGCATTTACCCCAAAGATACAAATGTAGTGATCCAAAGGGGTATGTGCACCCCGATGTTTATAGCAGCAATGTCCACAATAGCCAAACTGTGGAAAGAGCCAAGATGTCCATCAACAGATGAATGGATAAAGAATAAGTGGTATATATATACTATGGAATATATGCAGCCATCAAAAGGAATGAAATCTTGCCATTTGCAACGACGTGGATGGAACTGGAGAGTGTTATGCTGAGTGAAATAAGTCAATCAGAGAAAGCCATGTATCATATGATCTCACTGATATGAGGAATTCTTTTTTTTTTTTTTTTTAAGATTTTATTTATTTATTTGAGAGAGAGAGAATGAGAGACAGAGAGCATGAGAGGGAGGAGGGTCAGAGGGAGAAGCAGACTCCCTGCCGGGGACTCCAGGATCATGACCTGAGCCAAAGGCAGTCGCTTAACCAACTGAGCCACCCAGGCGCCCTGATATGAGGAATTCTTAATCTCAGGAAAGAAACTGAGGGTTGCTGGAGTGGTGGGGGGTGGGAGGGATGGGGCGGCTGGGTGATGGACATTGGGGAGGGTATGTGCTATGGTGAGCGCTGTGAATTGTGCAAGACTGTTGAATCACAGATCTGTACCTCTGAAACAAATAATACATTATATGTTAAAAAAAAAAAAAGAAGGGCGGGGAACCGGAGGGGGAGATGAACCATGAGAGACGATGGACTCTGAAAAACAAACTGAGGGTTCTAGATGGGAGGGGGGTGGGAGGATGGGTTAGCCTGGTGATGGGTATTAAAGAGGGCACGTTCTGCATGGAGCACTGGGTGTTATATGCAAATAATGAATCATGGAACACTACATCAAAAACTAATGATGTAATGTATGGTGATTAACATAACATAATAAAAAATAATAATAATTATGAAATGGTATCTGGTGAGTGCTATAGGGAAAAAAAAGGCCACCTTTCTGATCTGCTCCAATCCTGGAGGAGAATCATTAGCTCTGGGTGTCAGATCTACTGGGACAATTTTACTTATAGGAAGAGGAACAGAGCAAGTACTGGAATAACCTAAATATTATTTAGAATGATCTTTTACAGGAAATAAAAGAGCTGTAAAACCCTTTAGGTTTGTCTTTGTCTCTTGGTGTCTGAAATGAATTAAATTATGCTTTGGTCTAAAATATGCTTTGGGAGGCATCCAAAATTTCATTAGATGTGCTAAATATTGTTGAATGATGATGGAATAAATGTTGCTTCATATTCCTGGCAAAATAATCTTCAAGTAAGGTCATAAGTAGTTATCTTAGTAATGGACTTGATGCCCTTTTATATATATATAATAAGGAGCAAACTGAGACATATTTCCTTCTGACCTAAAAATATTAATAATAGGAAATTTTATCTTGTATTGAAACATACCAGGCTACATAGAGGCATAAAATTTAAGATAAAGAAGCAATTATTAGCAAATTCATTAGATTCATATTTGCATATTGCATATTCAAAAAATCATTTTGAAGTGACACTGTGAAACTTCCAAGGTTACCCTTTTCAGAAAAGGGTTATATCTTCGGCCTCTGTCTGGCTCTGGCTCTGGCTCTCTGTCCCTCTCTGTCTGGATGCTTGCCCTTGGAACACATCTGTCATTCTGTGAGGAAGCCAAGCTGCCACAGACGGAGGCCACGTGGAGCTGTCCCCACCCACCCCACAGCTGCCAGATGTGTGGGTAAGCGAGTCTTCAAATGACTTGAGCTCTCAGCCTTGAAGTCACCCCAGCTTCAAAATGCAGTAGAGAGTAGATCAGATACAAGTTTTGCCCACTGAGCCTTGTCCAAATACAAGTGAGCAAATACATGTTGCTATTGTTTTAAGCCAATGTGTTTTGAGGTTGTTCGCTACCCAGAAAAAAAAAAAGATACCTAACTCTAAATTCAAGCTAACAGATTTTTTTCTTATTGTTATAATAGAAGGCATATATTTTTTGTTATTTTTTCCTTTTTGCATGTTCATTCTCTCTGTCACATACACACTCTCTTCCTTTTACACACACACACACACACACACAGGTTTTAATATCCTGATTACTTACAGTCTGAATCTAAACAAATCCTGAGATCAGCCACAAAGAATTACCTGAACATGATCTGTTCCAGTAACAGGTGGTCCAACAGTATGAATGTGCTTCCCAGCTCAAGCTATATATTGATGACTTATAGTAAAAGAACACATCTGGAGATGACACAGCTGATCGTGAATGGCGGTGGACTTAACAGAAGAGAGAGATGATGTTTCCAGCAAACATTAGCATCCTGTTATGACTCACTGTGTCCTCGAGCATGAGAAGGCACAATGTGTGTTCCCTTATCTTTAGAACATTGGAGGCATTTTGTCCCCACTTGCAACACTGAAAGAATGGGTGACGAAGCAAGAAGAGGTGAAAGTAGTGCTGACTCTTCCGAATACATTCAGAAAATCTCTGGCAACAATAATGTAACTGTTCAATTATCCCTATTTTTCTCTGATGGCCCTCAATTTAAACACAAGTATTCGTCCTTCTGTGTCAGGCAGTGTGCTAGGTACTTGGGCTACCATCCTAAACAGGACACAATCCCTGGCCACAGGAATCTTGCATCTAGAGGAGAAAGATACATATATAGACAATTTCAGTACAGAGTGATAAAGGCTATAATGGAGTTGAATACAGAAGCCTATGAGGCCCCAGAGGACAGGCACTAAGCCAGTTTGAAGAGGACTGCTTTCCACAAGGATTTCTGGAGAAAGCAGGATCTGAATCCAGCCCTGAAGGAAGAATAGGAGGAGAAGGAGAGAAGGACGGGCATGTGTGCCTCATGTTGGGTGCAGGGCAGGATAGGGACAGGCTGGAGGCGAGCTTTCTTATGCAAAGGGTATATGGTGTCTATACAATCAAAAGCAAGACATTGCAGCACTGTCAGGGAATGGAAAGCCCTTTTTATTCTTTTTTTGGTTGGTTGTCTCTGTTTTTTAACAATAGAATGAGGGGTGCTAAGAGATGAGACTGGATATGAGAGCCACTGTTTGATCATGGAGTACACAGGGGTTTCAATTTGGAGGCCAGTGTAGGAAGTTAAGTCAGGAAGTAATATAAAAACAACAATACTGGTTGCACCAGGAGACCAGGTTTGTAAAAGGTGAAAGATTTATGCGATCTGAAGAGAAACCAGAGTGTAGGAGGAGACCAGGTTAGAAAGGGCAGCATTCAAATGGAGAGAGTTATTGGAATTACTGGTTATATGCTGAGGAGGAGGAGAGCTGCCTCTGGTGATTCCCTTGGTGCAGCTCCTCTTCAGGTCCCGGAGTAAGGATGATGGCAGCTTATGTGTTCAGTGCCCTCCCGCTTCGCCTTTGCCTGTGTCCCGTGATATCATGCCACCCTTTGGCTGCTTGTGGAGCCCAGAACTTTTCCGAACACCCCAGCCCTGACATAGCAACTCAACTATTCATTTCCCCCTTCCTCCTTTTATTTAAGTCTGCATTCTGCTATTATGGTATTATTATGATAAGGAATGAAAAATAATTACCACAGTGGTGCTAACAACTAATTATGAAATAAAGTTCAGATAATAATACTGTGGTAATATCTGAATATCAAACTCTTCAGTTTAAACATACATAGTTAAACTCTTCATCAAACATACATCTCTTCAGTTTAAAGGTAAGACTGTAAATAATATAAAACAGAATAGACATTTTGATGGTAAATAAGGGGCAAGAAGGGGATAATTTGTGTAATGTTTGATGTTTAAGAGTTAATGTATATTACTTCTAAACCCTAATTTTAAAATATCATACATAGGATCATTTTCCTCTGTGACTCTATCTACTTGGTATTTTGCCAAATAAATCTGAGGATATCAAAAGTGATTATACCATACCTTTGAAGCAAATTTATAATGCTGTTATTTAAATAACTCATTAAATTTCAGAGATGGCCTCCATTTTCACCTCTGCCTATATTCTCACATTTGTGGCTTAATTTTGTAGTGCCCTACCATTTTGACTTTGAGCTTAACCATGTAACTTGATTTGGCCAGTGGGAGCAAACTGGAAGCAAATAAAGACTTGAAAAGCACTTGCACAATTGGGCTTCCTCTGTCTTGCACCTCTGCCTTTGCGATGAGAACATACTTAGACTAGTCTGCTGGAGGATGAAAGACCTGTGGAGGGAAGTTTAGTCACTGTGGTTGTCATAGCTGAAGCCAGTCTAGATCAGTATGTAGCCAGCTGACCCTCAAACAACTGAGGAAACCAAGCCTCGATCAAGAGAGCCATCTAGTCAACCCCCATCTTCTTCCAGTCTCATGAACAATTATGCTTATTGTGGAATGCCTCGGTACATAGCATTACGAACGTAATAAATAACTGACACAGAAAAAATAGAAAATTTCCTCTAGAGTGGTTGGTCAAAATTTATTGTTTCTTTTGATATTATTGCTTATTTAGAAAAGTCTCTTTCAACTTCATCACTCATTATTGATAATGTCATTATTTGTAAGATTGACAATTGATCTTGGTAATACAACATTTTATTTTATTTTATTTTATTTTTAGATTTCATTTATTTATTTATTTGAGAGAAAGAGAGAGAGAAACAGCATGAGAGGGGAGAGGGTCAGAGGGAGAAGCAGGCTCCCTGCTGAGCTGGGAGCCCAATGTAGGACTCAATCCCAGGACCCTGGGATCATGACCTGAGCCGAAGGCAGTCGCTTAACCAACTGAGCCACCCAGGCGCCCTGTAATACAACATTTTAAAATCATTGTCAAGTTTGGGGAAAGTTCTTTCAAATTGCCTTAATATTTGTCACAGATATAATTGCTGTTTGTATTAATACTGCTACTATTGGTTTGTGTCTTACAAACACAGGAATTCTGGAAAGATCTATTTTGTATGATTTTTATCAAAATCAGGCAAAAAACATATGGCACAATGGCATTTGTATTTACTGCATTACTTAATATATTCCTGACAGAGGATACCTTCTATTTTGAATAGTGCTCTATGGGATCTGAATCCTCTAATTAAAATTTTACACATATGATTGGAAGAGTTTTATGCAAGCTATCTCCTAGCTTTGTACATTTCAGATCTTGATTTTCCTCCTATTTCCATGTACTTCTGATATCAGTCTCTGCAGAACATATTCATATTTTGCCATGACCTCTGGCCCTGCTCTGCATTTTCTAAATCCTGGTGAGTTGCCACATGGAGCAGTAGGAATATTCCTGGCAGCCATTTCTAGGTGAGGATAGCAAGCAAAATTTAATCATATGTGACATAATGATTATGAAACACATACATAAATATTTCTATACTCAAATTAAATGTATCACCAACTAAACACCCCTGTAGCTGGATCCCAAAAATGTCTATGGCCACTCCAAATAGCATACAATGAGGGGGAATTACAACAGAGGAAGACAGACAGCAAAAATATCTTACATTTGCAAAATTTTTGAGAAGATATGACTAAGTAAACACATTTCTAAAGCTCCTCCTCCCAGAGCTTTGAAGGGAACCCATTCAACTGGAGAACCCTAAAGCTTAAGCTTTATTAGCTTTGTGTTAAATCAGCCTCTGTAGGTTGATGCTACTAAGATATCCCTCCTTTATAGCTCAGAGAGATTTAAGGAGATGAAGTAATTTGTTCCAGGACACAAAGGTGGCAAGGGACAAACTGAGACTCAGACCCAAACTGTCTAAATTCAGGGTGCAAAGATTGTAACCACCCTCGTACCCTGACTCCTGCTGCAGGAAAATGTTTAACGTGACCCAAACTACAGTTAATGATAGTGAAGAAAGAGCAAGAGGTATTTGGAAGAAAGCTTGGACTAAGCTGTTACTAACTGGCTAAATTGGTGTGGAAGACCTGAGGTTCAGCTAGGACAGTCTGCAGGTAGGGATTAAACACGCACTATGGGGAGAGGAGAGATGCAGAGACTAGAAGGCCAGCTGGGCCTGGAAGTCAGGTGGGAAGATAATTGACCCTGGGGTGGGGGTCATGTTAAGTAACTGAGAAGGAAGGACAAGATGGTGAACTGGAGGAAGCAGGGACTGAAGGGTGATTTGAGTGGATAAAGAGACTTCAGACTTTAGTGACGCAGTAGTAAGCCCGTAAGTGCTTCATAGTCGTGAGTTACATCAGTTATAAGTTGAAATCAAAGTCTACAGAGCTAAGAAGGAACTGGTTTTGAGGTTGCAAAGAATAGAGAGTTGGGGAGAAGATGAAAAGAAAAATTCAAGCAAAATAATGAAGGTCTATCAAGAAGATAAGAAAGAAATTGATTGCCTCTTGTTTAAAAGTTTCTATCATTTGAAAGTTATTATTAAATCCCTCACACCTCTCCATTAACCCAAAGTAGACCATCAGGCCTTCATCAAAGGGTCTAACGTTATAGTTACTTTTGACTTTTGACTACTTGGCTTTCTTATTTTCAATTACAGTATCTCCAAATGAGTCTATCACACAACCTTCTAATAATGTTCAGGCTAAGGGCAGAATCAGAGAGATCTTCATTTGTACTGGTTAACCACAGCAGTGTGTTTGTTTACATCTATAATACTGTGGTGGTGCATGGCCCCTCTTGCATCAATGCCAATTTCACAATACATAAGAATGTAGGGGTAAGTTGGTTAGGATCTTCAAAATCAACACCACCATGACTTCCCTTCCAGAGTTCATGGTTTTATGTTCATAAGTTTTGACATGAGGTCTAAACCACATAAACTTATTCCAAGCAGACAAGGGCCAAAGGCACTCTAGCTCTACAGTGACAAATGGACTGTGAACTTTAATCTTTTGAAATACTTTGCAATGAAGAGCTGTAAATAGATCCCAGTCTTTTCTCCACTCAACTTTCTATTTAGACTGCAGTACTGAGTCTTTGTCTTCTCCTTGGTAAAAGAGATTGCAGGCTAAAAGGGAATTGAATACCAGAGGCAGTATAAATTACCCCCTCTGTCCCTTGGCTCACTTATTGATCTAACGAGTTCCATCTTTTGAAGTCATAGAGAGTGGAGGCCAAAGCTTTCACTTCTGAAATGTCAAGAAATAATTAAAATCATAACACAAATGACACCAAAGGAAACTCATGGTGTTCTTGGTATCCTGAGAGAGAATTTCAGTGCTTATCTCAGCCTTAAGTGTATAGTTTTGCTGAAAACACAGAGCGGTGAAATTGTCAGTGATTTGGAAAGCCCAAATCAAATAGCCTTTGAGGGAAAATGGCTTTTTAATAATTTTAATGCAATTTGATTGGTCCCATTATACACAGAGGCCTAATTAATGCTGCTCTGAACCACTGAAAAGGAAAGGTGACCTTGAAGAGACTATTTTCACTGTCTAATAAGAATAGAATAAACTGAATGTGATTGCTATTGAACTGCTTTGAAGAGAAAAAAAAAACAAAAAACTTTTACTGTTTTTATACAAAACTTGCTATTGCAAAATACCTATTAAAATCACAGTTTACAGTTTGTTCATAAAAACCAATTTCTTTTATCAGTACAATAAACCTATTTGATAAGTAGGGTATTATTATCATATTATAGCTACAGTTTACATATGAGGAAACTGAGGATTTGTGGTATCAAGTTCACTTACAGAAACACACAGAGCTAGTAAGAAGTGAAGTCCGCACTTGATCTCAGGTTTCTGTCTTTTAAACCAGTGATCTCCTCACTGACATCACCATCACACTCGCTCCACAGTCAGCCTTAGCCTTGCCCTCTTCCTGACATGAGGGAGGAAGCTACTGATAGGATCTTTCAGAGCTCCTTCTAGGTGTGCAGGCCCCAGGCAAATAATTTTTGTGGATCCCCTGTTTATATTAATGTTTCAATAAAAAATTCGTTATCAGATTTATGGCTACATGGGAGGTATAGTGTTTTATTGATGAAGATTTAGAATAATGGGTAGAGATGAGGGACTTATGTATTTGTTTATTGTGTAATCAGTTCAATAAAGATTCTTTGAATGGATAAAGAGGTGGTATATGTGTGTGTGTGTGTGTATGTGTGTGTGTGTGTAGGAATATTCCTCAGCCATCAAAAAGAATGAAATCTTGCCATTTGCAACAACGTGATAGAACTAGAGGGTATTATGCTAAGCAAAATAAGTCAGTCAGAGAAAGACAAATACCATATGCTTTCACTCATATGTGGAATTTAAGAAAAAAAACAGATGAACATAGGGGAAGGGAAGAAAAAATAAGAGGAAAACAGAGAGAGAGGCAAACCATAAGAGACTCTTAACTATAGGAAAGAAACTGAGGGTTGCTTGAGGGGAGATGGGTGGGGGATAGGATAACTGGGCGATGGGCATTGAGGAGGGCACTTGATGGAATGAGCACTTGGATGTTGTATGCAACTGATGAATCACTAAATTGTACCCCGAAACTAATAATACACTATATGTTAACTAAATTGAATTTAGATTTAAAAAAAAAGATTCTTTGTGGTATCCAAGCACCATCTCTTCCTGTTCAGATCCAGGAATCACCTTCTCATGTTCTTTATTGACACATGCAGCTTCTGGGTAATTTCATATCTCTCACCACAAGCAAATGGTAGCAATGCTGTTATAACTCACAATGCCATGGGTCTTTAGAATCTGCTTATATGGAAAAAATATAGCTCTTCTTGCCTCTTCAATTATTTTATAACATTAAAAGCTGGTTACATCATTACTTTTGACACTGTGTGATCTATCATGCTGCCCACAAAATGCTGGTTTCTAATGACTGCACAGAAAGTTTGTGCTTTATTTATTTATTTATTTTTTAATATTTTATTATTTATTTGACAGAGAGAGACACAGCGAGAGAGGGAACACAAGCAGGGGGAGTGGGAGAGGGAGAAGCGGGCTTTCCGCGGAGCAGGGAGCCTGATGTGGGACTCGATCCCAGGACCCCGGGACCATGACCTGAGCCGAAGGCAGACGCTTAACGACTGAGCCACCCAGGCGCCCATGTTTGTGCTTTATTGAAGGAGGCCACAAATGCCAGTTTTCCTCCATCTATGTAGGAAAATGAGAATAATTCATTTTATGGTGACGTTAAATTTACCATCTAGAACTTTATGTCTTAAGAATAGAACACATCTTCCAAGTATATCTTCTCTTGATCTCATTAGTCCATAATCACTGTATTCTTAGAATGTTCTCTCTTTCAGTGTCACCTGCACTGTTGCCTTCCACATACTGTTGCCAGTGAGAAGGATAGGCAAGAGGCTGGTGAATGAAATGAGAAGGGTGGTCCCATTGTGCAAGGACTGTCTACACTTATCTGGCATGGTCCAAGACAGACCTGAGAGTACAACATCACAATATCAATCAGAAATGAGAGAGAACATGGAATGAAGAGCCTACTGGTATCATGGTGCTTTGGTCTTGAACATTTTCAAGGAGATATGTGTGGCCTGGTCTGGGACACTGACCAATATATGGTCAGGAGCCTGCAGAGGGGGTGGGCCTGGGCACAAGAGGGGGTACATGGGGCTAAAGGGTATCTTCTGCCATGCCTACCACCTTTGAGTTTTATAGAAGGGAGGTGACACCCTGGTTGAAAGATGGACAGGTGAGAGCCATGCCACAGGCCATACCTGCAGTTTGAGGCCAAGGGTAAGCAGTAGAACAGAGTCTTGAACTTATCATGTGTCTGACCTGAGTGAGAGTCACATCAAGTCACTGTATTACCATGATGCTGATGGCCAATTTCATATGATCCCATAAAAGAAATATACTAGGCAACAGAACAAAACATTTGTCTGTCCACCCTCCTGGAACTAGAGCCTGGTCAGGAAGACTAGGGACAATATCACAGCAGAAGTCCCAGAGCTCCTGAGGACATGATACACTCTTGTGTGTGTGATAGAGCATCAGAGAGTGCTCTGGTGGGGAGAAACAGAAACCAGGGTCATCCAAGTCCCAATATACATTCAGAGCACCCTGCCCAAGTGGCTCTGCTGGCTTCAGCTGGTCTCAGGCACCAGAAGAGTCTTAGACATGGAGGAAGAAGGAAGACATTCCAAAGCTCAGTGCACTGAGTGCAAAACAACTGTAGTGCAAGACCTGAACAGGGGCCTTTCTTGTCCAGGTATCTGAGTGTACTGGTCCCTCCATTCACTGCTTCTTGGTTAGCAAGACAATCAAAAGATCCAAAATATATGATAAAGACTCTCACTTGCTGTATGAACTATCATCCATTTACCCTACAAAGAATCCATTTCCACCAGTTTTTACCTGCCCCTCTGCCCCAGAGGCTGACTAGAAAGGAATACATGTTCAGGGTTTTGGTACCTTCTGATTTCCAGCTAGGTTTGATGAAAGGAGAGCCCTTGCCAGAGATGAGCAGAAAGTAGACAAATGTAGTTAGGGAATTACTCTCCCAGATCCTTCCTTGTGAGGCCATTTTGGCTGTGTCCATCCACCAAAGGCTGCTGCTCCTCTCAGGCAGCAATCTTCACACTAGCCTCTCTCGGGTTCTGGTCACCATCTCTCAATGGACCAATCTGGGTGCTTCTAGCCTCAGGAAATTGCACTATCCCTGGGGTGGTTTCAAACCTCCTTATAATTAACCTTTTAAGAATTAGCCTTTATTGATACACATACAAATGCAATGCTTTGTTAAAAGATACACAGATTAGAGAGAAAGTTGACAACTAGAGAGGGCTCTTAGTCAGGGGCCTGCTGCCTATGTGAACTGCCTGCCAGCCTCATGAATAAGCTAACCTCCTACAATTGGCTATTGGGGCCCACACTTTAAGTTTCAGATGAATGGAGTCCTTCAGATGTGCACAAGGAGCATGCCACTCTGCCCGTTTGTGGAGGGAGGTGGGTCCATTTCCTCGTCCTCTGCAGACAGTGTTGTGGTTTGGCATAGGGTTGCCGTCAGTCATTCTGGTTGGTTCCTCCATCTCTGAAATAAAGGAGTCAGACTAGAGGATCTCTGAACCAGTCCAGCACTAGAGTCTGGAATGTGGAGAATGTTACAGAGGCAGTAGTGCCTCCCCCCAGGTCTACCCCTAATATTTGCAGGTCTCGGAGCAAGAGTACAAGGGAGAGGTTAATTTACTATAACTCTAAATATTTAGAAGCTACAAATAATAGTTACAGCCAAATAAAGTGAATTCTATATTTCTACCCTAACAAATATGTCTTCATCACAACAAAATGAAAAATATGCATAAAGGTATAGTTTTTTTGGCAAAATATCAAAGATATTTGAATTTATTCATGATTGCTCATATATGAGTGTTACTTTCACAATATTAGGGTGAGTAATAAAATATATATATTAATTATAAATAATTTTATATTAATTCTAAAATTTTTGCCTTTGTTTCAGTAAAGCTACTAATAATGGTATGGTTATCAAAATTTCTCCATAATTTGTGTTCTGTTGATCTAAATGATTAAAAAATAAGTATAATTATATTCAATCTATACAACATTTAAATATATTTTATACAAATATAAATTACAGTAAATGTAAAAAATTTAAACATTAAAATTATTTTTCATAAATGTTTCAATTTTCTTTTAAATATTCATAACCATGAAAATTAAAATGCAAAGTAAAATTAATGACTATCAAATACTCAGATCAAAATTATTTAAATCAGGATTAATTTTTTATTTGGTTTATAAATAGAATAAAATTTTTGTATATTAAAAAATTTCTAGGGGCCCCTGGGTGGCTCAGTCAGTTAAGCATCTGCCTTTGGCTCAGGTCATGATCCCAGGGTCCTGGGATTAAGCCCTGCATCGGGCTCCCTGCTCAGTGGGAAGCCTCCTTCTCCCTCTCCCATTCCTCCTGCTTGTGTTCCCTCTCTCGCTGTCTCTCTCTCTCTGTCAAATAAATAAATAAAATCTTAAAAAAAAATTTCTAGAGTTCAGTGTTCAGCTACTGGGCAATATAAAATATTAGTATTGAATTAGTATTGCAAAATGTTACTCACCAGTTACATGTCACTATTTTTTTTTTTTTTAAGATTTTTTAATTTATTTGACGAGAGAGACACAGCGAGAGAGGGAACACAAGCAGGGGGAGTGGGAGAGGGAGAAGCAGGCTTCCTGCCAAGCAGGGAGCCCGATGCGGGGCTCGATCCCAGGACCCTGAGACCACGACCTGAGCCGAAGGCAGACGCTTAACCGACTGAGCCACCCAGGCGCCCCACTATTTTTTTTTTATTATTATGTTATGTTAATCACCATACATTACATGTCACTATTGAGAATGTCAGGCTAATTTGTAAATATCTGCAGAAGCACAAATTAAAACACAAAAAGTAGAAAGAAAATGGACACTCGGCAAGAGTATCAAGAAACAATTGCCAAGAAACAATACTTCATTACACACGGTGTCAGACACATGGTTGGGACATAATAAATTGTAATTATTATTATTAATAGTAGTCGTTACTAGTAGTATTTGTAGTAGTAATGGTGTTTATTTTTTATTTTGTGGTTCTCTGGTTATTCCTTTGCTCTGTGTCACAGAATTATTTGGTGGCTGATTTATATAAAGAAAGCCTATTCAATTCTTCCCATAGTTCCACCAAATTAAGTTCTTAAAAATCCAATTACCAGATTAGAGGGTTAATTACTACGATCATAGGAGGTGTGTTGATTTCACCTAGAAAGAATAGATTTTTACTGTTAGAATCTATCCAGTTCTATTTAGCAAAAAGTTATCTTCGATCCAGTATGCTTTAAACCAATCTTCCCTCAAAACCCCAAAATTGAATTTTGGCTTCTAATTTCAAAGACAGAAATGTAACTGAAACCAAAAACTTATGCAAAGCCCTATACTTACTTCATTTTTTTTTCAATCCAAACAAGGCTAGGACTATCAAACCTTAAGAAATAACCTTTGCATTCAGTTGTCCTATATTAATTTTTACTTCATTACCGTTTGCCCTTTTAACTTTGTCCACTAGCTTATCAAACAGAAATTGGCAGTGATCACAGTTTCTATGTCTTTGTTTTTCAAAAATGGATCTTTTCTAAAAATGCAGATTAACTAATAGACCAAAAGGGATAGAGATGATCTGGGGTTTTTTTTGTTTTTTTTTAAGACAGTTGTTCATACCAACAATTGCAAGAAGGTTTCTGTCACCCTGGTGCCTCTTATAAGTTGGGTTCTTTCTCTTCCAGGAAAGAGCAAAATTTTTAAAGTCCTATTAAAGTATTAATGGTATCTAGGAATATTATCTTTTAATGCTATGTCAAGGACCACCTCCAACAAAATAACTTATCTTGAAACTGCCAGAAGTATCACCTAACTTCTGCACATAGGAGCACCTTTTAGAATTAAGATGACAAAATTTGTAGGTGTAGGAGTGACTATAAGATTGTTAGGATGTTATCCTGCCTTTCCCAGATATTTGCCAATCCCTCTGTTCTCCCCAACATGGAAAGAGGGAGCCAGAGGCCCGAAATCCTTCTCTGTTCTCATAAGAAGAATAGTTTTTTTTTTTTTTTAAAGATTTTATTTATTTATTTGAGAGAGAGAATGAGAGGGAGAGAGCACATGAGAGGGGGGAGGGTCAGAGGGCGAAGCAGACTCCCTGCCGAGCAGGGAGCCCGATGCGGGACTCGATCCAGGGACTCCAGGATCATGACCTGAGCCGAAGGCAGTCGCTTAACCAACTGAGCCACCCGGGCGCCCAAGAAGAATAGTTTTATGTAGCAGAATTCTCTAAAATTTTCCCAAGACGTTCTGGCCTGATGACAAAGGAAGGCCCACAATCAGATAAAGAGAACCTAAACTGATCCCTAGACGAGCACAGGTTATTTGAGGCTTCCCTGCTTGAGGAAAATATTTCTAAACATCCAAACAAATGGAAAAGTCTCTAAAAAATGGGGCAGTAACCAACGTCTGAAGAGGGGCAGATCTCCTAGTCCTGAACATGGCTTATGAATATTATTCAGCATTTTTATTGTCAGTGGCCAGACTCTGAGAGCTCTTGATATAAAATAAAATGAAGTTAAATGATGTTGGAGCTGAACTGGCTTTCAGAGTTCTTTAATTTCAGAATTAAAAAGTAAAACAGAGAGGTAGTGACCAATGTCCCAGCACTGGACTGGCCAATGTCCCAGTATTGGACTCTGGCATAGACAAATATTGGAAAGCCTCAGAGGAGGTATGATGTGGTGGGAAGACCATGTGTCATGTGATTGGACAAACTTTGGCTCCAATTCCAGTTTTCTACATCCAAGATTATATTGGAGAAGTCTCAACATAACTAAGCCCCTGTTAACAATTTCCACATTTTTCAGAGTGAAGCATAATACCTGTTTGTGGATTAAGTAAAATAGTGTGTAAAGAGCACACAGCAGATACTGTGAACACACATTTTCTTTTTCTCTGTCCAATCCAGCATTCTCTTAACTACATACATTTCTATAAGATCCCACTAAGGGTAGTGAATAAAGGGGAATGTGTAGTGTTATATATATATATATTCTTTAAATCTCTGACCTAGAAAGTCCTTACTTTCAAAGCAATAGGCAGCAGTGACTCATTACCACAGCACTCAAAAATGAAGGAAGGATGGGGGTGGGGGGTTCCTATCAAAGCAAAACATAGAATACAGATGAATAAAAATACACATATACATGTTTTATACACACATATTAAAATATCTGCCTATAAGTATAACTAGATAAGAGAGTTCAATCATAACTGATTCTACTGTCTTCTGACTCATAAGTAGCATTAAGTAACTTCCTGTACTCTCCTGAAATGAGTTCTCTTTCTGCCCACCCCAGCAACCTGCAGCCTGAGAACCTGGCTCTACTTCAGAAGTTGAGTCACTGCCTTTATTTTAAAGGCTGTTTCTGCCAACAGATTCTCCATCCAATTTCAGAAAAGATTCACAAAGTGTGATTGCCATTCGATACTTTAAGCAGTATCTTGGTTTCCTTTGTGCAGGTATACTGCCATTAGACATTTACGGTTGACTTCAGAAAGGTAGAAAGGTAATTTTGAGACATTATATAATCAAAAAAAATTAGTACAATATTCAAACTAAAAGAAAAATGCCAACATTTAAACATCTCTCACAGTTGAATTCGACTGCAATTTCTAATGTGCAGAAGGAAGTGATGATTCATCTCAGTTCATAATGGGTCCCCAAAGTGCTAAATTTCTCTTGCTTTACTTAATCAGAGACTCCAAAGGGACCTGAGCAATGTGGTCTAACAGTGTGGAGACTCAAATTTTTTTTTTATTTAGTCCTATCAATCAGACTATATGACCGTTTATTAATTTGATGGATTACAAATTGAAAGAAAAGATCATTTTTAAATTAAAAATAATTAATTTATAAATTCAAATGGGATTAAGTGATAGATGGACACATTAACAATAAAACTTTGACTTATCACATAAAGTAAAAAGGTAGTTGTGGTGAATGCATTCAGTTTCAATATTTTATAGAACACCAAAAAAGAATTGCTATGTTAAAAATGGGACATGTAACATAGATTTATGGAAAGGAAGAGCATAAGAAATACCTTGTGATGTGTATGGTTGTATTGAATACTCCTTGTCTATTCCTCCAGCTGTGAAGGCTGTGGTTTAGAGCATGTTTCAACCATGTTCACACAGCCCCAACCTGCCAGTCTTGCTTTGAGCCAGGTCATGTGCCTCACGGTGTGGCATGGGAAGTCCATGGGAACATGCTTGGCATTCGCACATGTATTCTAGAAGGCTGGAGAGTTAACACCCATGGATCATGCTTGACCAGTGAAGAATGGGGCTGATAGAAATACTTTTCCCTTGACACACAGTTCATAAGGCTCCTCAGAAGGTCCTGCTGAGTAAAGCATCAGTTCACCATAACAATACCAACACATCTTTATATTAACTTTCACTCCTTCCCTGATTGATTTCCTGTATTAGTTACCTCTTTCCGTGTAACAAATTGCCTCAAATCTTAGTGATTTAAAACAACAAATATTTATTCTCACAGTTTCCATGGTAAACAAATCAGAAGCAGCTTCAGTGGGGTGGTTCTAGCTCAGAGTCTTTCATGAGCATGTAGCTCAAATGTCGGGTAGGGCCATGTTCATCAGAAGGCTTGACTGAGGCTAGAGGATCCACCTCTGAAATTACTCCTGTGGTTGTGAGCAGGAGCATACTCACCATGTGGACTGCAACTCACCTCATGGCAGCTGGCTTTCTGCACAGCGAGTGATCCAAGAGAGAGGCCAAGGGCGAGTGCATGCAGGAAGCCACATGTCTTCTCTGACCTACTTTTGGAAGGGCCATACTACCACTTCTGCTGTGTGCTCTGTGACATAGACTAACTGTGGTGCAGTGTGGGAGGAGACTACACAAGAGTATGAATACCAACATTAGGAACAATGGGCTATCATGGAGATTGGCTATCATACTTCTTCTACCCGTAATTTATGATCCCTGGAATCACTTCTAATAAGCTACTTGTAAAAGCCTTTATTTCAGGCTCTGCTTTTGGGCAGAAGCAGGATAAGACAATGAATGGCTTTCTCTACATAATTTATTTTTTTAATGAGTAGATCAGTATATGTATACAGAAAGATTTCTAAAACATTATTAAGTGCAAAAAAGAAAAATGTAGAATTTTCTAGTATATGTATATAACAGAATATTTTTAAAAACTTAGTAATAGTTAATAGTGGCAGAGAAGGTGAGGAAAGAAAGGCTTATTAATTTTAATTTTATTATTCTCAGCATTATTTGAATTTTTGAAACACATTTATGTATTCCTTTAAAAATAATTTGACTTTTTGGGGGTGGTGAAATTGTGGGTGATTTTCAATTTCTTTATAATTTTATGTATTAAAAGTGTAATAATGCTTCCAAAAATAGTAACTGTAACAGTCAGAGAAAATCTTCTCTGTCAGGAACTACAAAAATTGTTTAAGAGAAGGCTCAATTCATGCTGTGAATTGTGTAAGACTGATGAATCACAGACCTGTACCTCTGAAACAAATAATACATTACATGTTAAAAAAAAAAAAAAAGGAAGATAGTAGGAAGGGAAAAATGAAGGGGGAGAAATCGGAGGAGGAGACGAACCATGAGAGACTATGGACTCTGAGAAACAAACTGAGGGTTTTAGAGGGGAGGGGGTGGATGATGGGTTAGCCTGGTGATGGGTATTAAGAAGGACATGTGTTGAATGGAGCACTGGGTGTTATACGCAAACAATGAATCATGGAACACTACATCAAAAACTAATGATGTAATGAATGGTGACTAACATAACATAATAAAATAAAATTAAAAAAAAAAGAGAAGGCTCAATTCAGATAGTACTTTAAACAGTACTGTGTTTAGTCTCTCCAGGCAGTGAGTTTTAGTGTTAACCTAATTATTTCACACTAAAAGAAAAGTGGAGAGGCATTCCACTTCTATGATAAACCCATGCCCAAGGACACAGCACATTTCTTGTCATTGTGCTAGCTGTCCATTATCTTAACATCATATTAAAACAGGGAATACATGGAAGAATCATCTGGAACCATGCCCCAGAATTTTGCTCTTGTCCTTTGTTACTTTTCATATGTTTCAAACTAAAGTCAAACCCATTAACAATACGGTGCCAAGATAATGAGGATTCCCATATAAAGCAATTGACAATGGGTTTCTATTATTATCTCAAAGAACAGGCAAAATCCTTACCTTGGAAACAATAGCCAACATTGGCTGGCAAAGCAAATGATAAAGTTTGTGTAAGTTGTGTAAGTTGCTAAGAGAGTAGATCTTAAAAGTTCTCATCATAAGAAAAAAAAATTGTAACTATGTGAAGTGATGAATGGTAACTAAATGTATTGTGGCAATCATTTCCAAGTGTGTGTATGTGTGTGTGTGTGTATATATATAGATAGGTATCTATATATATTCATTATGTTGTATCCCTTATACCTACACAATGTTATATGTCAACTATGTCTCAATAAAACTGGAAAAAGAAATCATGAGTTCACCACATTCTTCTGAATGGCCCTCTAAAAGAAGCTATGTCTATTTAGAGTGATGTAAGTTGCTTGAATTTTCGTTTCTGCCTTTGTACGGCAAGCTTGAATATATAGTGGATGGATTTAAGAAAACACAGAACACGGTGGATAGCATGAATAAGGTTAAGTAAGTGTGACTAAAAATATCCTTGCCAGAAACAGAAAGATCAGTAACTATAAAGTCTATGCAAGCTCAGTTCCTTTTGCTCATTTACTCCTAACTCCTTTTAATCAAACAGGACCAAGAGGTAAACATTAATATAATATGCAAATTTATATAACAAGTTTTCTCAATTTTATAATGTCTTGAACCACAGAGAGAGAGAATCTTCCTCTTTTGCTGTCCCCTCTCATTCTTTTGGCTGGAAGAAACACTGCATTTTTCCTGCCAAACCACATGTATTCTAGTCTTGACTTTGTTATTTTCACGATCAACATAAAATATAACCTTAAAATTCCTCTCCATCATTTCAAGTTTTTTGTTCTGGAAGTAAAACTAGAAAGAAATTGCTTGTGTGAGTTCCCTACATTGCTCGCGATTTAGAGATGCTCTTCAGAAAATTTTCCCAAAGACTTGTATTTCCAAGAATGTGGTAACTCACAAACTGTACATACTAGCCTTAATTGAATGTTCTTTTTTAGACATGGAAAGTGACTAAAGTATTTACACCCTGGTTTTTTCCAGGGAAATAAAAAAACTAATATTTGGAAATTGACTTGAGAATATCAATGTAAATGTAAATAATAAAGAAAACATTATTTTCTTAGCCATATTCCAAAAGTTTCCCCTTGGAAGAGATTCAGTTTTGAAGTTAATCCTTTGACAAGCCTACTTTGAGTTTCTGGGGCTGTAGTTTGGTTGGCACCAGGGATGGCTTGGGAGAGATGACAGAAAGCTCTACTGCTCTGCTTAGAAGAAGAAGAGATTTGACACTTCACAGGGAATGGATGGCTACAGGGAGACCCAAAGGCTGGTAATGGAGAAGAGAGACTGAGAAAAATTTAATGTGATTCCGAGTAAAATATCATGTGTTGTGTAATGCAAGTTCTCCCATAGTCTTCTCTACAAAATCATTAGTTAATTTATATTGCTCGTTCATGCTTTATAGGAAGAATTCCTAGTGGGGGAAACTGTAGAAGTACTGAATCCGGCTTCAAGGCTGGTATGAGGTGAAAGCAGGTGTCCACTGAAGATATTACATATGAGATGAGAAAAGATTTCAATGATAATGATTTTCAAGTAGAGAATCACTTCCTTTTCTAAGACCCCACATCTCTCATAATTTGTAGAGATAGAACAGAATCTTAGATTTTTTTCTAAGAAAAAAATCTTTATAGTATTTTAAAGATAATGGTCATACTTTTGTGTACCACCCCTAGATTTGTCAGGGAGCAAGGACTTAAAGACAGGAATATATAAGCATGGTGTCTGGAGTGTCTTAAACACCTGGAATTGTAAATTACATAAACCAGTGATTTTCATTTAGGTTGGTTTGGTTTGGATTGTCATCACTTGCAATGAGAAATCTCCTGCCTTTGATACAGAGAACAATTCTGGTTATTAGCAGAAGGTCAGTCAGGATAAAGAGGGTCATAGGGATGATAAATGGAGAACAGGTACAGTTAAAAGAAAAGAATCTGGTAGCTAAGGGAATTTGCCAGTCTATCTGCCTTGGACTGATCAATGTCTAAGCTTTAGTTTGAATACTGGGGTTGGCCTCAGAGAAAGAAATCCAAGGGCTTCTCAACGAGAGAAGCATTTTGTCTAACTTTAGCTGTACCTTGGGTACTGAGGAGCTAGCCAGCAGCCAGCTTGGATGTGGAAGATGAGTAGAAGAGAAAGTTCTTTGTAACTGGGTCAACATGGATGGAGAGGAAAGAAGCAAGGATTCTGTAGAGGGGTGCACAATAAATTATAAAAGTCACTCACAGTCTAAAGATCTGGCCCTTACTCCTGAACTAGCATTGACCTCTCTTCCTTAGCCAGGCTTCAGTAAATTTTTCCCACTTAACTGCACATACCTATTTATGACCCTGGTTAAAGCCACTTCTTCTATCCTTGATCCTACTAGCTCAATCATTCTTCCTTCATACCTTCTTTGGGATTGCCTGAATCTGTCCCCCATTGGGCTAATCAAGCCTCCGTCTCACAGCTGTGTTTGTGGTTGTACATCTAGACTCCTGCCACCTGCTTTCTTCTTATACAGTATTTTATCCTTTGAGTTTTATTAGGGCACCAACTTTGCCTGTTTGGGCTTTTGATCCCATTTGCTAAACTGTGAGAGTCACATGTGGAGGCTTATGGGACTGAATGGTCCACTCCAGGGGAAATTATAAGGGCAGAAAGAAGATACAGCTTGGAAGAGAGTGGGAAAAATGAATGAAAAATGATTAAAAGTGTTGATTTTCACTTTTTCAACATTAAAAAAATCTTTATTGTGCTTTACTCTACCTCCCATTATTAGTGGAAGAGTTCTAGTCATGATTCACCAGTAGTTCAAGATGAGCTGCCATGCTGGTTTCTACTCTTCCATCTGGCCCATCAGGAAGTCCCTCCTTGTATTCTGGTTTGAATATCGCCTTGTCAGTGGAGCTGTCTCTGAGTACAGTGGCCGCTCTTATTCACAGAAGATATGTCTCAAGACCCCCAGTGGATTTCTGAAGCTGCAGATAGTACCAAACCGTGTAGGTGTTTTTCCCTACACATACATCCTAATTAAAGTTTAATTTATAAATTCGGCACAGTAAGAGATTAATAATAATAACTAATAATAAAATATAACAATTGTAACAATATAACCATAATAAAAGTTATGTGAATATGGTCTCTCCGTCTCAAAATACCTTTTTGTATGTACTCATTCTTCTTGTAATAATGAGAGATGAAAAAAATGCCCGCATGAGATGAAGTGAGGCAAATGACGTAGGCATTGGGACATAACGTTAGGCTACTATTGACCATCTGACCATACATCAGAAGGAGGATCATCTACTTCTGGACCATGGTTGATAGGAGTTTGGAGGGGGTAAATGAAACCCTGGAAAGTGAAACCATGGATAAAGGGGAACTACTGTGCCAAATTCCACATCTCCATCACTTCTAGGTTTTATGTGTCTTCATATCATTTATCACCATCTGACAGAGTCTATGTCTTCCTTGTCTGTTAATGTTTCATCCCTCTTGGGTTAATCTTCTGTTCCACCAGGGCATAAGATTAGGTACTCAATAGATATTGGCTGAGTGAATCAATGAATGAATGACAAAAAATAAATCAATATTTCTATTATATAACCTTCCCCCTCCCCTCAAAGAGAGAAATTTAGTTAATAGTGCTATTTTCTGTAGGCAGCTTCAAAGACACAGTCATTACCCCACTCATTTGTATGCATCATGGTTTTATTTTACATGTTTCAAGACATGTAAGTATTAAAAATAAACAAAGCTGATTAAAAAAAAAACTGATGAGGGGCACCTGGGTGGTGCAGTCAGTTAAGCACCCAACTCTCGGCTTGGGCTCAGGTGGTGACCTCAGGATCGAGCCCCGAGTCAGGCTCTGCCCTCAGCAGAGAGTCAGCTCAAGACTCTCTCTCCCTCTGCCCCCTCCCTCTGCTTCAAATAAATAAATCAATCTTAAAAAAACTGGTGAGAGCTAAGGTCTTAAAAAAATTAAATGTAAGCAAAGAATTTAAAAATATATGATGATTATAAAACATCTTGGGGGAAAATCACATTTGGGGAATATTATTAGGCAAAACAAACAAATTAAACATGTTTTTAAAAACTGAAACTGGATGACAAATTTTCATTACTGTTATTAATCTGCTACAAAATCTTTAGATTATAGATAATATAATCCAATGCCAAGAGCAGCTTTCCTTTAGCCAAGAAATGCTTTACCTCATTCACATAATGCCAATTGGAAAAGTTCTAGACAATCACCGTGACATTCAGCAGCCTCTGACAGACTTTTAACAAAGTGTGGTGATATGTCAGAGATACCATTTTTCTGATAAAATATTAATGATACATACGCTAAGGCATTGAGCAAAGGGAAAGTTCAGTACTGAAAGGGGACAAATCGGACCACCCTGCCTTAGGTGTGTGGGGGTGGGTCTTGCGGGGTGGGTGTCTATGATGATCACCTGTGACCAACAAAGAATAACCAGACCCTAAAAAGGAAGTAAGCCATCGAAAGATGTTATCAATAGAGATGTTAAAAGGATTTAAGTTCCCTGGTTAGCTTTCTATAAAAGACCAGCCCTAAAGGCCCTCGTTGGCAACCCTGTCGGGACCCCTCTCACTCCTGAAAGCTTTTTTTCTGTATCCTTGTTTAATAAGCTTCTATTACTTTACTCACTAAATAAATAAATAAATAAATGGGAAATTTCATTAAAGTATCATTTTTTTAAAAAGATTTATTTATTTATTTATTTTAGAAAGAGAGAGAGCACAGGGGAAGGGGCAGAGGGAGAGAGAGAGAGAATCTCAAGCAGATTTCATGCTAAGCACAGAGCCAGGGGGATCGATCCCATGACCCAGAGATCATGACCTGAGCCGAAACGAAGAGTCAGATGCTTAACCAACTGTGCCACCCAGGAGCCCTCATTAAAGTATCATTTTAATCAATGGACACATGAAACTTTACTCTGTCATATTAAAATTAGTTTAGGGAATGTGTTTTGTCAACAATTTACCTATGAATGAATTAAATCAATTTACCTATGAATGAATTAAATCAATTAAATCAATTTGAGATTTTGAAATCTGATTTTATAAAATACATCCAAGAGATATTTTTCTTTCACAAAAGGAGTATTTAAGATCATCCACAAAGGACTAGTTTTCAACAATTTGAAATTGATACTGAGAATTCCAGAAGTTGAAATGGTTGACTATAGGTTTAGGTCTGGTAGTAATGAGGGGAAGATGTCAGATAAACCAAAGGGTAACATCTACAAATATCCTGCTTCCTTTTTACTGCCAAATAGCACCGCATGCTATTTCTGTCTACCTACCTCAGAGGCTTCCAAGAATTCAAAATACCCTGGCAATAGGTGAGGCAGTGCCCTGTTTCCCTCTGTTGACACTTACTTTGTCTCAACCTGGCTCTACTCTCCCATCACCTCTCTTTCCTACCTCCCTGGAATCATATCTTTCCAAAAGCACTCCATAATTAAATAGACATGAGCCTTTTATGTATACACAACCCTTCACACATACACACACACACACATCCTACATTATGCTTACGTATATACATTTTATGCTGTATCTATATATGGTGCTTCTATAAACATCAGTACCAACAAACAAGCTTATAGACCCTAATACTAACATTGGCAGAAGCTAAAAAATGAAATATAAAATCAACACATGTTACAATTTTACTTGCCAACTATACCTTAAAAGAGGTGGAAAACAAATAAAACATGTATTTCCCAACTGAAAAATGGATAGAAGATGATTGATAGATAGATGATAGATGATAGATAGATAGATAGATAGATAGATGCAGGATTTTTAATTATGTACAATTTATCAACTCCAAATCATTGAAGAAATGTTACTAATATGCTAGCACATAAAAATAAGTGATAAACTATAATATGCTTGAGAATATTATTTGTTGAAAATTTTGCTAGAGGCTTTAAGTTTCCTTTATCTTACTAATTTGGTTAATGGGATTTTTTTTCTTCATTTCCTTTGAATGGTTCCCTATCTCCTGGGAATTGTAGAAATTGATGTTTTACTCAATCTACTTGTAAGGAGGTTTTAGCATATAGTTTGTGAAAGGGATAATCACAGGAGGGCAGTTCACACAGAGAGTGTTTGTTTTTCTGAGGCAACATTCAAGGTGGATTTAAGCTCAGCATAGGTTGAACACCATTTCCCTTGTCACTGGCACTGTGTGATGAAAACTATACCCTCAATGATATCCTCACCCTTCAAAGGAAGTGTAGACATATTCTCTTATCTAACCGTCAGGCTCATTTCTCATTGTCAGGTTTTTATAAAATCGCTTGCATGGTAATTGTCCAAATTAAAGGGTAAGAAAAGCAGTCATAATAAAAGGTTTCCCACAAAATCATCATCTAGTCTTAATTTTTTCATGCATCAGAATAGGAGCTTGGCAGCTTTGTCCAAGTCTCCAAATTTCTAGAACTGTCCGTGATACATCAACTACTTTATATATAGCTGAGGTGGTTTGTGTATGTTCATTTCTGTCATCGAAATGCTTTCTGTTACTTTGAAAATCCTTGTAAACTCTTTTGAGTGTTCTGCACAGTGGCCAATTTTGAAAGACCTTTTCTTTTTAAATGCCTTTATTTAGAGGAAACATAAATAAAAGAGCCATCAAAATCCTCTGTCTCTGCAAAGGGTTGAATTCAGAGAATTAGTGAAGTATTTCATCCAGAAAGTGATGCTATGATGTCGATGAAACGAAATGTACTGAAAGCTATCTTTATGCTATGAGAAAAATCTAGCCCCAGAGACATGGTATAAATGCTTACTAGTTAAGTCTTTAAACTATGAGTCATGACCCATGATTAGTGAAGTATTCCTCCTCAGCTTTCAGTAACCATGAAGGTAATTTTTATAAAAGTAGTTTTTACCCTACCCATAGTGATAGCTAGAAAAGATAAACTCCTACGCAAGGCGGCGGTGGGGGCAGCGAGGGAGGAGGTTACGATCTGCGTGGGCAGCTGTAGGTTGTCAGGGACGCTTTGTAGTCCAAGACGAGGCTCCTACTCATCTAGCTTGAGCAATTACCAGCCACTTTTCAGTTGCTTAGTTGTCCCCTTCTTTCTCTCTCCCTTCCTCTCTCTCTCCCTGTCAAATCCAACACATATGTTCAAAAAACAGCTTGCAGTTCTTATTAGAACAACACTTGAGCTTGTATCAACTTGCATCAGCCGATGGAATAAATTATTAAGATCTTATTAACACACATTTTATCATTCAAGCCACGTGTTTCTGTAAATATCCTATTGAGTTGTTCCATTTAAAAATAAAGGTGGTGTGTCCTTCAGGATATCGTGTGTGTGTGTGTGTGTGTGTGTGTGTGTGTGTGTGTGTGTGTGTTTCCTTCAATATTTTAAATTCAGCATTTCATTTGAAATTATCCAAAGCCTTGGGTCCTACTGTTCCTAGTTTTCACCAAACAGATAATTTCTAATTTCTGATTTCTATATTTGCGTTGCTCAGCCTGAGACTGTGGCTCAAAATTATCTTAGTAGAGAATACACTCCCTTGCAAAAGCACTTACCAAACAGAAATCGACATTCTGAATTTATTTTTCTCTTAAAACTGAAGTCTTCATAAAACTTTTTAACATTAGCTTTGCTTTTATCACAGACTAAACAATCTCAAATGGCCACATTTTATATTTTGTGTAAATGTATATATGTATCTATGTCTCTCTCTGTACTTGGGTACATACACTCATATAGACAGAGGTACGTGGGATGAAAAATAAAACAGAAGTCACAGCAGCACATTTTCACAAGCTGTTTGTCAATTTTATAATCCTACCACCTCCTGAAAAGGTGTTCAGTGGGCAATCCTAATCTGAAAATCTGCAGATCCACGGTTGCCATGAAGAGTTGGCAATGACGATGAAGCCACGCCTCCTCGTCACTTTAGAGGCCCTTTCACGCCTCATTAATACAGGGCAATGAAACGGAGTGCACTGCTTACGTCCCCAGTCTCGACTGCCTGTCACCACAACCTGAGGAGGTTCTTCCTCTTTATCCACAATTTTAGCACGAGCTTTTGTGGCCTAAATTTCCAGAAATCAGCTCCCCTTCCAATTAGCACTCTGATTATTTCTGAGAGCCCAAGGGAACCATATCACATACTCTCCAGGACAAAGGCCTCAGGTTTTCCGATTCCAGCAGACTTGCCAGCCGTCACTCAGCTGCTGTGGCAGAGTTGACCCTCACAAGTTTGTGGTCTTCGGAGAACAGCAGTCCTCTGGTGGAACTCTGCTGGGGCTCCCTCGATGGCCTTGAGGAGTATCGCCACCCCACCTAATTCCCATACCACGACTAGGACCGGGATGTAATTTTTCTTAAGAATTTCCTGAAGAGTTGAAGATAATGGATACGTAACTCAGAAAGTACCTTACAACTGCGACTTAAGACCCAAAGGTGGCTTTTTATAACTCGGTGTGGCCGGCAGTAAGGGACTGGATAACCCCCAAATCATAGGAAGCCTCGGATATCCACACCTCAGGGTTCACGGAGGGAAGTGTTCCCTTCTGCCCAAGCTGATTAACAGAATGTCTGAGATGATCTAGCGACTTTGTAGGCAGCCTCTTCAATCCTCACAACAACCCTATAATAATGATAATTACTACCACCACCATAATAATCCTTTTTACAGATGAGGAAAATAGGGCCCAGAGAGGCTAAAAGTTATCTGGCTCAGGATCACAAAACCAGGATTTGAAAACCGAAAGTGTCTGACTCCCTCACTTCAGGGATCTAGAGGCAACTAAAACTCTGGTAGTGGTCAGAGCGCTAACTTCAAACACACGATTTAATGAAATTCTGACAGCTTCTTGAGCGAAGGAGATGGGAGGGCACCTTGCCATGAGGAAGGAGCCAGGTGAGAGAAAGCAGCAACCATATTCTGAAGGCGAGGAGGAACAGCTCATCTGAAATAGCATGTCCTGTTGCAGACCTCCAAGCTACGGCAGTGTTCAAGTTGATGCACTCTGAATCCAGAGGAAAAGACGTTCCTTCAGCCGTACAACTGCCCTGGCTCCTTCACCTTGAGGCAGGAATCCCAGCAGATCCTAATACCGTACCCCCAGTATCATGTGCAGTGGGGAGGAAGAGAAAGAGACATGATACTATTTTTATCGTCCTTTAAAAAGCTTCCTTCCCATTACAAAGAAAGTCCAATCTTATAGGTAAACACTGGTTAAGTCATGATTCATCTGATGGCTTGGTGGCTTGGACTATGAAGGTGAGTAAATATATGACCCTCGAACAGCATGGGCTTGAACTGTGTGGGTCTACTTACATGTGGATCTTTCTCGATAAATGTATTTTCTCTTCCTTATGGTTTTCTTAATGTTTTCTTTTCTCTAGCTTATTTTATTGTAAGAATACAGTATAGAATATACATAACTTACAAAATATGTGATAATTGACTCTTTATGTTATTGGTAAGGCTTCCGGTCAACAGTAGGTTATTAGTAATTAAGTTTTTGGGGAGTCAAAAGTTATATGTGGATTTTCAACTGCATGGGGACTTGGTGCCCCTAACCCGCACATTGCTCAAGGGTAACATACATATATATGTGTATACACACACACACACACTTATGTAAAGTTAGAAGTTACAGTGCTATTTAACAAAGGTATAGGGAATGATGTGGACACTATAAAGCCAAGTCAAAACCTGGGGACCCAAAGGCCAAGGCCAACAATATGGTAAGCACCATAAGAGGATGTTCACCACTGGAAAGAATAGAGGCCAGAGGTGAAAAAAAATAGTGGGTCTATACCTAGTGGGCAGTCAGGAGTCAAGCAATAAGGTCAAGGCAAATTACTTGTCAGTGAGACAAGCAAGAATGCAAGTTCTACTCCTTAAAAATACGGATGGCAATTTGCAGTTGCATTTCCTCAGCATAATTAAATTCATGGCAGATGGTACAATTCTTTGCATTGTCATGTAGCTGTTACAACTACTCTAAAAATATAACAATTTTAATGGCACGTTACTTCATTTTATCTGCTATCCCAAATTATTTGATGCAATTGCTTCTTCTTCAAGTCATAACACTTATACCTTCAAGATTCTACAAGCTCAACAGCAATTATAGTGACACTTCCTGTAGAATTTATGAAGTATATGCTCAAGTTAAAGTCTAAGCTGAGAAAATAGAATGGCTTTACGAGATTTTATTGCAGAAATCTCTATCCTAACAACATGATACTATCTTTAAAGTGATGAATACAGGCCTAAGATAGCACACTTCTTCCCCAGTCAGGGTGTAAACATGATTCCTAGAGATATACAAATATACTTAAGCTAGATATCTTAGCTCTGCCCTCTAGGCATAACTAAACTTGATTTCATAATTCTAAATGCTCAGACTCATAGCCAGGGAGCACCTTTTCAACACAAAACTTCCAGACTTGTAGAACCATCACCAGCCAAGCAACCCTCCTGTCTAAAGAACAGTGTCTGTATGATAACACTAGAATCTGCTTTACCTAAACAACCTCTCCCAAGAAATTCAATTTTACTGAACTTTCCAGATTCTGACCCAATCCAAGTTAGTGCTTTTGTTCAACTGCACTTCGTACATGATCTCAAGTCATCTTTTCATTGGTCAAGCTTATTAACAAATGGCAAGTGGACAAAATCATATTCACTGAGGGAATTTTTCCGGGTCAGAGATTGTGATTCTTAATCCATTCCCTGTAACTTTCTTTAGAAAAAAATCATTTCCAATAAGAACATAATTATTTCATCGATCCCTTCTAAATATTTTCAAGTCTACTTTATTGTAACTACCACAGTCATGTTTACCTTGATTCTGTCTTCTTTTTGGCCAACTTGGTTTTGTTGTCTACCTATAACCATCACAGCAAGGTGTCAGAAAGAATTTTTAGCCTAAGCCAAGACCTTTGATCTCCAACATATCTAGTCCAACGGTGTGGTTCTGAGGCCCAAAGAAAGGCCCTGGGAATTTGATGATTATATTTAGAGTCTTTGACCTTTTCCACCTTCTGCTGCTCATAGCCAACATGCCTAAGCCTCACCCTACTCCTCCCGTGGGATTCTCCTAACAGCCAGTACATACTGTGCAGATTTGTACAGCTTTCCACTCATACAGACACAGACTACTTTTAGGAAGGAAAGAATTAAGTAAAACACTTTAGTTTCTCCTCCCAAAGGGCTCTGAGTGCAATAGTTTGACTTACTCCTGTCAACTGGAGTGATAACTGGATGTGATAACTGACTCGGATCCAACAAACTGTATGAATATGTTGGCCTGTCTTCTCCTTGGTTCTCATTCCTGAATTTCTGCAGTAACCTAACATGCTGATTCACTGTTTTGGCTGAGTTTTCTGTACTAATTGGCAAGTCAGACCTCCTGGCCTCCCGCAGAAAACATCCTGATACCCACAGTTTACCCACATAGCTCCCTAGTCGTATCATCAGCTGAAGCTGAACCTGTGCTGACACATTTCTCATTAAGTTTCCAGCAATGACTGGAACACTTGCTTTCTGATTTCTGCTTGCTTGGGAACTGCTTGCTAACTTGAGGAAGTTATGTATATTTTTAAAAAGTTATCTTCTAATTGTAAACTTAGTTTGCATGAAGCCTCATCTCACTCTGTTTTTCCCCATTTAAACTCTTAGTGTGGATCCATTCCTCAGGGATGATGTTGGCAAGATGTCCAGAAGAGAGTGAAGACAGCACCCCGTCTGAAAGTGTGAGTGAGTTTCACACTCCGAGGCTCCTTTATTTCCACGTACCATCCTCCAGAAGGATTTGCTTAGGTAACAAGGTGGAGATGCTTTTCTTTGGAAGATTTTTTAGAGGTTTTCTTGTAAGAAAAGCAGTGTGAGTGAGGAAAGAACCCAGCTTTCTGAGGAGCACAGTCCATAGGTATCCAGTGAGCCAGCGAGAACAAGGGAGCAGGCAGCTGCTAGATGTTCTGGCTCCCTGAGGGGGACGGGGCAGCCCTCTGGACTCATTCCCTCGGGGGCGCAGTGAAGCATGGCTTTTTGAGAGATGGGAAGTGAGGAGCCTGGGTGGGCAGGGTGTTTGTCAGAATCTAGAGGAATGATTTCAGAATGAGGCAAGAAGTGCTCCAGACCTGCTTGAGGGATTACAGAGCAAATGATAGGGGATTGATTGTGTTGTTTTGTTTATTTTTCTCAGAGGTGAGGCTGTGGTCTGTGCATTGGATACCCTTTAATGTTTTTGCAGAAGACAAAAATAAAGCCAGAATTACAGAATTACACAGAATTACAGAATTACAATGTTTAATAGTAATGTACATTTTTAAGTATCTGACAGGGCAGTCTGTCAGTTTTTGCTGTGTAGCAAATCACTCTAAAACTTAGTGATGTTATAAAACAGGCAATTATTTAGTTCACAATTCCATGGCTTATCCGTTTGGGCTGGGCTCTGAGAGGCAGTTTTGGTCACAGTGGGACTCACATATATGTTTGCTGTCAGCAGCAGGCCAGGCTAGGCAATCATGCTGGCTGGTCATTAAACTAGGTGGAGGGAGAGGGAGCACCTGGGACACATGTCTCTCCTCTTGATGAGAAAAACTGAAAAGTCACATTGCTTCTCCCATCAAGAGAATAGAGTCTATTTCTCTATTCCCTGAATCTGGGCTGGCCTTATAGCTTAGTTTGGCCAGTATAATATACAGGAAGCAAAGTCATTTCTGAGCCTAGGCCTCAAGAGGCATGTTTGTTTCTGTTCCTCCTTTTCAGAACTCTACCAGTTACCAATGAAACATTAATGAAATATCACTGAAATGTGAATTGCATTCTGGATGGGAATGTATGGTTCGAAACTGGCTATTTCAGGTACAGAATCAAACTTACAAAATATTGTGTTGCTTCAATAACTTAGCCAAACTCAAAATCTCACTTTTCACCCAACATCCATGAAACACTATATTTCTTGAGAAATGACAAGTATTTAGGTTGGTATCCTTCTTGCTTTGATTATTGCAGGCTTATTGTTCTGCTTTACTAAGAGAGTACAGACTCCTTATGGAGGTGGCTATTACTGTGTGACTTGTAATCAAACAGGCTTTGAACTATGGGCATAAGGAATTTTTACCCTAAACTGAAGAAATTCACAGAGAGCACTCCTCTAAGATCCTAAGGAAAATACTTTGAGCCTTGTTACCAGTGACACAAGACAGGATGGAAACCTCAGAACCTGACAAAAATCAGCAGCCAAAGGAGAGATTTCTGGGGTGGTTCATGACCTCAGAGACAGACAAAACGAATTACCTTGCCACCCAAGAACAAGTCCAGAATAGACAGTGACTAGGAGAATTCCCATGGCTTCCCATCCAAATTAGAAGGCAACCACCCAGATCAATTGGGAGAAGTGACAGGAAGTTGCTTGACAAAGGAGAAACAAGTCAGGTCCAAGTGGAATATATTTATAACCAAGGATGCCCGAACCATTTTGATATTCCCACACTGAGATGAAGTAGGAAAAGATGAGTCTCCAGAGGTTCTTCAGGAGCAGGACAAAGGAGAGAGATCCAATTCTAGAAAATGCAGTGGCCTTTGAGAGCTATCAATAGTGCCATAGCTTCTGAAGTCAGACCCAACAAACAAAAACCTAATGGTGGAAATAATCAGGTTCTCCAATTATAATCAGCAAACATCCCACCCACAATTTACTTTCAAACTCCACACTTGCCTGTCAACCTGAACCTCAGTATAGGCTACATTAGCTAATTTGACTTCATCAGGCTGAGATGGGTCACAAACTGGAGAGATACTTACCCCTGGCAATTCACAAACCTGGCCATGGGTAGGCAATTAAAGGGCTACCTCTTTGCTAATGTTTTGTTTCTTGAAATGGGTGTTGTTTATACAGGTATATTCAGTTTTTGAAAAATTCATCAAGCTATATATTTATAGTACATGCACTATTTCTATGTATCATACATCAATTAACAATTTCAAATTTAAAAATAAAATACTACCTCCTAAATTCTTCTAACATTGAGGTTTGGACTTTGCTTTGGCTGTGTTGAGAAGAAACATGTAGTCACAGGTTATAACCATGAGAAGTTTTCCAGAGAAATGAATCCTCCTTTTCACATTACCTGTGGTCACAACCTTTGGGATGAAAGAAGGAATCACACAGACACTCATTCCTGGCTGAGTCTGGCAGAGGCCCCTGGGTGCAGGGACTCTGACCAGAGAAGAAGGAGATATGGGTTCCTGCTGGACTGCAAGTAGAAAGACTGCCGAATCAAAATGAATATGGACTTCCACATTACGGAGGGTGACACAGATTTTACCAGGAAGTCACCAGAAATGTTCCATAACCATCTACTGTGAGAAGAGCAATCACAGAGACAAGATCATTACATTTTTGGAAGGTGTATTAGAAAACACCCTATTCGTCCACCTGTGAGTCTTTCTCCTGTTGTGTCTCCTTTATTTTTATATTACTTCCACGCTCACACAGGACCCTTCACTCCTGGCACATCTGGTCACCAAATGTGTGGAGGTTTTCCCCCACAACAAGTAACTCTCTGTGACACCAGCTGTGGGTCCTACAATTCAACTCATATTTGATACTATCCACCCAAAGATAGTGTCAGATCCCACAGGTTAAGGCCTCAGTCTCACAAGACCGCCCACCTCCAACTTCAGAGGCCAGTTGCAAATCTAGATTGCCACATGTGCTTCTGACAGATTGGCTATAGATTGGGAGTTCCAACAACTCCCTCCTTGGACTTCAGACACCAGTCACAAGTCCAGGTTTTTACCTGTCTTTCTGACTGACACACTATGGATGGGAAGTTCCCACCACCTCAACCTTGGTCAACTTGCTAGAGTTGTTCACAGAACTCAGAGGAACATTTTACTAGATTGTTGGTTTATTATAAAAAGATCTAACTCAGGAACAACCAGATGGAAGATACGCAGAGGGCAATGTATGGGGAAAGGTGTGGAGTTTCCATGACCTCTCACAACAGGCCACCTTCCCCAAATCACCATGCCTTTTTTACCAACACAGAAGCTCTCCAAACCTCATCCTTTTTAATGGGGTTTAATGGAGTTTTAATGGGTTTCATTACAGAGGCATAATTCATTAAATCATTGGCTGTTGTTGATTGATTCGACCTCCAGCCCCACTCCCCTCCCTGGAGGTCAAGGATAGAAAGAAAAATTCCAACCCTTTAATTTCATGGTTGGCTCTCCAGGCAACCACAGGTACAGTCCAAAAGTTATTCATTAACATGACAAAAGGTAGTTTTATGGCTCTTATCACTTAAGAAATCCCAAGGGTTTACAAAGCTCTGTGCCAGAAAGGTGGACAAAGTCCAAATATATATATTTCTTATTATAAATCACAATATCGGGGTGTCTGGGTGGCTCCGTCGGTTAAGCATCTGCCTTCGGCTCAGGTCATGATCCCGGCGTCCAGGGATAGAGCCCTGCGTTGGGCTCCCTGCTCAGCGAAGAGCCTGCTTCTCCCTCTGTCTCTGCCTGTTGCTCCCCCTGCTTGTGCTCTCTCTCTCTCTCGATCAAATAAATAAATAAAATCTTAAATAACTAAATAAAATAAATAAGTAAATAAATCACAATATCGCAAAAGGTCTTTGCAGGTAAATGTCATGGTCTATCTGTTCTCAAGGGAACTGGACTTTGTTTCTTTGACTGAGACACCACACCATTTTGGCTCACTTGGGTATATTCAAGCAGAGTGGTAGGGCAGAAGAGATTGAAATGAAGAAATGAATGGATAGAGGGAAATTGGAAATGACGAAGCCCTTTAAGTTTAGTTTTGGATCTACCTCTTACCCCAGCTGACCTTAGCAATTCTTGGTTGATTTGTGAAACAATCATAGTAATCTGTGTGGGAGTGGGAAGTATACCTGTACCCCTGAAACAAATAATACATTATATGTTAATTAAGAGAAAGAAAGAAATATAAATAAATAAATAAATAAATAAATAAAATTGAGGAAAATTAAGGCACTGTTGGATAAGCAAAAATAAATAAATAAATAATAAATAAATAAATAATAAGTAGCCAGGAGATAATGTTTGTAAAGTATCTGATATATAATAGATGATCAGAAATTATTGCTAGTCGTCATTCCCAGTCATCATCATCAAACTCACACACGTGAATTGCTTCAATTTATAGTTAATTACCATGCAACACAACAATGATAATATAAGTTATTAAAGTTTATCCAAGCTAATGTTTATAATGAATTTGGCTAAATTTCAGCAATGGGCTCTGTCCATATGTGTTTATTCTTTATATTACATGGATCATTTATTCACAATTTTCAAAACCAGCGAGAATGACCATGAAAACCTCTTGAATTTATGACATTATTTTTTTTATTTTTCCCTCCATCTTAGTAGGTAAAGGAGAGAGTATCATTTATTAAATGATAAAAAGTGTTCTTAGTGTCACCCAATCAGAAATATTATTGCCAATAGTAATACTTATTAGCTTCATTCAGTAAATTAGGCATTTGAGTATATACTTTTTAGTTGTGCTGAGGGTCCAACTCTTCTAGGTCTTTAATGCTTTGGTTTAAGAATTGAATGAGTTAGTATACTTCCATGAGTAGAATTGACTCAGAGTAGACACACTTGTAGACAATAAGAAGATTGTATTTTTTTTTTTCTCTTCAACTATACAAGGGACCTTAGAAACCTTAAAACCAATCAAAATGGAAATGTGCTGTTTGCTATTTGGGGTGATACCAAATTATAGACTCTTTGACCTGGGATGGGATTTTTAGGCATCATCTCGTACAAATCCCATTTTTAGGTAAAGGAATAGAAGCCTTTAGGGGTTAAATGAGTCTGATTTGTAGTAATGCTGTTAGAATGAATGCCACTGGAGAAAAATGAATTGGTTTAAATTAAACTTCTGTGGACAGATCTCAGCATTTTTCTCTTTGGTGTATAAAATGATTTCCAATACAAGCTTTAAAATTATTTTGTGAGTTTCAAAGTGCTGGAGGTAAAGTTTTATATTTGTTATGCAATCTTCTGAGTCCTTTGGGACAAAACAGTGAGGACCCCTCCCAAATTTCAGCATAGTAAATGACTTTTCCTTAAAATAACCATAAAGCTAATCATTTTAGTAACTGTTTTTACAGTTTTAAAGTTCCTGTCTATTCCCGAGTGCACAAACCCCACAATGCTGTAGATGTGCAGTTAAGATCTGAAGAGTGCATGAAGACACTTGGCTGTAAAGAAGTGTCATGGAAGGTGGAAATCACAGCTTAGGATCAAAAGTTATTTCTCCATTTAGACTTTCAATTAAAAGCAAGAAACTGCTAGAATAAAAATGTCCCTTCGGATCAGATGTGTCGGGCTTCCAGTACCCAAACTCCATTTTTACACAGATGGGGAATGTGAAAATTATTCAATGTTGATCTTAAAGAATTTGATCCCAGAATGCCTGACTTCTAAGTTAATGCTCTCTGGGTGGTAATTCCTGTAAGATAGAAATGATCAAAAGCAAATTTAATGTTGAAAACAGGTATGGTTCCTGAATTTGGATGAGAAAATAGATTCATGTGTATTGAAACCAGGAAGGGATACAGTTGTGGTGAGGGTAAAAGTCAAAGGGGTTGAGTGTCTGAGTTCTCCTGGGGCGTCTCTACTTGTCAACACCTGGGGTTGTCTTTTAAAGATCACCACATCTTTGGGCCTGGCGTACAGTGATAACTGGACTTTGGTCCCCAACAGCTGCATTTCTGATTTATCTACATCCGTGATTCTCATCCATCCTTTCATCCTCTTTAGAAAGGAGATTTATGCCCCTTCTCCCTCCCAATTATTTGTTTATCGTCTTTTTGGCAGAATTTTTCAGAGAAAAGTTGGTTCCAGTCCTTAGGAAAAAGCAGAACTGTAATAATTGAATGGTTTAAATCACATGTTGTTTAGCCCCTTGTTATCCATAACTGGAATTTTAAAAAGCAGACACACACACACACACACACACACACACACACAGTAATGAGGGAGAACTCAGCAAAAATGTATAGAATTACTCAAGTCCTTAAAACAACAGTTCTATTGGAAAAAAAATGGAGGAAAAAAATCAAATTTAACCGTTATATCATGAGTATAACTGTTTCCAGAGTTTTATGAATGGGTATTCAGTTTTGCAAAATGATGACAAATTGTTCTCTATGTCAATTTTCATCCAGATGAGCTTTCCTCAAATAGCAAAGTCAGCTATACTCCTGGTTGTTATGATAATTTGAATCCGGGAGAAAAAAAAAATACCATTTTTTTTATGAAGTAGAAAGCCCAAATTAAACACTAAGTTTTATTACCAATAAACCGGGATAGGAGACAGTAAAGCACAAGCCATATTCCCCTTCTAGATTGATACCCATCCAGCTGAAGCTCCTAGCACAACCATCTCTGTCCTTTAAGTAATATTACAGGTGATGTCCTTAAGTTATAATAAAAATACACTCTCTGCTTTGACTCTCTCATGGAAACAATAAGGACCAAAGTTTGGCAAGAGATGGCGGCCTCCCTCTTGAAGGACTCTGGAGGGCCATCAGACGTCCCTAATCCGTAGAAAGCTCTCAGTGAACAGATAGAATTTAGTTTGAACAACTCCCAAAGAAACTTTACTTTAATGGAGCTAACATTGCCAGGTTGGCTTTATCATATTACTTAGAAGCTCTGAAAGTAAATTTCTCAACTGTAGTATTTACATTATTGTCTTCTTTCAATGAAGACACGCATGATGTGGAATCTGGGATGTCGGGAAATAGAGTTGGTGGCAGAGAGGGAGAGGGCAGGCCTGGAATGGGGCCAGAAAGAAAGCACATGGAAGCATTTTGCTGGTCTTCCTCGGGATGTCTGCAGCCAGCCACGAGGTGCAGCTGAGGTCCAGGGGAGCCTTCTTACGAGGTGACACATTCGGCCATCCTTCGAGGCAGATTGCATTTGCCCTTTCCCAAGCCCAAAGCTTGGAAACCTCCATCCTTGACACTCATAAATACTCTTGAGATTACCTCTGGATAAAAGAAGAAGCACTGAGTATGATTTTCTTTTTTCCAAACTCAACTCTCAATGGCCTTGTCTTACTTCACTAGTATCATTTTCTCCTTCTTTCCCCTTTTCCCTCAGACACTGTACCCGCAAGCCATGTGAAATTAACTTTGGATCAATCACTTTAGATACTAGTCTTCAAGTTTTATTAAAATATTTTTCAACTCATTTCCTTGTTTTTCCCTAAAGGTAAATCACTGAACAAAATGCTCTTTTGTGAACAGTAAAAATAATTTGGTTGGCAAATAGCAGCTTTTCCTTCTAGTTGATGATGAGTGGCTTAGGTGTACACTAGAAGCAATGTAGTGCTTCGTGGACCAGCCACCGCTTTATTTCATCGTGGTGTTTTATAGAGTCCGGCTTCCCTTTTACAGTTCTAGGGATAGGAGGTGGAGGTAACAAGATCTGTCTTTGTGTTTTACGGACTCTCTCTTCTCCAACATTTCCTGAGGTAAATGCAAATCGTATCTTATTTCATTTTCCATTGTCTAGCATCGCCATCCCCACTGTCCATCCCATAGTTTTTAATGGAAATAACCTTCCTGCATAACCTTCCGTAGACTCTGAAACAAACTTCTATGCTTTCTCTACATTCTTTAATTTATGTGGTCATTAAATGAAGAGGTGCTTGGCTTGAAACAAGATTGGACACACTTTGGGAACACTTGGAAGTTGTAATGACATTGTGCATTTGTATAGCACTCTGTAATTGTAAGAGAAATTTCAGAAAAGGAAGAGCTTAATTAGATCTAGAGATTCCAGTCTGTAAGAATGACTTTATCACCTTATTGCTGTTTGCTGATATGTCTCCTTGTTCTTTTAGTATCACCCTAAGATGGCATAGTCTTGTGAAACATTAAGTAATTATTTTTCTCACATGGAAATAAACTAACAGGATAAATGTAATTTTGTGTTATTTAAAAATACTTTTTAAAAGAAATGTTTAAAAGACTTTAGGAGACCTTGCAACAATGGTATTTTCATATCAAATGTTTAATAACTCAAATTAAGGACAGATTGTTTACTTCCTAGTTTTGTTTAGATTTTTTAATTTTCTTTTTAGGTTGAGTGTCCATGCAAGCTAACGGCATTATGGACTATTTTTTCTTACGAAAATTTTTTGAAAGTATGGAAAGGCATAAAGAAAAATATGAACATTCATGACTTCACCACCCAGGATTGATATTTAATAACATTTTGTCATAAGAAAAATAATGTTGAATTTCCCACTGTGATTCATTGACTTTGCGAAGTATGTGTGTAGAAGTGGGAATCACAGAGGTGGAATCCTTCTTAACTCATGTTGTCAAGTCTGTTATCCTGAAGTGCAATGCCGTGTGATGAGAGCTGGAGTCAGTCAAACAGGCAAACTCTGACCCACTCTGGCCTTTCCAGCGCATTGCCAACCTACTATTTGCTGTTTACTCAAGCTTGCCATAACTACCTGAAGAATGAATACTTCAACATAAACCAGTGGTGCAAATAACCACTAGTGATTACTACTGGGTACTTTATCAGCCATGATCTCATTCCCGAACTGGCACAAGTTTCTTTATCATTTTGGAAAGGTTTGCCACTACTGATAATTATATAGCCTATTTTCTAGTATGATGAGAAAAATACACATAATCCCTATTCTCTTGTGCCAGTGAAGCAATATGGAGACTAAAAATATAATTTCCCTTCTAAGTAAAAAAAAAAACAAAAAACAACAAAAAAAAACACTCAGCAACTTCTTTCTTTCTTTTTTTTTTTTTTTAAAGATAGTGGGCTTATTTCTAAATTACTTTGAAGGTTGAGTATTTAAATGTTAACCTGGGTGCTAGCTCTCTCAGGGAAAGAAATAGGAAGATGAAACAGAGGAACATTCCTAGAAATGAGTGTGTGACCTGCGTGGTCTTTACAGTAAATTATACTAATTCTACATTTATGTTTATGTGTTGTGATCCTATTAAGCTGAGATAACTTTTCCATTAAGTGGGCAGGTTGATTTCCTGTTGTACCCCCAATTGCTTGAAGAGGTGTATTGTTTGCTTGTGTTTCCATTACAACATAGACACTAAGAGGGAATCCTCTGTGGTATTTTCACATAGGTTATGAATCTTTTATCTGGTGGTTGTATTTGTATCGGAGAGGTGAATATTAATAGCCTCTTGGCAGCAGAGTGACTTTCTTAAAAAAGGGGTTTCCCTGTGTATGGGTGGATTAACCTTTCAAAATATATGTTTCTACTTAAACCACTTAGTTACTGTTTGATTCAAAGAGTCATAAAGACAACCTCTCCACATCTCTATTAGACCTTGTAGTATGCTTACCTAGATCTGAGAGGGACTTTCAGTAGAGAACATGGTGAGTAACATAACGCCGTGTGCCTTTACTTTCATTTCGCTTGCTTACCAGAGTTTGCTGTATTTCTTTTTTAAATGCCTGAAGTTTTCATATTAAAATGGCATGTGTGATTGATGATAAGTTTGGTAATGGCAATTAAGATATGGTTTCGTGTATTCCAGGTGGGAAGTAAGATGGAACTTCTGAAATGTAATAATGTGTGATGTTCTCCTTTAAAATGTTCATAGCTTTTACCAGTTAGCCCCTTTGTCCACATCACAGAACGAAGTTTTTGAAATGACACACTGAACTCTATGAATGTTAGCCTATTTACTTTATTATTTCTAGCAATTCTGTAAAGAATAACTAAATTTAAGTGCTTATATGAATAACTTAACTATGCTTTGTCCTTTCAGTCTGTTACGGGGGTTAACAATCTTGACGGAGGAATAATCAGTGCAGGGCATCAGGCAGCATGCGTCACCAAATTCTTCATGGTACCACGCAATCATGTTGATAGGAGGCATAAAAAGATCTTAAAAAGTGTATTTCTAAATATAAAGTCACTGGACTATTTTATTCAAATAGCCAAATGTTTCCAAGGAAATAGAAAAATTAACCTCCTTGGGCGTACTTTAAGTGTAAGCAATCAAACTGACATCGAAGGAAAGTTCATTTTATAAGTCAGGGGCGGACAAAGGTAGACTAAATGCCTATGAGCATAGGGACAATGTTTCATTAACCTAGTAACATTAAGTTTCTGGCTTGGCCACAACATTTCTTGTTGTAAAATGCTAAGGGACTTCATTCTTAGGAATCACAGGTCATGCTCTGTTGCAGAAACTCCAAAAGCCCTCTTTTAAACAGCAGAGTATCCACAAGCCTATCCCTGGTAGCATAAGGGCTTGCACAGGGCCTTCACACTGTGTGTGAGAAGCAAGTATTTGTAGGATGGGTCAGTGTGAACTCACTAATTTCAGATATGCTCGCCTCAGTTTTTTTAGGCAATTTTTAAAAAATCATAATTGTAATGTTTTTTTAAAGTCCAGAAAATAAGGGAAAACATATCTTCTCATTTTCCCCTTTCCTTTTCACTCCTTGTCTCTCTCCCTGTCTGTTTCCCTCTCTGCTTGCTTCTATTCTCTCTCTCCACTAAGTCTACATTTTAATTAGTACATTATTGGTTTCCACTACAACTTTTCCAATGAAATTTGTGGCCACTGTACCATTTCCCAATTTAAATGAGGTAAATGACACAGGAATGAGGAAGAAACCATAGCTTCTGAACATGGGAAATTGAATATTAAGCTCAATTCCTCAGGTTAAAGGAATCTGAAGCACATAAGCGCCAAAGGAATAATATAGGAATTACATAGGAGAGACAGGCATCCCTATGCCTAGTCAGTCAAGGTCCCTGGCCCCTGACCGTCGGACTCCACTGGGGTTAGGTCTCTTTATTAGGTCAGTGGGGGTCAGGGTGGGGAGGAGAGCAAAGATGCTTACTAAGTTCTCTGTCAGTTGAATACTTCCTGCTGAGGATAAAACCTTAGGCCTCATTTTAATTAACGTTTAAAAAGTGCTCTTTAATGCTTTATTTTTTAGCGCTTTAACTATCATTTTCTAAACTTTGTATCCTCATTCAGATTAGATAATGAGGATCCCTCAGAGGAAAACCTGTGAGTCCGTTGTTCTCCCATCTGTTTAGAGTTGGGACAGTTTGGACTTTTCAAATATTGTTTTCATGAAGGATGAAGGACTTAGAATAAAAGAAAAGTACTTTAAACACATATGTCCTCAAGTCTTTAAGAAAGAGGCAAAAATTAAAAATGTCTTTCTACGGAAATTGCACAGAGCATAAGTAAAAAATTACATTTATTTGAAAACACTGCCAAGACTAAATATCCCCACAGTTTTAAAATTAAAACAACACATGGGTGAAAATTATTCTAGTGACCACAAAGCACAGTTTCAACAAACGGGTCCTTTGATTGATTTAAGAAAGTAAAAAACCTTGGATGACAGAGAAATAGTCACAGCGGGGCAGTTAGTACACAGTTAATAGGTTATTGTGGTAAGTAATCAGAGTTATTTATTCTATGCTTTTGTATGAATTCTGCAAGAAGAAGCATATTAAACAGCATAATTCATAAAATACATTTGAAGGTAAATTATCCCTTTAGCAATTTTAAATTACATCATAAATTACAAATATGGTGAAATGTTTCTTCTTGATATGAATAAATATTGATAAATAGAATAGGTTATGTTTTGGTGACTCTAAAACAGATTGTATGCTTACAAGTTATATCAGTATATTCTTCAATAGATCGCCGTATTCACTTTTTCTCCTTCAACTTACAGAATACATCATCAATTTTCACAAACTTTTTCCTAGAAGGTGTTCAAAAGTCTTCTGATTTTTTTGAATTACAAAAGGCAAAACAGCTGGGGATACTAAATTAAGCCAAAAAAAGTGTTCAGCCTAAACAAAAGAAAAAATGTGTGTGCTTCCCTTTTGAGTTTTTCTTGTAGAGAGGAACATAAAATATTGGAACAGTATGAAAACTATCAAATTTGAGTTATAATTGAAAAAATGAGTGGGAAGATTTTCAACTTTAAGGTGTTTAATTTAGACAGATTTCATCCTACCTAAATATGTGTCAAAAAATAAGATGACTTTCTATTTAGAGATTGTTCTGCTGCTCATCTAAAAATAAGAAAGAAATATCAAAAAACATAAACATTAACAGTAAGATAAGACTAAGGTGAAGACTATATAGTTAGTCTGAGAGGATCTTAAATTTCACAGGTAAAAACCAAAGCACAGATACTGTAGCTGAACTCAACGGTCCAGGGGTCAAGTCTCATCTCAACTTTTCATTACCAACAGAAAGCATTTATTAAAGTCCCAGAGCTGAGATCAGTCATTATTAATTAATTCCTATTATAATTAAAGTCTTTCACTTATTTTTGTTCGAGTATCTTGAGATAGAATAGTTCTTTACATATATTTGTTAATCTGGAGATAATCACCTGTTAAAATTACAAGGTTATTTCTTTGTGGTCACGGGTATTTAGATTTATTGCAATTGCCTGATTTTTTTTTATATTTTATTTTTTTAACTGAAGTATAATTAACAGCGTTATACTAGCAGGTGTACAATATAATGATTCAACATTTCTATACATTACTCAGCGCTCATCACTATAAGTGTACTCTTAATCCCTTTTATCTTACAATTGCTTGCTTTTAATAATAATAATAATAATAACAATAATAATATTTTGAAAGTATCGTCTCTGATATGGCTTCTATTGTTAAAAATTTGGTGTTGGTCAGAATACATTCACCTGAACCATATTTTCTTAAAACAAACAACACATCCTTAATCTCACATTTTCATGATTATCAGCAGAACAATCAACATTCACAAATAATAACATATATACTAGCATTCATGTTCCATAAAAATCATTTTCTCTGTAGGCTTTCAGTGAGTTTTAGATATTAAACAAGATTTAAATTCCACCATATTTATTTAGGGTGTACTGAGTAGTCCAACTGATCATTACTATAGTACTAAATAGGCAACTCCAATAGTACTGAATAGACAACTCTAGGCAAATGTGCTTGTAGTGCAGGTGAAGTGGAAAGGCTTTCAAATCCAACTTCTTGTTTAATCTTTACGTTCTTCCCTTTGAAGATAATACTTCCCTTGAAGTATTATCTTACTTCACAGATGAGGATACTGGGGCTCGGAGAGCTTAAATAATTTGCCGGAAGTCACAAAGCTTGTTTGACTCTTAATCCAATCCTTTTTATAATACATGTGTTAAGAAAGGTGAATTCATCATTTAGGGGACTTCAGTAGAAATCCACATTCCAAGAATAGTTCCCAAAACTAAGCTGGATAAAGACTCAGAGTAAGCATAGGCTTGTCTTGCTACAGAATGAGGGACTATCATAAGGAAAACAAAATCCTCTTTATAGGGTAAGCATTGGCCTTTGGTTGTATTTTGGTGAATCTCTAAGATACATGCAGCATGAGTAATATTGTAATGTATATAATCCTAGGATGACCAATTCCATAGAACCTATGCATTGGAAGGGCTCTTAGCCATTATAATGTCCAATCTTTGCTCATTTCAGAAATAGTGATAAACACCTTATCCAGGAACCAGCATGTTTAGTGACAGCCCTCGTGACAGAATCTTGGTCTCCTGACTCCTTGTTCAGGAACTTTTCCAGTTTCAGTTTCCAGATGTCAGTTTTCCATATAGAAGTAGTGCAGGTGGCCTGATAGGATTGAGTAATAGAGAATCTATGATGGCAAAGAATTTTATTTTATTGCTATAAAACAAAAAGACTTCTTAGAAGGAAATAGATGATAAAAGTCCCCTGATTTGACACCTTTCTCAGAAACATGAAATGGAAAAAAAAACAAAAAAAACAAAAAAAAACGGCAGTTCTTTTGGGTATTTCTTTCTTTGGGTTTAGCCAAACGATGTGTAGCCAAAAATCTTTCTTATTCTTAATTTCCCTCAAGCCATTACTGTAAATGAGAGTGGTGTGTAATTTTCCTCTCCTCCAATTTCTTCCACACTGCAATCAAAGGACCTTAAGTATCTGTTAGATATAGGAAGCTTACTTGCTAGAGGATATAAATGAATGAAAACTTAGAACATATGCTTAATTTTTATGACATTATCATATTCTTAAAAACCTTGAGCATTTTCCTAATTTTGAATAGAAATTATCTGAAGTATTTTAATTGAATCTTAGCTTTGTGCTTTTAAATTTAGGTTGGTTTTATAATCACCTGAATATTTTATAGTTCCTGTTTCTAGGGTAAGTGGATTCCTTTTTTTTTTTTTTTTTTCTTTTTAAAATAATGACTTTGATAGGGATCTATGGGGCTAAAGTTTCTTGAACATAGAAACTGGTATAAGGAGTAATTTAGACAAAGCTGAGGTATTATTAGGAAAACATATTCAAGATTTTGTTTGAAAAATGTTACAGTTCTTAGGGTGCCTGGATGGCTCAGTCGGTTGAGCGTCTGACACTTGGTTTCAGCTCAGGTCATGATCACAGGGTTGTGAGATCGAGCCCCACATCGGGCTCCATCCGCATTGAGTGTGGAGCCTGCTTAGGATTCTTACTCTCCCTCTGCCCCTCCTCCCTGCTCTCTCTTTCTCTCTCTCTCTCTAAAACAAATAAATCTTTAAAAAAGTTACAGTTCCATGTACAACTAACTGCTGGCATAATTAACAGTTTTCAATTCATTCATCGAATGTGGAACATTTAGCATATATATTACAGGCACTGTACTTGGTGCTAGAGATTCAGTTGTGAACCGAACAGGTGTAAAATCACAGAATTTACAGTCTAGGGGAGAAGAATGGCCTTAAGCAAATAATCCTTCACACGCCAAAATAGGGAAATTACCATTATGATAAATGCCCCAAGAGGAAGGTGTATACAGTTCTAAGAGTGCATATTAAAGGAATTTGTATAATATGGGAAGTCAGGAAAGATTTACTTTAAGGAGAAGATCAGTCTAAGAAGGAACAATTGCTTCAAAGATTATAGCAGAAGGGAGCATGGCACCTTCCAGAAAGTGACAAAATTATCTTATGGGTGAAGAAGGAACGGCATTGCCAGTGGTTTGCAAGCATTGGAAAAAAACTATAAAATGCTTGAAGTTATTTCTTACCAGTCACTGTAATAGAACATGAAACATAAAGAAAACTTTCCTTGGCCCTTTAGCTCCCCAATTCGTTCTTGAGTTTTGTATGAGCCACTTCATTCTACTTGAACAAGGAGAGCCAAACGTGGAGGCCACAGCACCCATGTCACACTTCTGCCCTAAGCATTAATCCAGTAGTGATCCTGCTCACCATCCCATGCTGACGACAAGTATTTGCCAGTGACAGTCATGCAACTTTAGAATTCAAAGAATATTAGAGATAATCCCACCAGGCCTTGATCCTGCAGAAGAGGACTGAAAGCTATCCTTAAGATTTCAGATCTAGGTAATTTAGGAGTTGGGACCAGAAAAAAAATGTGTCTAATGTGGTGTGCTTTTTTTTCATATTTCTTTCTAAATAATAACAAGGAACTCAAAACTGTTATGCATTATTATCTGCATATTGGCATCAAATAAGCTCATGCTTTGGAAGTGACAAAATGTTCTGAAAAATAGAAATTTTTTTTAGAGAGGATTGTGTTTTGCTTGTTCACTTTTCTTTTTTTGAAAAAAAAAAATGGAACTTTAAAGCCTTTAGGCAGGACATTCATTAACTGGTTCTTCACAGGTCCTACTGCCGAGTGCCACCAATGTATGCTAGCTTCCTGACCCTGTAGTATTTTCCCACTCCTGACTGAAACTATTGCTCTTTTTCTAACCTCCACTTAACCAACTTGGCATGGATTAACCATGCTGACCATTCTCTCTGTAAAACATACAGACTGGCACTCAGGGCACTCGGAATGCTTGCGGCTAAGGACATTCACTTATTTCTGCCTCCAAAGTTGAGTGGGACGTTACACTGAGAGTCAGCCTTGTTTATTCCCCCCAAGTATTTATGACAATCTTATTTTTCTTCCAATTACCCACTTGAAATACAATTTATATAAGCTGATGACACATGAGCACAAAAAAGATAAAAGAATTGCTGTTTCTAAGCAAGTTAATTTGAGTACCTTGGAAACATCCAATAAAGGTGAGTTGCCAAATTTAAATTGGATGCGGGTGAAGCAAATATAAAAGACTGGACAAATACTATAAAGATTGAAAAGCATTGTTTTCAGATAGCTTCGTAAATGTCTTAAAATTTGAATTCCCTTATAAAGAAACTACAACTAGAAGTAACAGAGGATTCGTCGTGGGCCAGAAAACCCATGTGGAATATCATCAGTAGACTCCTACTTGGAAAAGAGAGCTTGCCATTTGATGTGCACTGGGGTATTTTAAATTAGGATAAATTAATATGGTATTAATATATTATTCTTCATGAGTCCCAGCTTTAACTAGTTTTTTGATCAACTCACTATCTGTAGGTCTCTTATGTGAATGATAAGAAAGCTTTTTTATGTATTAGACACCAAAATATCACTTCTAAAAAAATCAATAAAATTGCCTTTATATGTAAGTATGTATGGAAGCATATTGACTTATAAAATATTTATTTTTTATCATATATATAGATATAAGAATAGTAATTTTCATGATGGTTTAATACTTACCTAGAACATTCCATCCTTAATGTACTGAATCTGGTTCACATTCAATTTTGAACATGTGGATACTGGAATGAAACAGAGTTTCTAGGTGAGAACTATAAGTTCTAAATAATATGTCCCAAAGGAAAGAGCACTTTATATAGATAAAAATTCCTTGTCAGCTTCGAGTTCTTTCTTTTAAGTAGATGTCTCATGCCTTTGATTCCACATATGTTTTGATACATTCCAATGCTGTAGCATAGGCTTGACCAACACGAAAACTTACACGATGGTGGAAGAATTCTTTGGTAATTTTTAACATGACATCTTCAAGGTCTGTAAAACCTATTTTTGCAGAGTTGACTATGACTGGTAATACTCACATCCTAGTCCTTGAATCTGACTTTAGAAATCCAAGTGTATTAAAAGCTGTCACCACAAATGGTAAAAAGCTCATAAAACTTGGTTTACTTCCAAAAGTAAGTTTATCCTTTAAAGTTGGGTTATTTTGGAACTGTGGATTGTGTAAACTTCTGCTTAAACAATCAAACAGCTTATGATCTTCACTGACTTACTGAAATCCATCCAAGAATCCAGGACATCTTTTGGTTAAGTTAAACAGAAAGCAACAGCTGCTTCTTGAGCAGAAAAAAAAATAAATAAATAAAAATCCCTCCTTAAAAAGAGGAGGAAGGGAGGGGGGAGAGGAAGAGGAAGAAGAACGTAACCAAATGATGGTAACAGAAATGTGTTTGCTTTTAGCTTAGAAGGATGCTGTCAGCCAATCAGGTACTCTAACTTCTACAGTCTTTAATTGCAAATCTTTCGGTTAAGATTTAAATCCTAAATCTTAAGGTTAAGAGGGGTGAGGTACCCTATCTTTCCTTGTCTTTCTTCTGTTTGGTATTCTGATACAATTTGCTATAATGAAAATCCACCATGTTCTGTATCTAACTTGGTTGTCCCATTTAGAATCCGTTTCAAATACTTAAAATGACTAGCAAGGTAAAAATGTTTGAATTACACATTTTATAAGACATTAATGAACCCTAATCCAAGGTAACTGCAGTGTGCTGCTGGAATTGGCAGTTCTGACTACAGCGTCTGCTGGTTTGTTGTAGCGGCTTTACTCCTGCCCGTTTTCATGTCTCCACACCAGCCAATGAAAATTTTGGAAATCCATTCCCTCCTTTTTAGACTGATTTTGTGCTTTTGCTCAGTGAAGAACTATTGAAGAGAGAACTTCAGGAGAATTCCTTATCTTACGGTTTCATGTCACCCTGACTTGTAATTAGTGGAGATAAAGTTCAGAGGCAAACGAATATTTGCTAAGTCTTATGAGACTTCTGAAGTTGTTCACTTTCTTTATGACTAAAACGAATGAGGCACTGGTATTAAGAAGGGCCCCATGTCCTCAGGGTTGGCTTGATTTTATTTGCTTCCACTTGAAAGAGAAAGTCCTTTAACTACCAAGGGTCCTTTACTGATTGTCTTCTTTGTCACTGTTCTGTTGGAAAAATATCTCTATCAATGGAAATGGATGAACTATTGGAAGTTATAATACGCCTGGGCTATTAGCTTTTCTGATTATCACTACTTGATATTTTGACTTCTGTATAGAATAATAACAAGTGTAAAATCTCAGCATATGAAAAGGCTATTTAGAAAGGAAATACAATGTTCAGTAAACTAATACCTTTCAGATAATAGCAGTCTTGTGTGTTTCCACTGCCTCAGAGGTTTTCTCTGTGAATCCTAAACTATAAAATTCCAAGTCTGGAAATTTCCCTCTCTGCATGCTGTTTTGAGGTTTTTACCACCAGACTTAGTTCAATTAATACAATGTCCTTACCTAAGAAATATACTTTTATGAGTTTTAGGGGGCACCTGGGTGGCTCACTCAGTTAAGCGTCCAGCTAATGATTTCAGCTCAGGTCATGATCTCAAGGTCCTGAAATCAAGCCCTGAGTTGGGCTCTGTGATGAGCGTGGAGCCTGCTTGAGATTCTTTCTCTCTCCTTCTCCCTCTGCCCCTCCCCCTGCTCAAGCACACATACTCTCTCTCTCTCTCTCAAAAAAAGAACGAAATATACTTTTATGAGTTTTCATTCATAATGTAAAATTTTTGTATGTTACTCTTAAAATATTTTAGTATTAAAATGAGATCTTCCCTTATTTCAAACTTGAAATCTTGTCCGTATAATGCTTGAATATAAAACAACAGTAGAAAATCATGGACTATGAGTTCAAATGGCTTGACATCTAATCCTAGATCAGCCATTACTTAGCCAAATCATTTGTCCTCTTCCAGCTTCTGTTTTTTTCTCTTATAAGATGATGGTGCCATAACTCTCAGAGTATTCTCCATGGTTTTGAATCCCATGATTCTCTGACACTCCAGGACTTTTTTGAAATCACCACATTTTATGAATAATGAAGGCGTTGAAGACATTTTTAAGAACTTTTCTACAAATTTATTTTAATTAATCAATTAAATACATTAAAAAAAAATCTTCCACAAATTAGGGCATAGGCACTTACAGCAAGTCACTGTTTGTCAGGTAGAACCTCGTTTGCCTGCCCCCTCGATGCATTTGCAGAATTGTGTAATGTTTCCAGAGTGCCATATAAAGAAACAGGGCACTTTTGCAATGTTGCAGCGTTAAAAGACAGCTGTACTAGTTGGTGGTCCAGTTCCTACAACAGGCCTGAAAGGCATCTGCTTTCGTCCAGTGACCGGCTACCATGGAGGTAACAGATGACTTTTAAACAGCTGTTAGGACCTGAAAACAAAACAAAATAAAAAAGCCACCCTCCCACACTATGTACAGACAGCTTGCCAATAGCCGGAACAAATCCTTCTAAGATCATTTTAACAAACAATCTTTTTTTTTTTTTTTTCGCTTATTGTTACAATTAAATAGAAACTCATAAAACTCAGACAAGCTGGCTTCATGTTTCCCACAGACCTGAACTGCCTAAATTTTCTAATAGGATCACAGCAATCAGTGGTTTCCAGATGCATTTAAAATGTGTTAAGTGCCTGCAGGAATTGGCTTTTAAACATACCTGGGTCTTCAAATGCTTCAATCTCAAGGAGCTGCTATAAGCCCCGTGAGGTACAATGATGTCTATGTAATGTTTGACCAAAGATGGGTGCTTAAGTTGCAAGTAATAGAAAAAAACATGGGAAATAAAAAAATTCTGTGTCTTACATACAGTTTTCTTTTTACTTCCTTCTTCTCTTTTAATGGTCACGTCACCAGTTCCCTTATTATCTGAAAATCATAGAAATGATTATCAGCTTTCATTGGAGAAAAAGCTGGAATGAATGGTGCTCAGAGAAGAAAGTTCTTCGTGTCCTGGGGTCATCAGGACTCCTGGAAAACTCATTCCTGGACTGTGGTTAATTGAACTACAAACACGTCAGTCTGACAACGCTAACAGTTTCTGACTCGTCCGTTGAAATGTCCAGCTCTCTTTTACTTGCTCCTGGACAATTTCTCCCTGTCATGAGACTCTTCTATAACTGAAAGACTGAGTCTTTATGTTTATACCCAGTGTTTTACCTTTGGGTGAAACTAGGCAGAAGCGACTTTGTGGTCTGTTTTCTCATAACTGGCAGTGCTGAAAAACAACACATGAGAATAAAAACATGGCTTTTGATGAAAGATGTATTTAACAGGTGGTTTTCTCCTCCAGTCACTGACATGGTTATCTTCCCTTGAGACCCATCCAAGCCTCACGTCCTTCATATTTTTTTTCTTTTAGATTCCATGTGGACGACGCATAAACAAAAATGAGAAACACGAAGAGAAACTGGTAATGTACACCAATCAGCCAGAGGATTCTGAAAGGTAATAATGACATTTTATTTAGAGGATACATGCCTCTAATAATAATGTTTTAACTCAAACACTTCTGCTGTCAGACAAAGATGATGAGTCTATTAAGAGTAGATGAGAACCTCTCTGGATCGAGCCATATAGAGTAGATAAGAGAAAGAGGGTGGATAACAGTGTGGACTATTTGAATATATTTTCTTTCATTGCTATCTCAGGGGCAAGAATTATGGTAGGTCATGGAGGTTTTTATTTGCTTTTTTTAGGTATTTGGTAAATTTCCCTTGGCAAGTTTGGACCTTAAGATAATTTCTCTTGAATAGCAGATATTATCTCCTAGAAAACAACTCTATTTCATTAATAAGGTGAAGTGGTAGCAATATCTTCTCTCCTGAGTTATTAAATCCTTAGTTGAGGGATAGGGTGAGAAATTTACTAAGTCCTTTATCAAAAAAATCCCATCTTCAGTCACTTTCTACATTCTGTCAATGCTTTATGGCTTTTCTCAAGCATTCTATTCGCTGACCCACATAGTTATTTCTTTGACTTTTTATTTGGCACCTTTTAGATGCAAGATATTTTGCTAGCTATTTGCAGAAGATGAGTCAGATACAGATCCTATCCTCTCACTGCTTGCTGTTCAGAAGTAAAAAGCCAGACCCATACCTCAGTATAATATACATTCAGCCTTTGCCTCATAAGTAAGGCACTTATACATTGCTCTGAGAAATCAGAGGAAGCTGAGAATCCTAGTTGTGGCCATAAAGAGATGCCAGAAGAAGGAGTTGTTTGGCCTCACTTCTGGCAAAAAGAAGATGGGAGAAAAGATGAAAAAGAGAAGGGGCGCCTGGGTGGCTCAGTTGGTTAAGCGACTGCCTTCGGCTCAGGTCATGATCCTGGAGTCCCTGGATCTAGTCCCGCATTGGGCTCCCTGCTCGGCAGGGAGTCTGCTTCTCCCTCTGACCCTCCCCCCTCTCATGTGCTCTCTCTCATTCTCTCTCTCTCTCAAATAAATAAATAAAATCTTTAAAAAAAAAGAAAAGAAAAAGAGAAGGGAAGAGTGTTCCAGGCTGAAGGCAGAATGTGTACAAATATGTCCTCATAGGAAAGTTGAGGACTTGTGTAGGGACCAGTAAGCAGTTCATTCTGGCTTCCACATCTGGCATGTAATATAAAACACATCTTGAGTGAGAGACTAAATAGGCAGCAAATTACTCTGTAGAGCAGTGTTTCTCTGTCTATCAAGACAAAACTTCTTTCAAGTAAAAGTTAACTTAAAGAAATTATAAGACTCAGGTTCATAAATCGGTGTTTCTCAAACCAGTGTTCTTATAACCTGTAGGTCTGGAGACATATGTTCAGGGTTCTTGGTCTGTGAAAACCTATTCAAGAAAAGGGGTCCTCATACTTCCATTATGAGAATCATGACTGCACACGAGGGGAGGGAATTTTGAGCAGGGGATTGACAATAGGCTAATCTGGCAACAGTGTTTAAAATTGGCAAGGAGGAGGATTAGAAGCTTGAATAAATATAGAAATGTCAATTTCTCCCATTCCTCTCAATCAGTATCTATAACAAGCATGTTAGTCTTTAACTGTATAAATTTAACATTTTATTTTGTACTACTCCTTGTTATTCTATAACTGTGCTGTGTGTCTAAGTCTTGTCTCCTTGATAAGATATAATCTATCTCAAGAGAAAGAATCTATCTCAAGAGAAAGAACTCAGCATACAACAGTATAATCCACTTTAACAGTGGGCTTACAATAAGCATTGATCTATTTCATATACAGTTTCATAAAATGTAAGCAAAATACAAAATTTACATCACAGGAGTACTCTGGGGATTAACCGATTATATTGACAACCTTTAAGATACTAAAGATATTACAGAAGCACAGAATACAACCTACAGTATTGAACGATTTCTAGGAAAGATGATACCCTCTTCTCCTTCAGTAGCAGAGGTCCATGTTTGCCAAATTTTACCAGTTTAAAAGAGAAAGAAGAGGTACAGGTCTGTGATTCAACAGTCTTACACAATTCACAGCACTCACCATAGCACATACCCTCCCCAGTGTCTATCACCCAGCCACCCCATCCCTCCCACCACACCAGCAACCCTCAGTTTGTTTCCTGAGATTAAGAATTCCTCATATCAGTGAGATCATATGATACATGTCTTTCTCTGATTGACTTATTTCGCTCAGCATAATACCCTGGTGATTAACATTTTTTTAAAATTTTTTTAAAAGTTAAAAAAAAATAAAAGAGAAAGAAGAAAAATGAAAAAGGAAAGAAGGAAGGAGGGAAGGAGGGAAAAGAGAAAGGAAAGAAGGCAGTCAAATCCACAGTTTCTGTGTTTTGAAGATTTGTATATCCTTAGCTTTTCTTCAGTGTATCCACTCTGAAGAGGTAGGGATTAACCTCACCAGCTCCCCCCACCCCCACCCCCCGCACACACACACCATTGTCTTCATGTGGAGAATTATAAGGACTCCGTGGGTTCCTGGGTCTTACTCTGTTGCTTCCTCCTGCAATGCACAATAATGTTGAGATTCTCTCCATTTACTAATGATGAAAATTACACAGAATTTAGTAGTTACTGTATTTTTTTTCTACAGTAGTAAAAAAATGTGTATTTCTGAGAGAAAGAGAGAGAGAGGTAGGTCTTTAATAGTAATCTGAAATGCTCCAGAGATAGTTTTCCAGTTAACCTTTTAAGGTGTCTGTGACTCCGGGTCCAGAAGAAGGGTGAATGGTTGAGGCAGATACTGCAGGCTTTGTCTTGTCTCAGGGGAGGTGAGAAAGAAAGAAGGAAAAAGGGAGATGAGAAGCAACAGGGCAGTGACAGAAGAGTGAGTGCTCAGTCATCTTTCCCTCTTGCTTTCCTGACGGGACTCCTTTCTAATTGAACCATTTTAGGCTCTGCAGGGGTAAAATTTGCCCTCTCTTGAAGTACTACCTAGTGATATTATGGATGTCATACCAAGCTTCTCTGCAAAGTAAAGTAAAGAGTAGAGGAATCCCTCCCTGGGATTATCAAAGTAAACACAGTATTTTATAATTTTTATATCCCCCTTTAACAGGATCTCAAAGCCTCTTTGTTTTGAAGTACTCTTATAATGTTAACTCCTCATCTTAATCTTTCTAAGGTAGGTGTTTCTCTGTCTTAACATTTATTTTAAGAAATGTATTTTTTAAACGAATTATCTGTTCAAAAAATTATAACCTAGCAAGGAAAACTACTATGATTCATTATAGCCTCAAGTAGAGATAATCTCAGAAGGATAAAATGAATGTTAAATTCTCATGAAGTGCCTCTTTTACCTAGCATTAAACTTATTCATGATAGCACTCTTTCAAACTATGTAGTAAACACGACTGAATACAATCTCAGGCATTCATTGCCTTCTGAGAACAATGTACTGGTTTTAGACGCACTTAAGGAGCTCTGTGTCTTTGCCCATATTCAGAGTACTCAAATGCTTTTATGGAAAACATTGGTGTACTTTAAGAAAATTAAGCAATAGTTGCTGGGTTTTTTGGTTGTTGTTTTTTTTTTTTTTTTTTTAATTTTTTTTTTTCCGTATGAATAGTATACTCCCCTCCAGATGCAGTATTTGGCAGCCAAACAGCTGCTGGCTATTAAATGTCCCTTAAAGCTCCATTTTTTGCTCATAAAGGGAAGAGAAGTGCGAGGACGTTTATGGGGTGACAGGCAGATGTTTTCGCTGGAGCAAGATTATGTACTTGGTAAGAGAAAGCTAGAGTGATCTCTTTTATGATATCATCAGCATTTTTACAATTCTTTTGGCCTCTTTGTTTTTAACTTCCTTCTTACCTGACCCTAAATTAAACTATTTTGGAAAGGCAGAATAAAAGGCTAGCTGACATAGTTGCTGTCCACATTGCAGAGAAGTTAGTGGTACCATCTTTCTCAGACAGACATAAATTATTTTCTGTCCATTCAGATTGTTTCATCAGGTAGAAGAGAAATTGATTTTGAAGTGTTGAGTATTTTTAATGACTCACAGAACATCACAGATCATCATAATTTTTTCTCATAAATTTTACTAATTTCTTAGTCATGCTTTAAGTAGTTTCAGTATCAAAGTTCATGAAACAAATTTGTCAGTTTTTCATAAATTATAGACATTCAAACTAGCAAACACTAAAGTCATATTGGATTTCTGGACAGTAGTCTAATTAAGTCTTTTCTCTTCCCGAAAGAAGAACGTGGCATCTCAATTATGTGTTTATGTATAACATTAAATAAAATTAATTTTTTATTGGATGGATAAATTCACAGAGATTTAAGACATGGGACTTTTTGAAACTTGTGTCTTCAGCCAGAATCTATAAAGCACATTTCAGAAAAGCCTCTTCCATGTAAACAACACCCATGGGATAAACACAGACTTTTCGTTTTCTGAGGCCTCGCTTACACAGAATGCCTAAACAGATACCTATAATATATCTTTTGTTCTGTCTGTTTTTAATACTTTATCCCTGCATAAACTCTTTGATTCAATGCAACAATCACTTGAAAAATTCCTACTGTGTGCTAAGAAGTGCTGGGGAAATGTTGGTGGCAAGAATACCAAATTAGAATTCCCCAAAGAATCTACTTACCAGTTATCTGGGAAGGACAAGTTCTGCCTCTCAGCAGGAAATTTATGTATCTCGAGGCTGTCTCTGCCAGCTTTTATCTCAATAAAAATGTCTTTGATATTAACTGTGGAGGGACAGAGCTTGCTGGGCAGGTCACAGACAACATGCAGTTAGCTGAATGAGTTATATATTAGTATTCTCTTTCTGCGTGCGCCAACTCTTAGAGTTGCCTTTTCTGCTGAAGGCTTCAGAATTGAAGCTAAAGGCATCTCCTCCAATGTGCTAATTAAATACACAGACCCTTCTAAGGCGGTACAGTCAGTTTTCATGGATCGAACTTGACACAGTTTGAGCCAAGTAACATGATGGAGGATACTGCCCTAGTAAATTCTGGTTTTCAGGGCAATTTGGAAATAACAAATCCATGACTCTCTTTGTGCTGTTTGGACAGGAAGTCATGTAAATATACTACGTGATGAAATCATGAAAAAAAATATAAAGGAACTCGAATTTGGAAAATTCAGTTTGGTTTTTATCTTTCTCTTTTATTCCTTAATATAAATTGAAAATTTAAAGTTAATACCCTCTGCAAACTGGGTTTTTTCATGTCTGGCAGGCTTCTACCCTGAACACTCTCTATGTCTATTCCAACATAGCTTTACTTTAGAGAGTAGACAGGTTATGTGCAGAATTTGTTTGATATAAATTTCTGTTCCCCACTTTTAGACATTTATATCATTTGCTAATTTTTACTTTGACATAGTACTCTAGCTCTCACTTTACATTTGGAATATACTGCTCTGTTAATATTGTAATTACTTACATCACACATCACCTCACTTTCCAAGGCAACTGGACTAGAGATTTATTTATCTGTTTCACATCTAGAAAATATTTCTAAACAAGGGACATCTGCTTTCCAAACACAATTACTTCCATTGTTTTAACCATGTAAGTTCCATTATTCTCTTTATACTACCAGATCAGTGTTTTCAATTGTTGTAGAAAATACCAGCACATTAAAAAACAAAATAAAACTTATTTTTTTTAAAGATTTATTTATTTATTTGTAGGAGGGAGGGGCAGAGGGAGAGAGAGAGAGAATCCTTAAGCAGACTCCCTGCTGAGTGCGGAGCCCTACACGGGGCTTGATCCCAGGACCCTGAGATCATGACCTGAGCCGAAATCAAGATCCGGCTGCTTAATCAACTGAGTCACTTGGGTGCCCCAAAATAAAACTTACTTTAAGATTGAAACCATTTGGTTTCTTTGCCTTTTAAAAATTTTTTTCATTTTACTCTTTACCATATCACACTTTTTATTAGACCACAAGCAGAAAGGAAATATAAATATTAGCAGCAAAACTTAAAGTTTCACACCCTATACTGTCATTATTAATACTTGAAATACTGCAATATGACATTGTTGGGGTGCTATTATTCATAATCAGACTTACATTTGTTTACTATTTTACACAGCTGGGAAAGTCTTTTCACATTTATATCTAAATTTAGAGTGGGTTACAAGCTACATGGAAAAGTAAGCTTTGGTGTGTGATTCTCTTCCAGTTGTTTCCATGTCTTATCTGCTGAATAGTTAGTTGCTTTTTATAGGAAAAGAGCTGATCACAGTGAGTAGCACATGGTAAGTGCCCTGAAAATGTTTACGGAATGAGGGGATACAGTAGAGATTAATTTAGCCTGGAAGGTTGCTCTACTCTTATGCTAAGAAGAACCATTTTCTGGTCATTACAAATTAACCTGCCACCACGCCATCTTCTTACCCTCCTTGTCTTTCTCTTTCTCTTTCTTTTTGAAACAAGTTTTTGTTTTCTAATCACAACATTAAAACATTAGCTCTAAGTTGGTTCTTTCTGTGTGTGGTAACTCTCAGAGTTGCTGTATTTATGCAAAGGCTTTCATGTTTCAAATACCGACAAAAAGAAAAAAATAAAAGTCAGGTTTAAACCTACTAGCCCAGATAACTACTGATAGAATTTTTCAGATGTCTCTCTAGCTCTCCATTTTTTTCTTTAAAAATAAGACCATAGCAAAAGGTTGTTTTTGAAACCTTTTTTTAGTAGGTGTATTATAAATATTTTCCCAAGTAAATATTTATCTTAATAGTATCCAGTTACATAACTGTTTCAATATTTATTTAACTGATTCCTTGTTCAAACAGGGAACCAGTTAAATTAGGTTGAATTCAATCTTTTACTATTAGGAAAAATGCTACAACAAGCACACTTGTATTTAAAATTTTTGTGCACATTCACTTTTGTTTTCTTTGAGTAAGTTCCTTTTTTTTTGAGAGAGAGAGAGAGGGAGGGGCAGAGGGAGAGAGAATCTCAAGCAGACTTCCTGCTGAGCATGGAGCCCTATGTGGGGCTTGATCTCAAGGAGCCTGAGATCATGATCTGAGCGGAAGAAATCAAGAGTCCGACGTTTAATGGACTGAGCCACCAAGGCGCCCCTTTGGGTCAATTCCTAAAAGTGGATTGTTGAGTGAAAGTTTAGAAAAACTTAAGACTTTTGATATGTACTTCACAATGCTCTCAAGAAAAATAACACCAGTTTACCTTCCCTGTAGGAATAGAGTGATTTCTTCTGCAGTATTGTTATTGCTCCAAATATTATTCACTGTTGAACCAAGTACTTCACTCTGGTCAAAATTTCTTCCCTAAGAATGTTATCCCTTACTTGAGTTAAAAGTTGTTCTGCTACTTGAGTTGGTTGGCTTTCTAGAAGTCCTTCTCGGGGCGCCTGGGTGGCTCAGTCATTAAGCGTCTGCCTTCGGCTCAGGTCATGGTCCCAGGGTCCTGGGATCGAGCCCCACGTCGGGCTCCCTGCTCAGCGGGAAGCCTGCTTCTCTCTCTCCCACTCCCCCTGATTGTGTTCCCTCTCTCGCTGTGTCTCTATCAAATAAATAAATAAAATCTTTAAAAAAAAAAAAGTCCTTCTCACTAAATGAGATAACCTACCTATGATATTTTCTCTACAGTCAATCCCATCAGATACTGTTTTTTCTAACACCCTCACTTCTTGAACTCTGTTCAGTTCTCCAATCTGGATTATTATTCTTTGGCCTATAGTGCAGCTTTTTTCTCTAGAATTTTCTTTACACCTCAGAACTTCTGATCGTTGGTTCTTTTCTGGCCGTTCAGTGTTTCTAGTGAGGATTTTTCCAAATGTGTAGTCTTGGGATACATGACTGGTTAATAGGTATTTAGAGCAAAAGTGAGGGAAGAGATCTCAGACTACTACAGTTGACTTTGTAGATTTTCATGCAACCTCTCACCCCCACTGCCTGTGTCTTCCTCTGTGCTTTTGGTCCCTGAATCCAGAGGCTCTTGGTTTTATATTCCCAAAAGAATCAGCCTCTGGCCACACAAGGGGTGTTAAAGATAGTTGCCAGGCTGCACATGTCCACGTGGGAAGAGACCTCAGGGATTCAAATGCTCCAAAATCAGACATCAAATCAATTCCCTTGTTTTCAACTTTTTCTTTACTCCTTTCAAGAGCTTAGCCTCTCAGAGACACTTCGGGGCAAATTGTCCTCACTTCTTGGTGGCATTCTCTCTTTAAAAAAATGGGTTTTAACTTCCTGTGTCCCAATAATTCGATTGCAACTTCTGCTTTTTTTCTTCTAGAAATTGATTAAGAAAAATCTCATCTACTAGTATCTCCTCTCCCAATTCTCTTTGTCCTTGTGGGTTAATGATAGTTTAAAGAATTAATTTGTTGGGATTTTAACAGAACTTCAAGAAAAAAAAAAAGTTAAGTTGATATGTACAATCTACCTTATTTTTTTTTAGGATTTTATTTATTTATTTGAGAGAGAGAGAGCATGAGCAGGGGGAGGGGCAGAGGGAGAAACAGACCCCCGCTGAGCATGGAGGCCCAGACAGGGCACCATCACAGGACCCTGAGAACATGACCTGAGCCGAAATCAAGAGCCTGATGCTTAACTAAATGAGCTACCCAGGCACCCCTGTACTATCTACCCTATTGATATAATGCTTATCTGATTGTTACTGAAATAGAGTATGTTCAAGATCAATTTTAAGAATTATTTTATAGGGACACCTGGATGGCTGAGTCAGTTAAGCGTCCGACACTTGGTTTTGGCTCAGGTCATGATCTCAGGGTCTGGAGTTCGAGCCCTACGTTGGGCTCTGGGCTCTGGGCTCAGCGCGGAGTGGGCTTGAGATTCTTTCCTCCTCCCATTCCCTCCCCCTCAGCATTTCCCCCGCTCATGCTCTCTCTCTAAAAAAAAAAAAATTAAAAAAAAATTTTGTAAGTGAACCAGTGTTTAGATACTATCTGATTCTAACATTTTCAAATTAACGGCCAGAGATAGGTGAACTATCAAGTGTATTTACTTTCAATTAATTTCACAGAGTGTTAACTTGTCTCATTTAATGCTTTGACTCTGAATTTAACCTCACTGATCTCAAACGCATCATTCTTGTTGCCTTCCTTCGTCTGCTATGTCTTAGCCCAGTCCTTTACTTCTAGCTTCTCTGAATCACTTGGTTTTGGAGTATCTTTTCTTCAGCAAAGATTTGTTATACTTTGTAAGCCACATTGAAAATCCTGTTTATTAAATAGCCAAGTTAATCCCATCTACATTTGTTGATATGACCAGTATGTTTGTTCTCAATTCTGTCTTATTACTTGATGTCAATATTAATATTAGATTTACTTTGTTTCTTCCTCTTCTTAATCTGTCTACTTTGCTTATTTGGGGTACTTATTTTTGCATTTAGGAAAGCTTGTATTTTTATTTTAGTAGTTGAGTAACTCTATGCTAATAAGTCTTAAAATTCCCTTTATCTTTTTTCTTAGACTTCTATGATTTGTTAGACTTAAATGATATTATTTGACTTCTATTTATAACCTCTGCAGCAATCAATGAACTTATTCTAACTTCTACTTTTTCCCTTCTCCAGTTTTTTTAAGTTATTTTTACTTTGTCAGAACACACACAATTTATATAAGACTTTTTCATACTTGTTCTCACCTTTGTTTTAGCCCTGGATATATTCTTAGATCTACTATTTTAATACTCATCAACAGTCTATTTGCCAAAATTTCCTTTAGTTTTGATACATATAAAACATTTTATATATACATGTAAAACTGGATACAAAATTCTTTACTCATACTTCCCTAAGTAAAAAAAAAAAAAAAAGGGGCGCTTTTTTTTTCATGTTTTTGTATGTTTCAGTCAAGAAACTTTGTAAGTTTCTTGGTATTTTTTTCCCCAATCATATTTTTTTTTTCTGATTCTTTAAAATAAACAGTTTTGCTAGACTCTCTCTTGTAATTTCCAAGGTATATGGCGGGCACTTTCAACAATAAGTTTAAGGTTTTATTTTTCTTTGGTTATAGTTTTAATAGTAGCTCTACTCCATTGTTTTATTTTTCTTATTGAGGAAAATTCAATGTATATAGGATCTTTTTTGCTGTTCTATATCTAGTACTTTTTTCTGATCCTTTCATTTCAGTTTTGTTCCTTTACTCAAAATCTCTTATTAGACTTTCAGTCACATCTATTCTCCCTTGGATACTTGCAATTTGGGCTTCATGGGTGAGATGATTTTTATCTTTTTCTTCAATTTCTTTCTTGAATTTGATCATATCTCATTTTAAATTGTGCTTTTGTCCACTTCTGTCCTGAGTTTTCTGAATTTATGATTTAAGCTCCTCTTTTGTATCTAAAAATACTCATTTAGAGATGTTTAACAGTTGTTGGGGTGTGTATTTTATTGCAGTTTTCCTGTTTCCTGTTTGTTTTTTTAAAGAATATTTCCATCAGCCAAAATCTTTTGATTCTCATTTTTTATTTTCTTCTTTCAGTTTTTAATGGATGCTGCCCATCATTCTACAATTATTTTCATGAACTGGGGATAGGAGGTGTTTCTATGTAGATATGATGAGTGTGTCTTACTAGGTTTCTTAGTTCAAGAGAACCCTCTTCTGTTGATAAAGATAAATGCTTTTTCTTTGGTAGTTGATGTATTCGAGGTTGACGTATATTCTGATATTATCTCCATAGGGTTCAATTCCACAGCTTCCTTGCTTATACCCTTTCACCACCAAATTCCACAGGACACTCCTTCCTTCCAAGTCTCATCCTCCCCTCCTCAGTCGTGCCTTCCCAAGGTTGCCACTGTTAAGAGATCCTGGGCATCCAGACTCCAGAATGGTGAAAAATCTATTTCTCCTGTTTAAGCAACCCAATCTGCAATTTTGGAAGCTGTTATGTTATGTTATGGAAGCCCAAGCAGCTTAAGACACTTATTTATGCTGCCGGTGCATGTTAGAGATTTTATTTGCCATTCTTGTTGATCTGTAAGGATTTGGGAGCACGTGTGGAGCAATTTGGATTAGCAGCTGCTAATATCTAATAGGCGTCTAGAAGTCCAGGCAATTTGTATTCCTTAGAGAACCACAAGAACTTTTAGTATCAACCATATGATTACCAAACCTAGTTCAATTTAAGACTATTAGAAATGTTCTAGAGTACAAGGAATTATTTCATCTCTATATAGTGGTAATCTTGGTTTAATTATTATATGATGTAATTTATTAGAAGATGGTGAAGCCCCTTTTCATCAATGGCTCAAGGTCACTCACAACTATCCTTTTGTGCAAACCTGAGAGCAGTTCTTATTTACTAACAAGTAAAGGGCAGCCACTATTTCAATGACACCACTTAAAAACAGTATTGTGGTTAAGAATGTGGTTTCTTGAGTCAGACTGCCTGAGTTCAAATCACACTTTTCAAGTAAATTACTTAATCTCTCTAAAATCTTCATTTTCTCATCTTCCCAATGGGGATAATCATAGTTGTGAGGATTAAATAAGATAATACATATAGAGCTTCTGACACATAGTAAGCATTCAATCACCATGTAGATATATTTAAAACAACCAATTAGCAACCAAATTAGGCTATGGTATGGAAAATAGTTTGCTTACAGATATTTTCAAATTTCAGTAATTTTCTTAGAAGCAGTAATGTAAGATTAGGTATAATTATATGTATTACCAGAAAATGTATCACTGGCTTATTTCTTAAAATAACAGATAATGTTATAAGAAACATCTAAGACAGTTCTTGGCCCATAGTAAACTTTAATAAATATTTGTTGAGTGAGTAAATAACAATCACAGGGCACCTGGGTGGCTCAGTCGTTAAGCATCTGCCTTCAGCTCAGGCCATGATTCCAGGGTCCTGGGATCAAGCCCCGCATCGGGCTCCCTGCTCCGCGGGAAGCCTGCTTCTCCCTCTCCCTCTCCCACTGCTTGTGTTCCCTCTCTTGCTGTCTTTCTCTCTGTCAAATAAATAAATAAAATCTTAAAAAAAAAAATAACAATCACATAACAAAATGATGTAACTGATATTTATCTCACCCCATTTGGGATCAAAGAATAGAGGATCTTGATTCTTCTGCAGTTATTTTATGGAGCCTCAGAGGTACAAATAAATATGTGTGAGATTTGCCATAATTTTATTGATCTGAATTTACAAGGCTAATCTGGAGACTTGTTATTTCCTCTGGGTTCACTAATCTTTCTATCTATAAAGATATTTGGGTTAATATAAACATCACTTATACCCATTGTGACATCTTTCTTTCTGACAGCAAATGAGTAGTTTTTGCACACAAAATTCTCCAACACCAACTGGATATTGGACAATTCAATTCAATTCTGACACTAGCTCCCTAGAGTTAGCACAGATGCCACAAGCTAATGGTTTAGTCCTACAAGACTGACCCCACTTTGAACTCCAGTCACAAGCCCCAGGGGCCACCTATGCTTCTGACTGACCGGCTATAAATTTGGGGGCACTATAATTCCCTTTTCAGGTTCAATGATTCATTAGAATGGCTCACAGAACTCAAGTATTTTAATTACATTTACCAGTTTATTATAAAGCATACAACTCAGGAACAGCCAAAAGGAAGGGACATATAGGTAAGGTATGGGGTGGTAGGGGAGGTGGTGCTGAGCTTCCTTGCCCTCTCCGGCACACCGACCCAAGCGCTCTAGGAGTCCCACCCCAAGTCACCTCATTAGCATAAACTTAGGTGTGGTCAGAAGGAGCTCCCTGTGATTAACAAGACACTCTTATCACTCAGGAAATTCCAAGGGTGTTAGGCGGTCTGCTAAGAACAAGGGACAAAGACAAAGTATTTATTTATAAATCAAGATTTTATTTATTTATTTGAGAGAGAGCACAAGCAGGGGGAGGGGCAGAGGCAGGGGGAGAAGCAGACTCCCTGCTGAGCAGGGAGCCTGATGAAGGGGTCCCTCCCAGAACCCTGGGATCATGACCTGAGCCAAAGGCAGACACTTAACCTACTGAGCCACCCAGGCGCCCCAACACCAACTATATTTTTTCTTATACCACACCCAGTGTTTTGCTCTGCTCCTCTGTTGTCAACTATGCCCAAATCTGCATGTTTGTTTTTTGTTGTTTTCACTGACTAATATCTTAAGTCAGTGTTGGGACAGTTAAATAAAACACTTAAAAATCACCTGCCTCTTGAAATAGTGTAGAGAGGAAGATTTAAAGAAATATAGCACCTACATAGAATTAGTTGCTTAAGTCATGGACATTTAACTATCACAAATCATGTATTGGTGTACCCTGGTTTCTACCAAACTTGAACAGATTTAACCTTAATTAAATTTTCTGAGACTTGTTAATTGCTCTTTGTGATTTTAGAAGTTCCTGCTTTATAATCATCAGAATCTGATGTCTTCTTTATATTCTAGATTAAAATACATCATTGACCATTGCTTTTTATTCATCTTGTGCTTGTTTTTCTTTGTACTTTTGAACATTCAGGGTCATTTTTTCAATTGCCAGTAGTTAACAATGGTAAAAAAGAGCAAAAAAACCAAAAAAAAAACAAAAAAAACCCCAGACCACATACACAAGATAGTCTCACTAATATGACCCTCCATGACTGTTCTTTTCCAACAAGATTTTCCTCTACCTGACCACCTTGTTTTGTTCTTAGCTCTTTGCCCTTTGGAGTCAATACTTAAATCTATTTCTATTGAGTCAAAAAGTCAAGAGGCAACCCCATAAATACAAAATTAGATAGTTCTGTACCCTCAGGGGCTTAGTACAAGAAAAAACCTAGAATAGGTCCAAGCCTAATGTTTCAACACCTTTAAATAAATTTGCATTTAAAAGATCAAAACACTAAGTAATGTGTCTATGATAAAATGCCTCTGACAATAATGAATAATTTATAGATTATCTTTAAGAAACGAGTAGATCGAGATTACATTTAACTTACCTGCAAATCAGGCATTAATCACAGCTCCCTTACTGTGTTAAGGAGAGAATTAAATTTGGTCAAGTCTTATTCATCTGCTTACTCAGTCTCAAAGATATCTGAAATAAGAGACTCAAAAAAAACTCCTTCTCTAAGTATCCCAAATTTGCTCCTCCTTCAGTCTTCTGTGTCTCAGTAAAGGGCGACTCCATTTTTTTCAGTTGCTTATTCTCTTTCTGTTTCCCCCTCCTCCTTTCCAGTCCTACTGGTTAATTTCAAATTACACCCAGAATCCAACCTTTTCTCTCCACTTCCCCACTACCCCGTTGTCCAAACCACTAGCGCCTCTACCTGGATCACTGTAATTATTTTCTGAGTAGGTTTGTGCCTTTTCCCTTACCTCTGTAAACGCAGCAACCAAGTGATCTTTCCAAAATATATCACAACATTTCACCCCTTTGCTCAAAACCCCCATCTCCTCAGAATAAAAGCCAAGATTCTTTTCTTTAATTGGAGGAGAATTGACACACAATGTTACATTAATTTCAGGTGTACAACATAGAGATTTGACAACTCTGTTCAGTGTTATGCTCACCATAAAAAAAGCCAAGATTTTTTTAATGCTCACCACACAAACCTCCTTGAGTTGACTCCCTTTTATTTCTAGTATTATGAGCTACAGCCCCCTTCCCAGCTCTCTCTACTCCAGTCATACCTTCCTCCTCGCTATTTGTTGGACATAGGAGGCAAGCTCTAGCCTTAGAATCTTGGCACTGGCTACATTGACAGGGAATACTCTTTCCCCAGTAAGTCACATGGCTCACTGCTACATCTCCTGCAGGGCTTGCTCAAATGTGGCTTTCCCAAGGAGCCCTACCTTTGATCACCTATATAAAAGTGCAATTCTTACCTCCCTAAGCCAACACCCATAGTCCTAATCCCATTTATCTTGCTTTGTGTTTTTTCTATAACCCCTATACCTGTGAACTCACTAAACAAGGAACGACTGCAGATGGGAAAGGAAAAAGACACCAATAAAGGAAAGTCAGTCAAGAACCAGAACTAGCAATTATAGAATAGAACAAGCAAATAAATAATAACCATATTGAAATATGATCAACATCATTGGTAATTAGGAAAATACAAATTAAAATAACACTGGGATACCCATTTCAGCAAAGATATTAATACATGTAGAGCTGACTTCAGTTGTAGGAAAATAAGAAGTCTTACACATAGATGATAGAAATGAAAATTGCTATAACCAATTTGGAAAGTAACCTGGAAGCATTATTAAAGTTTGAACATTCAGGGATTAAGCATCTTCCTTCAACTCAGGTCATGATCTCAGGGTCCTGGGATCAAGCCCCGTATCGAGCTCCCTGCTCAGTGGGGAGTCTTCTTCTCCCTCTCTCTCTGACCGCCCCCCCCGCTTGTGCTCTCTCTCTCTCAAATAAATAAATAAAATCTTAAAAAAAAGAAGTTTGAATATTCATATCCTTTGACCCAACAATCTAACTTCGGTAAATCTATATAAATAAAGTATCAGTATGTAAGAATATATCTAGACAAATATTTCTTTTTTTAAAAAGATTTTATTTATTTATTCAAGAGAGAGCACAAGGGAGGGCAGAGGGAGAGAATCAGGCTCCCCAGTGAACAGGAAGCCCCTGGGGTTCCATCCCAGGACCCCCAGAATCATGACCTGAGCTCAAGACAGACGCTTAACCGACTGAGCCACCCAGGCCCCCCAGACAAATATTTCTATTACAGATTGATTCTAGTGAAATTAAAAAGAAAAAAATAATTAGAAACAACTTGCTACTCCTTTATAGGGAAATGATTAAATAAATTTGGTCTATTCATAATTTTCAAATAATATTTGGTCGTTAAAATTAATTGGTTAACGCTATATGTATGAACCTGAAAAAAATGTTGAAAGTAATAAAAAAAACAAATAATTAGCACAGTAATGTATGATATGGCTATATTTTTATTTTTAAAAAGAAAGGAAGAAAAGAAATATATAAATATCACATATACTTACACTTGTTATGAGCATAGGGAAAAAACATGGAATGCTTGTGTTAATATTAATTATCACAGTAAGGTAGAACTCAGGGAAGAATACAAATATTATTAACTTTTTCTTTTTGTCTTCTCTTGTCTGCTTGTTAAAATGGATGTACTATTATAGTGTAAAAATATCCAATAAAGAAAAAAAACAGTTTATTATTTGAAAATACATAGCCCAATACTTTGATAAATATGTAATAAGTTTATGTATCATATCAGAGGACCTAGATTTTTATCTCGATTTTCAAAAAGAAAAAAGTGACATTTTTAAATCAACCATGTGATTTCAACATTGAGTTGATCTAGGGTATTTCCTTTAACTTCCATATGAGGAAAATGAGATCCTCATGCACATAGCAGTTTCTTGGCATCTGGCCCATTGAATAAATGAATAGATGCATTAATTACTAGGCAAAGAATAAGCTAAATACTTGCCTAAATCACAGGTAGGTAGGGGCAGAGATACATCTAGAATCCAGATCTTCTGATTCCGGGTCCAGGGCTCTTTCCATGACCACATACGCTTGAAAGAGCAGCAGGGAGAAAGATGTATTGCCTGAAGCAATGATAGACTTATCCCAAAAACTCTTGTAAATATTCTAGCTCTAAATTTGCCTAAGGCAAAATCATAGCGAGGAATTTTTAACTATGTTTTCCTCTTAGAAAGCTTGTTATTTTTTGTTTGGGGTTTTTTTGCTTTTGTGTTTTGTTTTCTGAAACATGCAAAATAACGCTTAGAAATTAATTTTAAACACACGAGACAGAAAACGATACCTAATAGCCAGATGTTCTACTCTGGAGCCTGCGGCTCTGTCAGAAGCGGGCCAGCGACCACATGCCGTCTTGCACGGTTTCTATTGTGAGTCCTCCTGTGGTCCTTTCCAAGCACTAAATAAAGCATTAATATGGCTACCCAGTCATTCTCTTTTGTGGAACATTTGATTAGCACCTTTTCTGGACTTTCCTCACACCCCAAAACTTCCTCTCTTGCCCCCTACTCATTCAGGCTCATCAGAAGCATCCACTGACGTAGCTTAGAGTCCATTCATAAATTAACCATAGTTACTGCAGCCACCAAATTTCCCCCTTGACCTTCAACTCCTACTCTCTTCCCCAACACACAGTTCCATTTTTACTAATATTCAGAGTCTCTTACCAAAAAGTGACCTTTACTTTCACTCTCAACCTAGCAGATCCAAAGAACAGTTTCACTTTCTGACAATCTCCTCTGGGTTCGTTCTACCTAAGATATATGATTTTCCAGGACAGTTCTGCTTTTTCTTTTGAGTCTGAACAGGGGACTTGGAATGGCCAACGAGCCTGGAGTTCCAGAAATCCAACGGATGAAAAGCAACAAAAAGCTCTCTGAGGGAATAAAAACAAACCAAACACACACACACACACACACACACACACACACACACACACACACACACGCAAAATCTGTTTGAGAAAGGCTAGCCAGTGAGCCTGTTTGCTGTTTGCGTGCCTGTTTGGCTGTAATTCCCTGGTCATTAAATCAATCATGCCCCGAGTGTCAGCCAGAATTCTTTTTTTGAATTAGATGGTTCTGTCATAGGCAAAGGAAGTTTTCTAATCAGCAGTTGGTTGGTGGTTACCAAAAGCACCATGGGAGCTGGAAGCCTGCTGGTCAGGGCGTGTGTGCTCAGGGATCTCTTTATGTATCCAGAGACTGCCAGTGGTCTGCATCTGCCAACTGTCAAAGCTGTGTGTAAAGATGAAAAACGTTGCTCAGAAGCATGGAAAATCCCCTCAGCCCGACAAGTTCTAACTAGGTACAGTTTTGAGAAACTGGGGCTAAATAAAGACTGTGGAGGGCCCTACTATAGTTTTTGAGAAATCTTGGACTGTAAAGTGCCCTATTCTTAATTTAAGATTATGCAAAGGGAATTTGTAATTTTCATAGTGTTGTCGTCGTCGTCGTAAAAATTCTTCTGCAGTTGTCCTAGTCACCCATCACCAGTGCTTGGTACTCTCAGGTGTGTTCGGTGTTACCTACTGGGGTGAGAAGGGGCGCGAGCAAGTTCCTTTCGCACCTCTGCATCCGTGTGGGGGCAGTAAGGGAGCTGATTCAAAGTGGTCGCAACGCCTCAGCATACAGGCAGAGGAGATGCCAAATGCCACCCCAGTGTTGCCAGGTAAGGGCTCTGCCTCTGCCTGTGGTTTCTGAGAGGGGACACGGCCGCCTGGGCACCACTAGCCCATGGAGTGCCTTCGTGTAATTGAGAAACAGGTGCCCCTCCTTCTGGGAATAGGCAGCCCGGAGCAGAGTGCTGTGGCGAGTGGAGAATGGGGAGATCCCAGCCTTCCCTGCCCCCCTCAGTCGGGGGCTCTTACACGGCAACCAGAACCACTGTGCCCTGCCAGTGACCCTGGCAAGTTCCCTGCCCCGGTGTCACCTCCAAAGGAGCAAGATCCCTTAGTAGGCCTCCCTACCAAAGGGACGCTTCACCCCTGGGCATTGTGAGCCTGGGTTTACATGATCTGTTTTCTCTTTCCTGACACATCCTTCACTAGGTCTCGCAGCCTGGCACACACCATCCGTTCCAGCTGAGTGTGGGAGAACTGGGGAGATAAAAATCAGTTTAAACAGTAAAACAATTTAAAAATAAGTTTAATCTCACATCTCTCAACTTGCTGTGGGTTGAAGTGTTTATTTTTTATTTTTTTTTTAAAGATTTTATTTATTTATTTATTTGAGAGAGAGAGAGAGAGAGAGAGAGAGAGAAACAGCATGAGAGGGGATAGGGTCAGAGGGAGAAGCAGGCTCCCCGCTGAGCCGGGAGCCCGATGTGGGACTCGATCCCAGGACTCCAGGATCATGATCTGAGCCGAAGGCAGTCGCTTAACCAACTGAGCCACCCAGGCGCCCGGGTTGAAGTGTTTAATCGATGGTTGCCGGTTGCCACTTTTCTAATCCATTGATGCCTAGCTCCTGGCCAGGACATGTGGAGTCCGTGTGTCTCCTGGCCAGCATAGGGGAGCAACATTCTTTTCTCACAGGCTTCATGTCCGCCTTCTCTTTTGTTTAAATACAAACTGCTGCCAATAGCTATCACAAATATTTGACTAAATTCCTCCTGGCTCTTGCCCTGGCTGTTCCCTGAGGTTGTGCCAACTTCCCATCTTATGAGCACTTCCCAGCTTCCCTGTCCTCCACAGGGTCTCTAGATTTTCTTTCTCTGTTTTGATTTTGGCTAGAAATGTCTATCTCCTCTCTCTCATCCTTGCCCAATGCTTTCACTTGGGGCTGCTGTGGTACGCCCTGGTGCTCTCAGGGTTTTTTTTTTTTTTTTTTAATTTTTTAAAAAGATTTTATTTATTTACTTGACAGAGACACAGTGAGAGAGGGAACACAAGCAGGGGGAGTGGGAGAGGGAGAAGCAGGCTCCCGCTGAGCAGGGAGCCGGACGTGGGGCTCGATATGGGGCTCCATGTGGGGCTCCATGTGGGGCTCGATCCCAGGACCCTGGGACCATGACCTGAGCTGAAGGCAGATGCTTAACGACTGAGCCACCCAGGCACCCCAGGGTTTCTTAAATCTTGTTGGAGAGTTTCACCAAACCACCTCTCAAATTTTCTACAGCTTTGTGTCTCTAGCCGTCGTAAAGGATCTGTACCATTTTCAAAGAATTTTTGAAAAGTTTTACAGGTTAGCAATATCGATATCTTTCTTAGGAACCTCCCTGATTCTTCATTTTTATTTAAATAATTTAAATACTTCAGAGCTATGTGTGTATTTTATGACGTAAACTTCAGGATCATAGTGCAGACCATAGTCGCTTTTGAGAGGAAGTGTTGTTCTCATAACATATTCCATAATTTTGTTAACATTCCCCTTGAACCTATTTATATTTTTGAAACAGATATACTAAAATTTTAATTATTTGAAAGCAATTAATCTTCTCAATCAGTGTTCCTGACCCTCACTTGATCTTCTGAGCCATGTTTATTAATGAACCTGACAGCAAATTCACTATACGTTTGTTTGGGGGCCAGATAATTATTGTTATTTTTATGAAATTCTGGAATGTAATCTCCACAAGGGCAGGGATTTTCTTTTTCTTTTTTGTTCGTTGACATAATGTGCCAGCCATCAAGAAGAGCGTCTGGCACATAGGTGTTCAATAATTATTTGCTGAATGGATGAATGATAAAATCTAGTCATTCTTTTTTTATTTTGCTTTTTTACCTCTGTAAAGCTGTGAGGATGATTTCATAAGCAAACAATACGTTTTGGGTTATTTTTTCTCTGAATGCAATTTCTTACAATGAAAATCATGTTACCATTTTTCATAGGTACCCATAAGCTTTTGTATCTTTCCTATAGTGTATTGCTTTTGCTTTAGCATTTTGCTTTGAAAAGGCTTTTAAAAATCTCGTTGTCAGGGGCTCCTGGGTGGCTCAGTTGGTTAAGCGACTGCCTTCGGCTCAGGTCATGATCCTGGAGTCCCGGGATCGAGTCCCGCATCGGGCTCCCTGCTCAGCAGGGAGTCTGCTTCTCCCTCTGACCCTCCCCCCTCTCATGCTCTCTATCTAATCTCATTCTCTCTCTCAAATAAATAAATAAAATCTTTAAAAAAAAAAAAAAAAAATCTCGTTGTCATTGCTTACTTTTTCCTTCCTATAATTTACCAAAAACAAAAACCCAAAATCTTTCCTAGCTTAGATCCTCAAGAGAAACCAAATATTTATACTGACCCAGAAATATGTCTATTATCTATACCCTTCAGTTCTTTTCTAGAACCTATTTTTAAAAACACGACAAAATATTTTTATTGCCACTCAATTTTTAAAATTGCTTTTGCCTACCTACAATCTTAGTGAAGTTTTCCCATGTGTGTTTATTCAGTGAAGCAAGATTTGTCATTACAGAAAGGTTTCTTTCTACAGCTTAAATTTACTTTCATACTAGTGGATCTATATCATGAAATTCTACTGCTCACAGATAAAGTCTTTGACTTTCTTATATGGCTCTTCTTATTAATTAAAATATTACTAGCAATCCTCATGTCTCTTTCATGATGGCTAACATTTTGAGGAAGATTCCTAAATTTGCCCTCAAATTCCTTCAGAATCTTTGGGTGAATCCCAGTTTTTTTGTTTACGTGTAGCTGTGTAACTAGACTTAGAATAGATCCTACATGGGCTTAAGCTTGGACTTAGGTGTTAAGAAACATCCAAAGTATTTAACAGGAAAGTCGAAATCAAGTTTCTTAACTCTGAACAGCCATCTGCTTGTTCTTTTATTTTTTTAAGTTTTTATTTTAATTCCAGTTAGTTAACATGCAGTGTTATATTAGTTTCAGGTGTACAACAGAGCGATTCAACACTTCCATACACCAGCTTTTACATTTGCACTGATAGTCTCACTGCCTTGTAACTGGTTTTGCCTGTCTTTGGGGTACTTCGATACATGGCATTTCATTAACATTTACTAAGCCTCATAATTTGAGCCAAGTTGGCTCATGTTTATTCTTGAATGTTTTAAATTGAATTCCTATCCTACCCATGGATATCTTTACTAAAGGAAAGGCCTTTAATACTCTGATGCATTAATCAGAAAAAGTAAAATATAAAAGTTAATGTGCCCCAACCCCAATTTAAAAAATATGTATGTGTATATAAAGAATTTATTCTAAATGTTCTGCATTAAAGTTGTATTCTTATACTAATTATTATAAAAATATTTATTACAAAAGATTAAAATACTTGTTATTCCTATCTATTTATTCAGCATATTTGAGACTTGGCTTTGCTAAATATTCATACTTATATTTAGCATGAATGTATATTATTAAGCGATTAATATTTTTTCATCTGCAAAATTAATTCTTTTCCCTGGATATTTATGATTTCATTTTTCTAAAAATAGTCTGACCAATGTTTTGGTTTTCCACATCTCCCTGGAATTCTGAATCTGATTGTGTTATGATCTCCATGACAGAGTCAACCTCACACAACTACTTCAGTCTCTACCAGTTCCTGATTTTTCAGTTCTTCAGGACATCTTGCGTATGGCCCTTTCTTGTGTTACTGTCTTTTTCTTCCAACTGATACTTGCTATAGAAAAAAAAAAGAACAATTTTTAAAAAGATCTACCTCTACCAGTATCACTAGGATCTATTCTAGTGCTTTACCTTCGGCAGTGTACATATAATCCTCACTCAGGGGAATGCGGGAGTTAAGATCTCTGCTTGGGCCTCTCTGGAAAACTGTTTCCTCAACTGTTAGACAAGGGAAGCAGCTCCAACCTCAAGAAAGACTTCTGTGGATTGGATGAGATAAAGCATATACCGTGTTCAGTGCAGTGCTCAGTAAATGCTGCCATCCCCATGACTAGCCTGGGCAGGCAGACTTCATGTTTGTCATATTACAAGTGTCCCTGAGTGAGGGTGAATGTCCTGTCTTTAGTAGCATGCTACTGTTTTCCATCCATCCTGTCATCACTCATCAAAACAATGTCACCCTCTCCCCCACCTGCTGGTCTCTGTTTTTACTACAGAATGCTACCTGGCCTTTGAAGATATTCCTTTTTCCCCTGGATCTCTGAAATACCAGTTATATGTGAGGTTCACTAGTTTGCCATGTAATCTGACCTACCCAGTTTTAGTAACTCCTATTCTAGTCTTTGTGTGTGTGCATGTGTGTGTGTGTGTAGTTGCATTTATACAAATACTAGAATTGCTTTAATGTCAATCTTGTAAAGATGTATTAAGAACAAAAACCAATTTTATACCAAATAATAAAATTATTTTGCTTTGCTGATTTCTCTCATAATCATGATCCTTGAAAATTCACTCTGAATTCAGTGGTTTGATATTTTGTGAAAACAAAGAGAAGCCAGTGGTTTTTTTCCATTTCACCTACAAATAAATAATCCATTCTCTATACTCAGAACTGAATAGACAAGGTCCATATAGTTTTAGAGCTTTTGCATCTAAAAATAATACCATGATAAAAACTCATTTTAAACCCCTGTGATGTTCTCTCATGTCAAAGGTCATATCTTTGTGTAAAAAAAAAAAAAGTAATTAATGAAAAAAAAAAATCCCCTTTTATGCACATTCCTTTCTTTTCGAAACTCATCCAAAATGATGAGGACAGTCTTGGTTGATTTTGAAGGTTAATGGGCCTTACACAAAGAAGTTTTACAGAAATATTTGTGAAATTAAACGAGAAAAAATGTCTCTCTGAGACTTTTGTTTTTTCTGTTGTGCATGGATTTTAGCACTAACCCATATTTCCCAAAGTAAGTTTCTATAATATGAGAAGTTCAACAGAGCCTATATATTTATGATAAGTCCACAGGGAGGTGAAATGCCAGCTATTACAGAGCAAAGGTGAAGACATTCAATGTTTGGGGTTTTGCTTGTTTTTTTGTGTGTTGTTTTTCCTAACTGGTTTTTAAATACTATGGTGAAAATAGCTCATTTGTTTTTCTGGAATGGCTAGAACAGACCATCAAAGTAATATGAATCATACAAATGTTCTTCCTCTGCATTCTTTTACAAAAGTAAAACAAAACACTTAATCATCTTTGCTTTGTTTTGGTTTGCACTAATTTCACAAATCTTAAAGAAGACTTATTGGCCTGCGTCTTAGTGTCTGCTACATAATGAAATGCTAATTTCATTTTTATAAAATGATTCCAACATTGAGCATAACAAAATTTATGTGTCAAATCAGATTTTATTTTGTAGGATTAATATTTAAGCACTTTTTTACTTTAAAATAATTTCAAACTAAAATTTCTAAGTGTACAAAGATCTTTTTACTCTTGTGCCATTCAGAAATAAATTACCCCTGGATGATTTAGTGTGTGTTTCCTACAACCAAGGACATTCTTCCATGTAACCGCAAGATAATCACCTATCCAGGAGGAAAACCTTTTCCTCTACCCTCTGAGGTTCAGTATCAGGGGCCTGCTAATTTACCTGACAAAGGCTGCTTAACAGAGAAAAGTAATAGACATTTATTAATATTTTTATTTGCACAGGAGTTCACAGAAACAAGTGAAACTTAAAGAAACAGTTAGATTCAGGAGCCTATAGATACTTCTTAACAAAGGAAAGAGGGTGTGAGCATCAGGGGAAGATAAATTGTAGGGAAATGAGTAGGAAATATATGGGGGGACCAGTGGATGATAAGGACTATTTTAGTCAGGTTTGTTTATGCAGATTCATCTCAGTGCTGGCTCTCCATCTCTGTGGATAAAAGTCTCTCTTCCCACCCTGGTACAGGAGAGGGGTGAAATTTATGCCACCTTCACAAAGGGAAATGCATGCTCTGCTTTTAGGGAGATAAGGAGAGGGCAGAGAAGTCTTCTTGTATTTGTCTACTCTTAATTGCCTTCAGCTTCAAATCATCCTATGTCAAAGTGAAATAAAATGCTACACGTCAAAATCAGAAAGTGAACGTTGGTACAATACTACCACCTAATCCTCAAACCCATTCAATTTTTTGCCAATTTTCCTGTTCATACCCTTCATAGAAAAAAAGGATGCAATCCAGGATCATACATTGCACTTATTTTTCATGATTTTAAGCCTCTTTCAATCTGAGATAGTTCCCCAATCTTTGCTTGACATTCATGACCTGGCACTTCATAGGCCTGATATTCAGTAGAATGTCTCTCAATTGGCTTTTGTCTAATGTCCCTCATAATTAGATTCAGATTATGCGTTTGGGGCCAGAATACCACAGATGTGAAGCTGTGTGTTTTTAATGCAGCCCATCAGATGGCCACAGTTTGGATTTTTCTCACTACAGGTAATTTTAACCTTGATCATTTGACTAAGGTGGTGCTCACCGAGATTCTCCAATGTAAAGTTATTCTTTAGTATTTCCTCCAGTATTCATTAAGTATTGGGGCGGGAGATCCCATGAAATTATGTAAATATTCCATTCTTCATCAAAATTTGAGCCACTAGTTTTAGCATCCATTGATATTTCTTATTTGAATTGTTACTGTGATGGCTGCCAAATATTGATTTTCTAATACCATAGTTTCTTTTATATTTATTAGTAGGCATTCCAATGTAAAGATTTCTCTTGTTCCCATTTATGTTTATTTTAAAATTGGTATAAGTATAAATTAATGAGTTACTATTTTATTTAATGAGTTATAATGCATTCTTATCATTATTTTAATGCTAAAATTGTCCCACTTGCTTTTTAAAAGATTTTATTTATTTATTTATTTATTTATTTATTTATTTATTTGAGAGAGGGAGAAAGAGCCAGGAGAAAAGCAGAGGGAGAGGGATAAACAGGCTCTGCTCTGAGTGCAGAGCTAGATGCGGGGCTTGATCCCTCGACCTTGAGATCATGACTTGAGACAAAATCAGCTCAACAGACTGAGCCACCTAGGCGCCCCTAAAATTGTCCCTTTTTTAAAAAAAGATTTTATTTGTCAGGGAGAGAGAGAGAGAAAGATCACAAGCAGGGGGAGTGGCAGGCAGAGAGAGAAGCAGGCTCCCCGCTGAGCAAGGAGCCAGATGGGGGACTCGATTCCAGGACCTGGGATCATGACCTGAGCCAAAGGCAGATGCTTAACCCACTGAGCCACCCAGGTGTCCCAAAATTGTCCCATTTTTAACCAGTCTTTTGAATACTTCCTAATTTCTGGCACAAAAAGAAACTCTAGGTTCATCAATTTCACATTTATATGAACAAGGCAAAAAAATAAAAGTGACTAGGGACTCTTGCAATCTTTAATAAACCAACTTACCACTATAGGAGGAAATCTATTTGGTGTAAGTCTATTACATAAATGTTATATAATGACTGCAACTTAAAAAACAAAACAAAAAACCACTTCACTAAAAAATAAATACAATTTCTATTAAAAGGCTTTAAAAAGAAAATAAGCAGAAATGAGCTACAATTATTACACATGTGTACACTACACATCTCTCCTCTCTATCCCTGTCTTTCTTCCATAAAATTCAAAATGAAACTGTGAGCAACCTCAGAAACTAGTTTCTACCTGAGCTGAATGTAGAGTGCCCTCTAGAGGCTTCATTCAATCAATGCAGTATTTCCAACAGCGGAGGAACCTACTTAAATTTCTGTAGGTTTTCAGACACAGTTCTCATTAAATCCATAGGATAACTCTACACATAATAATAGCTGACCATGAGTTGATTCAGCATATTAGGTACTGACTTAAGAAAACATGCAAGGGAACTGACAAAAATTAGGCTTGTGCTTAATCAGCTAGACAAAAGAATTGGGAACATGCCATCAGGAGATATGAGAAGACATTAAATTGTCTTATGTCAGTTTGCGACTTTTGTTAGAGCTGTTATGAAATCTCCCCCAAATTTCTCACACAAGGGATGTCTTCATAACTTATTCCATTATTTCCTCGACATCCACAGACAGACCAGTGTGGATTCCGATGAGCAAGCTGCCTCACTTGGCCAGTCTTCACTTGGCTCTGCACCTCCGTATGCTGTATGGCGCTCCAAACCCACAGACTGCTCATAAATTAAAACCAAGATGGCAACCATGTCTTAATGAAACTCCAAAACAGATGTGAAAAAAAAATCACATTTAAGCTGATATAGTTTACATAAGTATTAATGATCATTTAGAAAGGTAAACTATTCTATTATAAATTTTTTATAAATCTCTTGAGTTTACAGGGTCTAAATTACTTAATGCCTCAGATGTAGATATTAAAAGCATCTCTTTCTCACCATCTTTGCTATAATTTAAAAGAATTTGAATGAAATCATTTTGCTAATAGCTATTCCTTTAAAATAGAAAGTGCTTTCAAATATTTGTCCCAATGAAATTCAGCTTTAACAATATTGATTTAAAAGAATAGTTTTAAGATGATATTGCTTTGTCGTTTGATGGTAATTCTTACCTAAATACATAGTCAAGAAACATCATTGAGATACAAGGGGAAATATTATAATTATTAGCTGTGACTCAAAATTTAGTCTCCCAGTCTTCCTAGTCACACGTTGGCTTTGTATTGAGATTTGAGAGATACATTTTTAGATGTTAAAGGAAAACTACAGTCAACACAAGAATGTGGTTACATCAGATGAAAATCCCAGGCCTAACTTATCTCCTTTGCTTTGTGATACAGACTCAACTGTAAAAGATACCATTTAATGTTCCTGTTGAAATTCTTATTTCCAAGAACATTACAGGGGAGGAAGATTCTTTCCTCTACCCATTTTAGGTCTTGGCTAGGGCTCTGTAACAAAAGACAGCTTACAAGAGAAAAACATACAAATGTTTCTGTGATATGGGAGCCCTTTTGTGGAAATGAAGAGCCAAAGAAATGGCAAAACCTAGGGCTTTTCTACTAGGTTGAACAAAGAGAAGCTTTTGTGGAAATGTAAAATATATAGTGAGGCTAAAGGAAAATCAGAATTATTTTAACAAGGTTTGTTTGTGCAGAATTCTCTCAGTCTTCCTGGCCTTGGTAATAAGAATGTTCCTTTTCTCCTAGTAGAGGGAGATCATCTTTCAAATGGAGGCTTATCTCCTGTTTTCAGGAAGAAAAGGGGAGATCAGAATGCTTTTCTTACACCTGCTGTTTTCCGAGTGACTTTAGCTCAAAAACAATCCTTACACTGAAGTGGTGTATTTTGGAATGGAATATTCTGCCACCCTTCAACATGAACAATAAAATATATAATTTTTCTGTGCATGTATAGCTAGTTTAATTTTGTTCACCTCTAGATGTTCATCAATAAATCAGTGCGAGAATATTTACACTCCAGAACAATGGTTCAAAAGCACTGACTAGGTGATGGAAATGTTAAATTAAGTGCCAAAGTTTTCTTGACTTAAAAAGGAAAGCTTAACTGGTTCATAATGCTGCTTAGGGACTATGTTTCCTATCACCTCAATCTTTAAGATTATTCACTTTTTATAGTCTGCTTCTTGAAGAGAACAAAACTTTAAATAAACAACAACAACAACAAAAACCGATGATGGTATCCCATATTAAAACAAAAATAACAAGAAAAATACCAAGGAATCTTGATCCACAAACCTGTGAAGCTATGTTCTTCCGGCAGCCTTATAACTCTGTAATAAATGATAGGCAGAATAGCAATGTTTGCATGCCTTCTTCCTCTCTCTCCTTTTCCTCTTCTAGGATCCCTGGAGTAGAGAAATTCACATCTTAACATGCTGCGCTCTTCCGGGCTCAGCCTGCTCATGATGAGATCTAGTATGGTGTCATTTTCCTCTTGTTATTAAAACTCAGATTGTTAGGAGAGAATCGTGCTTAATACTTGCCTTTGGATAATGTTTTATCCTTATTTATATTTCTTCTCAAGGGTTGATCTGACTGTGAGTTTAATTCCAGGGAAATGGAAAGGACTTCCCAACTCAGAAATACCTCCCGAGCCCTGCCTACTGATGCCTGAAACTACACCTTGTAGCAGAAGGTGTGTCCCTGTCACGATACTCACAGCTGTTAAGCCTTTGTTAGCTTCTTTTCTCAGAGACAGATGTATTGACATGAAGAGGGAAGAAATAACATAGATATCGTGGAGAAAAATGCATCTAAAAAGGACAGAGGGACAGCCTACACATGACTTTTTAATAGAAGCTTCTCCTTCTTCAGAACTACCTTTTATCTGTGTTGACTTTAGATCCAGTTGTTCTTAACTATTTGTTCTCTTGTCCAATATTTAATAATCCTGGCGAAGATCTGGACATAGACATAGACAAGTAAGCTAAGCCTGTCCCTGCCTCCAGAGGTTTATAATCTAATGGAGAATGCATATAAGCAAATGCACAATTACAATAAAGCGTAACAATGTTTGTAATGGAAGAAAGACAGGTTGCTATGGAAATACAGAGTTGGACTATCCCATGCAATCTAGGATTCAGTTTCCCTCCCATATTTAAGGTGACAACTGTAGGGTAGTTAACATTAAACCAAGCAAAGAGGCCAATGTATGCATGTATTAGAATATCTCCCGACACTATATCCTATCTTGGTCTGTCCTTCTGCCCTTGTGAATGAGAGTGCTTCACATGTGCGGAACAGCTCCAATGAAGAGGCCCACTCAGTAGGATAACTGTAGGAGGATGTGGTTTCTACAAAGCTTTGCTCACTGGTGGCCTTTCGTGGCCTGTCCAGCACCTGCGGTCAGCACTGTTATCTCTGCTCCAACCTGGCTCTTCTGTGCACCTGTTCCTCCTGGTGCAGCCACAGGAGCTTGGGCTTGGGTGTGAGGCACAGCAGTTCGGCAACCTGGCACATTTTGGAAGAGAGGGGCGATGGACAGGGATCCAGCTGGGAATGCAAATCGGATGGCTAGAACAGAGTCCGTGTTTTTTTTCTTTTTTTTCTTTTTTTTTTTTTTTAAGATTTTTATTTATTTATTTAACAGAGAGAGAGAGAGAGCCCAAGTAGGCAGAGCAGCAGACAGAGGCAGAGGGAGAAGCAGGCTCCCTGCCGAGCAGGGAGCCCAATGCAGGGCTGGATCCCAGGACCCTGGGATCATGACCTGAGCCAAAGGCAGCCGCTTAACCGACTGAGCCACCCAGGTGCCCCCAGAGTCCATGTTTCTAAGAAATAACCCCATCCTCTGGGCTTTAGTATCAGACATACCAAGGCCATTTTTTTTTTTAAGATTTTATTTATTCATTTGAGACATAGAGAGAGAGAGAGAGAGAGAGAGAGCATGAGCAGGGAGAGAGGCAGAGGGAGAGGGAGAAGCAGGCTTCCCGCTGAGCCAGGAGCCTGATGTGGGACTCGATCCCAGGACTCTGGGATCGTGACCTGAGCTGAAGGCAGACGCTTAACCATCTGAGCCACCCAGGCGCCCACCAAGGCCATTTTTAGACAGTTATTTAAATTATTAAGCCACATAACCTTGGGGAAAACTTTAGAAATATTCATTCTTGCCTGAGGCCAATGCTATTTTAAAAATTTTCTGAGCAAACCTTTTCTCTTCTACTACCTTCTTAAGCCACAACTGTTGAGTTCCCAATTACTAAAATAATTAAGACACCGTGACTTATTCATCTAAACACATATACATATTACAAAGTAATATATTACATAACACATATTACATATTACAAAACACATATTACAAAGTGATTTCTTTATTGAGTACTTTGTTTCTCTCCACATTGGCCTGGAACATACTCAGAGTACTAATCATAATAACAAAAAGTAAAACCTAAAAAAATTACTCTTTGATTATAGTCTTTTAGACAACACTTCTCATTCTGGGTCACCAAAGATTACAGTTCCTGGGCTTTGAACATCTGGAAGCATTTCCATTAGAGAAGAACCCGTTATCGATTTTTCCTTGTCTTTTATATTTGCAAATGTGCTTTGTTCTCCAAACTCTTCCCTAAAAGGTCTTGGCTTAGGATGTAAGATCAAAGCATAAAATGTGACCTTGGCAGCAGGCTGGGAGGAAATGTGGACATTTGAGGTGGGCGAGTGTGTGGAGGAGGGAAGAACATTAGTGTCCTTAATTCTTGCTCTGGTTTTGCAATAAGTCGTTTAACCCCTCTGAGCCTCATATTTTTGTGTGTTCTAATGCAGGAGATGAATTAAATGAATTTCAGGTTATTTCCAAGATTGTAGTTCTTTGTTTTGTCTATTGAGTAAAATTATGTTCTTCAGGAATTTACGCTACTAGCCAATACCGATGATGCAACCATAGCATGTAACCATAACAGCCAAGTCTGGTGGATTTGGGTTGCATGCTCACCATGAGTCATTATCAGCAACTAGAAATTTGATGGTTTTAAAGTATAGATATCCAGTGATGTTAATGTCAATGCACAAAAAGTTAAAAACAGGACCATCGTACAATATAAAATGAAACTCTGTTCATGGTTTTAATTCAACTCATTAATTAATGATACCCAAAAAGATAGGAAGACACATTCAAATAACATTTGACGAGCTGGATAGTTTTAGGCAATTTAATAAAGGAACGTTAGAATAAGATGGTTAGATACTAGTTAATGCCCTATAAGGCAGGAACCCATAATCTTCGGGATTATCTTTTCTACCCAAGAGGTTTCTACAAATGAAAAATGTCTAGGCTCTAATCAAATAGTAAAATTTAAATAATTAAATAATCCTTGAATAAGCCTATTACACCATGGCATTCAAAGACACGCTATATGCTTTGTTTTATCGGATAATTTTTTGAAGGCCTCTGTATTGGAGACTCTTGAATATGTAATAGAAGTCTGAGGGCTCCAGATATACCTGGAACTCATTCACCTCTTTCCCTATTTTCTCTGGTTGCTCGCTGGGTGAATCATTATTTCCTGATGGCAGTTTAGAGAAAATCAGCTCACACATCATACATAATTTAGGGAAACTCTTTTTTTTTAAAGCTTCATTGTCACATTGGATTAACTTACTATCCTACTGGTAAAATCTAATTCATATTAATACCATTTCTATTTACTTTCTATGTTGGTTTATTTTTGTATGTGAAAGGTAAGAATGAGGGACAATAACGCAGGAGATTTATATTCATGTAATTTTAAAATAAACTATGAACAAGCCGAGATCCAACAGGGATTTACTAGATTTCACTGAATTCTGTCATGCTTACCTCAGAGAACTCTGAGCTTAACAATATTGTCTCTGTAATTCTCTGTTCACTTGCAATTTAGTAAGGAGGCCAAGTCAAATAAAAATTTTAGTAATAGTGTTTGAATCAAAGAGACATTTATGAATTTCTGTACTTCATTATAAAAAAGAAATTAAAGTGTCCTCTTAGAGAAAGCTACGCTGAGATTTGATTTTACAGTGGTTACTCATGACAATAACTTAAGTTGGGTCGGTGATTTTCAGCTTTTGGGGGGAAGTCAAGAACTTAATAAAAACTATAGACCCTTCCTTTAGAAAGAGCCAAAGAACATATAACACATCTACTATTGCATATTCAATTTTATTTGGGATGATTCGTGGAACCCCCTGCATCTCATCTATGTACCCTGGTCAAGAACTCACAACTGAGAAAAATAAGGAGCCACATAGAAAATAGGTCATAAGTGAGACACCTGATCCTCATACCTTGTCTCCTAAACCTCTCCTAACATCAGACTTTGTAAATCAGCTACATTTCAGTTTAGACACCAGTAGGTTGTTTTCTTTGAACCTAAAGCAGACTCTCCCGGCAAGATGGAAAACCTAAACCCAATTATTTGGAGATAACATAGCACTCTTATGGTCTTGCTGTATTGACAATTCCTAACATCACGAACAGCCGCATCGTAGAGTAAAACATCATGGGCTTCAGAGTGCATCATTATCCTGCCCCTTATAAGACAATAGACCTTAAGAAAAGTATTTCTTTCTTTGTTTTTTTTTTAAGATTTTATTTATTTATTTGAGAGAGAGAGCACTGAGTGGGGGGGAGGGGTAGTAGGAGAGGGAGAGGCAGAGAATCTCAAGCAGAGTCTGCACTGAGTGCAGAGCCAGAAGTGCGGCTCAATCTCAAGACCCTGAGATCATGATCCTGAGATCGTGACCCAAGCTGAAACCAAGAGTCAGAAGCCCAACCAACTGTACCACCCAGGCTCAAGTTTCTCATCTGAAAAATCAGAGTGATTAAGGAGTAGGGCCCAGAGCATAGGTCCCTGGAGACATAAGCCTCACCTAATCAGCTGGGTAGAAGCAGGAAACAGATCCAAAGGTGAGGATAATATGTACCCAGTAAAACTTATGCAGAGTCATGTAGGGTTTGTTCTATCTGTATGTAAAAGTTTGGTAGAGTGTTACTCTTTTTAACTCTACTCCAGACCTTGAGTCAAAATGTTATATTAAGAATATAACTATGTTGCATGCAATTATTTAGTGATCTAAAGAGAAAAGCAGAGTTTATCAGCTTTAATTCATTCTGCCTCTCAACTGTCAGATTATTGAGCTTAATAGAAAGAAATAAACCTTGGTAAGTACTGTTTTCTTTTGTAGAATAAATCTAAGGCCAGTTGAAAATCATGAACTATAACAAATTTCACTAATTAAAAACAATATAAAAATATTTTGTCTAGCAAATTCTTATATTAAAGAATAATCTAAGAGATTTGCTAAGAATGTTGTAAAACCCAAATAGGCAACATGGCTCTTTTTGATCCAAGGTGTGACTAAACTCTTTGCTTATCTTGTGAACCGAATTGGATTTTTTTGTGTTTTTTAAATTATTTTTCTTTTCAGCAATCTACTAAATGTATGGTTCTTATTTTCCAAATTCATTTGTTAGAATGTTTGGTAACTGGGCCAGACCCTCAGGATGACAATAGAGCACCTACAGCACGTCTGGCTCCGTGCTAACCCTTGTCCATGTTATCACTAATCCTACCAATAGTCTCACAATGTAACAGTATTTCTCTCTTCTTATAAACCACACCAGTAAGGTTCAGAGAAGTTAAGGGACTTACCCTAGGTCCCATCATTAGGTTCAACTCTTAAGGCTATTTTATACTTTCCACTGCATCTAATGCTTCTTTCAGAAGCTTTGCAGGTATGTTCTGGGGCATACTCATTACAGTGACAACAATGCCAATGAGACATGAGCTCAAGTCCTCACTGAGGTAGGATCTCTGGAGTCCCACCCCCTCCTGTGTTCTTTCAGTTCCCAGCTGGGGTCCTGAGTGCTCAAGCCCTGTCCCTGCCACAGTGGTCAGCACTGAGACCCACCGTCTCCATACATGTGATCAGAAGCTCCTTGCCTCTGGTCGCCACCACGTGGTTCTCTTCCTCTTTGCTGTCACTTCTCCTCTTCCTGTAGTGGTCAGTCACCACACTGAGTCTCATTCTGCACCAAGTCCAGGGACCACCACCCCCACAAGACCTTCCCTCTTTGGCTATTGTTCTGAACCCCACCCTCAAGAGATGGAACAGGGTCCCTGCTCAGAAGCAAAACCTTTACTTACTTGTCCAAATGAAAAAAGAAAGGGTGGCCGTTGGCCTCTAAGCATGTTCACCATTAAAGTGGAGACACTGTGAGAATCAACGTGGCATGTGATTGTTTCTGTGAAAAGTGAGTACCCTGCAATAGTGAATACTCAATGAATTATTGTTGAACATTGAAGAATGCACATAATTCAAGTACAAAAGAACAAGGCAGGGGCGCCTGGGTGGCTCAGTCAGTTAACTATCCAACTCTTGATCTCAGCTTAGGTTTCGATCTTAGCGTTGTGAGTTCACGTCCCAGCATGGAGCCTACATAAAAAAAAGAAAAAGAAAAACAAAACAAACAAACAAACAAAAAACAAGGCAGCCATGAAGATACTAATAACCGAGCTCAAGTGTCCATTCAAAAGCGGTGGTCAGTGTTTCCTTGCTTCATGATTTATGTCTCAACTTTGTCAGTCTTATGAGTTTGAGGTTATTCACATACATTTTAAATAGGCATCTAATTTAATGGCTAGATTTGAGTTAATTTGTTATGAGTTAAATTTCCTCATGAAGTCACATTTATCTAATGACAAATATTTATTGAGTTCGTGTTATGTGCCAAGGAACAGAGCAGTGAATAAAAACAAAGGCCCTTTTCTGGGACATATATGGGGTCTCTGGGCGTCAGAGAGAACAGTAAACAAAGAAGAAATCAAAATAATAGAAAATTTTAAGAAGAAAATAAAACAGAATTAAGGGACAGTAGTGATGGGTATGAAAAAGCTATTTCAGATGCATTAGTCAGCAGAGGCTTTCTTGATAAAGTGACATTTGAGGCAGGACCTGAATGGCAGAGGGGAGCAAGTCATGTGGAGGTGATAGAAAACACCAAGGCCCCAGAGTGGGCGTTGTGCTTAGCATGTTCCGTATCCTGTGATGGGGCAAGAGTGCTTGGAAGGAAAAAAAAAAAAAAAAAAACAGGCAGGAGGGGAATAGAAGATGAGCTCAGAAACATAGCAAGGAAGCTAGATCATCTTGGGGCTTGGAGGTTGTAACGAGTCATACCAAAGTGGTGATCCTGTCCGGGGTTTGAAATGGCTCAGTAACATGTTTGCCACAGAAGGATGTTGTAACAGAAAGTATTGTGAGCTTGTGGCAGGCACGTCTGGTTCAGATTAGGTCTGAAAGCTGCCTCGGGGCCTAACCTTTGGTCTAGTCCAATTCCAGGGCTACTTGGGAATCTAGTTAATCTGAAAGATTTGAGGTAGTTGTCAAAATAATTTTGCAACTCTTCTCAGAGGGTTGTGGGAAACCATTACAGACTCAATGTCATGCATATGCAACAGTTTGGGCCATGAATAATTTTACTGTAGACCCAGTAGCTTGTAACATACAGTGACATCATATGTGGGGCATGAGGTACAAGTTCACAGCCTGAGAGAAAGAATAAATATAAATATGAAGGTCAAGGTATATTATTTAGGGGTTTTATATCACAAATAATAGAAACCAAACAAAGCTGGATTATAAAAAGAAAAAAAAAGACAGAGATAATTCACTATAAGGACATGGAGTGGTTCCCAGAATATAAGAGTGGGAGGCAGTTATGCCTTAGAAAGGGATTATTCAGAAATAGAAAATTGTCAAGACTCTCTCCATCTCACAGCCCTACATTTTCCTACCCATATGCTTCATGCTTAGCTCCTTCTGTACACAGAAGAGAATCTCCTGGCTGGGATCAGTTGTTTTCTCTTGGTCCAATCAGTTATAACCAAAGAAGTGAGGTCAAGAAGTATTGACAAACATGGCTGTCAGAGCCTGCTCCTGAGAATCACTCTCAAAGAAGGTAGTGGGTTGGACAGACAAGCCAAGCAACCTCTGCCACATAGGTCTACGCTTAGGTTATCCACCAATACATTTATTTTATGTGCAGACAACTTGGAAAAGTCCTCCTAAAAGATTTCCTACCCCAATCCAAGGGGTAATTTTTAAGGGGTGAGAAATGATAAGGCAGGCAAAAAAAATATGTAAAGAAAAATCACGCAATGTACGTATTTTTCTCGTGAATTGTGTTTTTTAGTGAGAAAATTTCACCATCACGTCAACATGGTGTAATGGGACAGAAAAATGGACTTAAGTCAGAAAATCTGGTTTAGAGGTGCCTGGGCATCTCAGTCGGTTAAGCATCTGCCTTCGGCTCAAGTCATGATCCCAGGGTCCTGGGCTTGAGCCCCACATTGGGCTCCTTGTTCAGTGGGGAGCCTGCTTCTCTTTGCCTGCCACTCCCCCTGTTTGCACTCTCTTTCTCTGCCAAATAAATAAATAAAATCTTAAAAAAAAAAAGAAAATCTTGTTTAAATCTTGGTGTTATTAACTAATGGTCATGGGAAGGTGAGCAATTCATTCTGGTTCTCAGATAAATGATGCAGTTGGACTAGATTCTCCTTAAGGTAGATACACTTTGACTCTAATATAATATTTCCATTTGGTAGCAAATAATTTCTTAGGCATTTGTTCTCAAGTTAATTGCAAACATATAGCAAAAATGGTTAAGAAACAGGCTTTACATCATCATTGATAATAACAAAGACATGGAAACTACCTAACAGTCCATCAGTGATGAATAGATAAAGAAGTTGTGGCACATATATATATTAGAATTTTTTTTAAGATTTCATTTATTTATTTGAGAGAGAGCACGAGCAGGGAGGGAGAGGGAGAAGCAGGCTCCCCGCTGAGCAGGGAGCCCAGCGTGGGGCTCAATCCTAGGACCCTAGGATCATGAACTGAGCTAAAAGCAGACGCTTAACCGACTGAGCCACCCAGGCGCCCCTATACAACAATTATTCAGCCATAAAAGAAAAGGAAATACAACTATTTGTGACAGCATGAATGGACCTGAAAAGCATTATGCTAAGTGAAATAAGTCAGACAGAAAAAGACAAATACTATATGTACTATGTGATCTCAATTACATGTGGAATCTAACAACAAAACAAAACAAAACAAAAAACACAACATTAGAAAAACCCCACCAAATTCTTAGAAAAAGAGATCAGATTTGTGGTTACAAGAGGGGCTGGGGGAGCACCACTGGAGGAAGGGGGTCAAAAGGTACAGATATGCAGTTATTAGATAAATAAGGGCTAGAAGTGTGATGTACAGCATGATGACTAAAGCTAACACTGCTGTAATATATATGGGAAAGTTGTTACACGAGTAGATCCTAAGAGCTGTAATATATATGGGAAAGTTGTTACACGAGTAGATCCTAAGAGTTCTCATCACAAGGAGAAATGTTTCTTTCTTTTCTTTTTATTGTATCTATATGAGAAAATAGGTGCTAGCTGACCCTATTGTGGTAATCATTTCACAATATATGTAAATCAAACCATCATGCCCTATGCCTTAAACTTATACAGTAGAGTATGCCAATTATTTCTCAATAGAAATGGGCGGGAAACAAAACAAAACACACACACACGTGCACACGCACACGCACACACAAAGGCTATAGATTCCTATAGATTTGAGTTTTCTCTTGACCCTGCCAGTTTTTGACTTTGCATAAATTCTTAAATTAGTTAATTTCCTAAATCCAAGTTTGCTTATCTGTAAAATGCAGGTATGGGTGATACTTCAATGGACTGTTGTGTCACTGAACAAGAAATTGAAGAAATTGTAGGTCACCCAGTTCACTGTGAGCGCTCAGTTCTGGTCATTGTTATCAGACTGTGAAAATGCCTAAACTTGTTTGTATCTTACTTTATCACTTTGTATAAATGTACAAGTAAGTGAAAATTAAATTCCTTAAAGTGCTCTAAAGTCATGGACTAATACAAAATGAGATCAGAGATCGGGAGATTCTAGAAAGGTGTCACTGAAAATTCATTGTACCCTTAAATAATTTTACTTGCTTATGTAAAATGTGTCTTTCCCATTCCCCCCTGGGCAGATGTGAAAGCATGGAGCTGGACAATAAAATCCGAGATCTGATCGAGAGGAATGCTTCTCCGGATCTTAAAGGGGCCGCTGCAGTAGCCACACCAAGTCACAGAAGTTCATGTTCTCTAAAGGTAAGAAACCACCTTTTTTTCTACATTTTCTCAAAACACCCTTCAACAGTGTGTTCACCGAGAAGAATTTATGGGGACAGTCCCCAAATCATTTACAGTAATGTACTTCCTTGATGACTGAGAGGATAAAGTCAACCACTATAAAACCTCTCTTACACAGTCACTTCCTGTTACTGAGGAAACCCTTCTAGCAGAAACACTTTCCCATTTAAAGTGTGATGCCAGGCAGGCAAGTGTTGCTACAGGGAAGTGAGGACGATCTCACACTATGAAAAAAGAATGTTAAGTACAGCAACATCTCTTTTTTGGGAAGGAAGTCACCCAATTTGTGTAAACCTTCTTACATTGGATTACTAAAATGAGTACAATTCATTGTCCATTTTTTTTAATTAAAAAAATTAAATATTTTATTTATTTGAGAGAGAGAGAGAGAGCCAGAGAGCACAAGCAGGGGGAGTGGCAGAGGGAGAAGCCGACTCCCCGCTGAGCAGGGAGCCCAATGTGGGTTCGATCCCAGGACCCTGGGATCATGACCTGAGCCAAAGGCAGACTGAGCCGAATCTGAAGACAGCTTAACTGAGCCACCCAGGTACCCTACATTGTCCTTTTTTAAAAGAAAAAACAGGCTTTCCGGATGAAAGCAGTTGTCTGACTTTGAGTTTCCTCTTACTTCTGGATACTTGTCTGTGGTGCTTCATGGAAGCAGATTGAATGACTTTCTTGAAATGCATCATAAATGACAACATGAACTCAAGCTCTGTAGTCTCCTGATTAGAAACCATCTCTAATGATCTTTTCAAAAAATATCTAACATAAATAAGTTTGACAGTATGACTGACATTTAAAAAAACTTACATAACTTCTACTTCGGTTCTTATTTCTAAAGTAATTCATGCTTACTGTGGAAAAGTTATACTAAGCATAGAGAAAACTATAAAAATCATGTAGAGATAGATTTCCTGTGGAGTTAATGAAGCTTGGATCCCATAGACAAATATTTACTTATGTACGTAAGTTGCATTCATACATTTGTATCTTTTTCTCTTAAAGGAGGCCCTGGAATTGAATAAAGTTAAAACTCCAGACCTCACTGAACATAGATCTGTCTCTGAAATCTCCTCTTGGCCCACCACCACCAGAGAACATCTCTTAGCATTTGGGGTCTCTCTGTGTTTCTCTTTTTGTCACACACATACACACACACACACACACACACACACACTCACGGGCACACACCCAGTTTGTTGAACCTACCTGTTTTCACTTTAAAAATATGTTGCAGATACTCCTGTATCTCTTTTTTCATGCATTTAATAAACACAGAATTGTTGTGTTCAGTATCTATGTACTTTTTCCTGTTTAGAAACTCACTTCTCCCTGATGAAATAGTATCTATTTTCTTAAAGATTTATTTATTTTTTTTAGAGAGAGAAAGAGAGCACTCAAGTGGAGGGGGCAGGGGCAGAGGGAGAGAGAAAATCTCAAGCAGACTCCCCACTGAGCACAGAGCCCGGATGTGGGGCTCGATCTCACGACCCTGAGATCATGACCTGAGCCGAAATCAAGAGTCAGATGCTTAACCCACTGAGCCACCCAGACGCCCAAGTATTATCTATTTTTAAAGTTAGAAATGAATGTCTGCAGACGGTTAGAGCCCCCAAAGGCTTATTTCTCCATTTCTTGTCTCACCCCCTCCTCCCAACCCTCATACATACACCTATAACTCCCAGTTAGGATTTTCCTCCTTCATGGAAATGTATGCTTTTTTCAAGTAACCCTCTTGTCTATTTTATGATGAAAGTTTGAATCCCCTCCAGTACCCTGATCCTCACATGCTCTGATTATCAGCCCCTGAGAACCGTTTGCTCGTGACTAACTTCCCTCCCAACTCTGTTCATTTTGTCTTCTGGATTCTTCTTCATATTCTTCCTCCTCTTCGTCCTCATTGTCATCCTCTTGGTAATTAGTTTCCTCTATTTTGGGGACTTAACCAAAACTTGTTATCTTTCTTTAAGATACTGCTTCTCCCATCACCTCCCTGATGAAATTTGCTTGTTTTCCTACATACTACACATCCTGGCGAAGGACTGCAGATTTCTAGTTGATCTTTTTTTCCCTTGTGAAGTGTGAGATAAAAAAATCTAGAGAAAGTGAGAAGGTGAGAGGTGAGATCCAGTGTTTAAGGAAGTTGGGGAAGGTATGGCATGGGCAGTGGGAGAAGGAAGAGAGGAATGAAATTGCAATGAGTTGCTGAATGGCCTTGAGGACGGAGTTGAGCTAGACAGCCACTACTTGATGATAAGATCAATCCCTCCATGGTATTGGGCTCCTATGTCTTCAATATCCCCATCACCTCCCATCAGCTTAAAATATGCTCAGCACTCCTCCACTTTTTTTATTTTATTTTATTATGTTATGTTAGTCACCATACATTACATCATTAGTTTTTGATGTAGTGTTCCATGATTCATTGTTTGCATATAAAACCCAGTGCTCCATTCAGTACATGCCCTCTTTAATACCCATCACCAGGCTAACACATCCCCCCACCCTCCTCCCCTCTAAAACCCTCAGTTTGTTTCTCAGAGTCCATAGTCTCTCATGGTTTGTCTCCCCCTCCAATTTCCCCCCCTTCATTTTTCCTTCCTACTCTCTTCTTTTTTTTTTTTTTTTTTTAACATATAATGTATTATTTTTTCAGAGGTACAGGTCTGTGATTCATCAGTCTTACACAATTCACAGCGCTCACCATAGCACATACCCTCCCCAAGGTCTATCACCCAGCCACCCCATCCCTCCCACCCCGCACCACTCCAGCAACCCTCAGTTGTTTCTTGAGATTAAGACTCTCTTATGGTTTGTCTCCTTCTCTGGTTTCATCTTGTTTCATTTTTTAACTCCCTTTTCCTATGGCCCTCTGTCTTGTTTCTCAAATGCCTCATATCAGTGAGATCATATGATACTTCTCTTTCTCTGATTGACTTATTTAGCTTAGCATAATACCCTCTAGTTCCATCCACTTCGTTGCAAATGACAAGATTTCATTTTTGATGGCTGCATAATATTCCATTGTATATATACCACATCTTCTTTATCCATTCATCTGTTGATGGACATCTTGGCTCTTTCCATAGTTTAGCACTCCTCCACTTTTAAACATATGTGAGATCCCATATTATTTTATTGGTAATGTTCTAACTTATTCTTGTGCATCATAGCCGAGCTTATTAATCAGGGCATCCAAAGATTTTTGGCCCCTTATCACATTACTAATAAGTTCTGCCTTGAAAAATCCAATGGTCATTTTGCATCTGATTTTTCACTTGTCCTCTCATATGCATTTTATGCTATTTACTAATTCAACCTTTTAAAAATATCTTTCTCCATCAACAGCTATAAAATCAATCTCTCATCACCCACATACACACACCTTTTTTTTGCTCCAATCTTTCCTCCTCATTCACCTTCACTGGCTTCACTTACATAATGGGCCTGTGTCGTATCAGTGTTACCCAAGGATCTATACGTAGCCCTTGACTCATTAAACTACAAAATATATGCCAATGACTCCACACACATATAACTTCCTAAACTTGGAGTTCTTTTCTACATGCACATCAATTTCACTCAGTAGTTGCAAAAGTGAATTCAACATCTTTCCTGTTAAAACTGCTTGCTTCTTCCCCTCTATATTTCCTGCATTAATGAATGGATCATTATTCATCCAGTTATCCAAATTCGGGTATAATCCTAGATTCCTCCAGGGCTACCAAGCTGCCCAACTCCAGGAGACATTCATAGAATAATGCCAACCTTCACCCTGGACCCCCAGGTTCTTGTCTCTTCCACCTTCGTAAAATCTTTGGACTTTGTCTCTTTTCCTTCACTCTTCCTACTGTGCCAAAGTTTGGATATTCATTATCTCTTGCCTAGACTATCCCCAGGAGATGCCTAGTTGCCCTTCTTAAGTTTTGCTCCACATTAATTCGTATTTACCAACATGGATCTTGCTAATGTGCAAGTGCTTAGAACCAAAAAGTAGACTTCCTTACCTACATCATAAAGTCCAAATGCCTTGGCTTAATATGTAAAATCCTCCAGGGTCTAGTCCCTGCTCACAGTTAGAATAAAATAGTAGGGAGAGAATCTAATATTTGTAGGTTAACTACCATAACAGGTATGGAAGTATTTTATATTATGTTTGATATCTATAACAACACTTAAATATGTCTATCTTTATCCTCATTTTCCAGATTCCCTTTTTCTGGCTCCATGGTGTGAGGTGGGAGATTCAGAGTAGGTTCTGGGAGTGGGGAAATTCTTTCTTGTGGCTTTTGCCCCACTTTTATCTTCTCAAAAGTGTTTCAGACCCAGAAGGGAACATAACCCTCCCATTTCATAAAGGGGAAACTGAGACATTGAGGAACATGCTTTTGGATATGGTTCTTGCAGCTTCTATTTGAGCCAGCGCTCCTGTCACCCTCTTGTCATCCTCTGGTCTAAGACAGGGTCAGAATGTGTGACTCTCCCCCAATAAAATATTTGACAAAGACAAAAAAAGCCTGTGCTTTTACCTCTCTCTCTAAGAAAAGTTTCCCAGGAACAACCCCTGGGAGTCTCTCTGCATCCCAATAGACTTCAAGCATTTCTTTCTCAATTGTCCTCTGAAGATATCTTCAAATATTTGATCGCTTGACACTGTTTAGTTTCCAGTTGGAATCTCAGCTGAATTACTATTTACCCAATAGCACTCTACAGGAGAGAATCCTGCATTCAAAACAAAACAAAAACTTTTGCATCCTCACTGAGATATTGATAGGACTGAAAAAAGTATAAGAAAATTTATTTTTGGTGTAAAACAAGGGTGAGCCAATGACAGAGAGACTGTGGAGGGTGTCTCTCATTTTCCACTGAATGAAGTAACCATAAGAACAGTACAGTAGACTCCCTTTCCAAGAGCAGAAAATGCATTTCTTTATAACTTAAGAGATGGAAAAAGTGTAGCTGAATGAAAGAGATATGATTTGATGAAAGGGCCTGAGACATATGTCAAGTTCCCTTTTTTGCTCAACTACCTTTGCCAAGAATAAGTAAAGAGGGAGAAAACACTGTAAGAAAAAATGAACAGACTTACTCATTGCTGTGAGGAAACAGAAAAACATTATTGACGGACATGAGGAACTCCATCAGTATGAGAGCATTCCTTAATATTCTGGGAGAGTTGAAATAGACAGTTGGTCAACAAAGAGCGTTGAGTGTCTTGTAGGCAAAACAAGAATAACTGCCTAAGTGAGGGGTGCCTGAGTGGCTCAGTCAGTTAAGCCTCTGACTCGGTTTCAACTCAAGTCATGATCTCATGGGTTGTGAGATCAAGCCCTGAGTGGGGCTCCATGCTCAGCAGGGAGTCTGCTTGAGATTTTCTCTGTCCCTCCCCCAACTAACATGTGTGCATGCACTCTCTCTCAAATAAATAAATAAATCTTTAAGACAAAATTGTCTATGTGAGAATAATATTCAAATTCCAAAATGAATGTTAAATAGAAGTGACACTAAACCAAGACATGGTCCTAATACTATGAGAAAATTAATATGTGAACATTAATTTGTGACCCTGTAATTGTAGGTCTTGAAATACAAAAGAAAGTGAGAGGAAAATTGAAATGTATTTTTTGGACAAATACATTTCCAGTAATTCTTGGAAATAAAGATGCAACTTGGGAGTAAGAAGAAAAACTGTTCAAATTTTAAGAAGATCCACTAGAACTGAATTTGCTTAAGAAGCTTGTCTTGTCTTTGGATTCTTTTTTTTTTTTTTTTTTTTCTGATTTTAAATAAGAGGCAGTACCTGAAATTGGCTTTTAATAACTTTGGCCCACAAGTTGAGGGAGGATTTCCCAGTAACTGAGGACAAATTCTAGATCTGGACATTCTTCCCAACATAAAAAGCCCTGGGAAAATTCTTTTGATGATTCAGAGAGTGATATAAACTTATGACACTGGAAAGATTATAAAGGAAAAACTTCCTGCAAACTACAGTAAGTTGACACACGTTTTCTGTAACCACATTGTTGAAAAAAAATTAGTTTCCCTTTTCTTGTTTCCTTTTTTTTAAAGGCAAGCTAGTATTCTTTATCAAAATGTAATTTTGATGATCAAAATATTGTTTTCTAATTTGTAAAATGGATTGTGATAAAAATATAAAGTGAGTGAAAATGTGAAAGCATTTTGTAAATTTAAAGGGCTAAATGAGCATAGCATTATTGCCATCATCACCATCATCATCTTCTTCTTCATTATTTTTATGCTAGTAGGATGAGCTTGAGCCCCCCAATTTTTTCGTATATTTTTCTCATATAATGACTAGCTTCTTCTTTGAATCCCATTATCTAATTTCAGCAGTGATGACTGTGTAATTTTTTTTAAGATGTATTTATACATTTTAGGGGGTGAGGGTCAGAGGGAGAGGGAGAAAGAGAATCTCAAGCAGGCTCCTCACTAAGCATGGAGCCTGACGTGGGGCTCGATCTTATCACCCTGAGATCATGACCTGAGCCAAAACCAAGAGTCGGATACCTAACTGACTGAGCCACCCAGGCACCCCTCCAGCATCATCTTTATATGCACATGCTTTTTCTTAATTATACATAGTTATAGTTTTTTATTTAAAAATAGTATCCAAATCTATGCATTTGATGTTGGTATGTATTGTCTCAGGAAGAAAGTAGTCTCTTTTACCTGAAATGTCCAAGCTAATTACTTGTTGATTACAAAATGACACAGAAACATTTCCGTCCTCAATGGAGTGGTCCCTCGGATCCTCAGATTTATATTCAAAACCCAGAAAATATGTGAAAGACATGTCTGTTTTGTTCATCTTTATATCCCTATAGTTAGCACAATACCCAATCCGTAGCCCATAATCAATAAATATTTGTTGCAAGAATGTGTACATGAATGAAGGTGAGGTCAACACATGAGCAAGGTACGAGAAAAGTAAAGTGATCTGCATTGATATAGAGTGATACGGAATTAATGTCCTTACTGAGAAGACAAAAAAACTTTTTAATTCAAGTAGGATTATAGTTTTTGGAAGCTAGTTATTCATAGTAGAAATTAATCTCTAGGCAAGTGGTGGTGGAAATTGGTAAGATTTTGTTTGGATATGAACTCCGAGGTCAAGCCAATTCATATCGAGCCCTCAAGAAAGCTCAATGACCTTGAAATTTTCCTGAATTCTATTCCTTAATGGCTCAGGCTCCTGCATGATGTTTTGTCCAATAATTTTCAGCTGTGTTATTTGTATCTTCCCCATATAGATAAAAAGGTTCTTTGTGGGGAATAAACATGGGGGGCTAAGTGAACTCCGGTATGGGTTCAGCTACCCACTTGTCATGCAATGACCATGGGCATGTCACTTAACATCTCTGAATTTAAACTTAATCCTTGTTACCATCAAAGATAACTTTCCTGAAACCTTATAGGGCTGTTATGAAGTTCAAATTAAAGCAAATAAAATGTTGGGAACCACAGAACTCATGTGTGCAAAAGTATATATTTTTTTGTTTTCTAAACTGAATTTAGTTTCAGTCTAGGACCCCCATCCTGTCTCTTAAAAGATAATGTAGTCTGCTTGGCTACAGGGAATGTCAGCCACTTCATTGTTTTCTCCAGCAATTTATATTGCAGGACTTCTCTCCTCTCCCTCCTTCTCCCCATAATGGCCCATAAGGTCTGTGAAGCAGATTTTGTGAAGTAATCCAGGTGGAATAGGATTGTCAGATGTAGCAAATAAAAATCTAGGATACCCAGTTAACTTTGAATTTCAGACAAACAAGAAAATATTGCATGGGACATACTTATACAAAAAAAAAAAAAAAAAAAGTATATCTTGAATCCAAATTTATCTGGATGTCCTGTATTTTTCTGGAAACTTTAAGGTGAAGGCACTTAGGCCACAATAATCCACCATCTTACAATGCCATTGGCACTAATGTAAACTCCTCTTTATGGTCTTCTCATTGGCCCATAACCTCACTAGAAGTCACTAAGCTTCCATGTCACTCATTTCACTTCCTATCCTCAGGGACATATGGTAAATACTGCATCCTTCTCAGTTAACCACTTTTGCATTCTTCTCAGGAATTTGGGAAATTTCTGGTTCTGCTTCCACAGCACTCTGGGGTTGAACTGTCTCAGGACCTAGACATGCCACAAAGTCTCAGCTGGGTACCACGGTGGTATAGTTGGATAGATGATGGATGAGTCCCCAAAGGTAGGGGAGAAGGGCTCCATTTCTTCATGAGCCCTCACAACCATCCAGATACTCTTTTTCCCTGATCTTTTCTCATTTTCCCTCAGGCCATGAAACCTTGAAATCTATTCTTCAATGAGGGAGTGGGGGTGGAAGAAATAGGGAAAATGTTATATTGACTTTTCATCTACCATCTTTTCTATCAGTTGTTAATGGCTTAAGGTTTATTGCCTGGATTCTGACTTTTTCTCATTTTGTTCTGAAAATTTCAAATATATAGCCAAGTTGAAAGGATTTTATGATATACACCTGTATGTCTACCACCTAAATGTTGCCACCAACATTTTATTATACTTCCTATCTACCTACTCACCCCTCCTTGTATGCATCAATCCGTGTTATTTTTTGAGGCATTTCAAAGTAAACTGCACAAGTGGAATTAGTCTTTAGAAATTCTTTTAAAGATAATTTTCAGAAAAAATTTAGCTTTTGCAATTCAAAGCTTTGGTTTTCAAGATGGTCCCTAGAGTTTGGAGAGTCTATTTTGAAAATCAAAGGTTAGGGATGCCTGGGTGGCTCAATCAGTTAAGCGTCTGCCTTCAGCTCAGGTCATGATCCCACGGTCCTGGGATGGAGCCCCTCAACAGGCTCCCTGCTCATTGGGGAGCCTGCTTCTCCCTCTGCCTGCCACTCCCCCTGCTTGTGCTCTCTCTCTCTGACAAGTAAATAAATAAAATCTTAAAAAAAAAAAAAAAGAAAGAAAATCAAAGTTTGAACAGGGACTGTTTTTCTCTTTGCATTCAATGGCAAACTTAATCAGCCCTGGAGGCAAAAGATCTCATTCAAAGAAAGGATGAGTTACATAAAACAAAGAGCAGTGCCTATTTGGAAGGATCATGAGTTAATACTTCAAGTATATTAACTTATCTCATAAGATGTAATAAAGCACTGTGGAAATGTAAGAAATGTTATTGAAGACCACATTTATGCCTTTTAAAAATTCCCCCGTAGCATGTACAATTATTTATATTGTTTATTTATTAAATAGTAGCCAAAATTAAGAGAAAAAAATTTTAAATCAGGATTTCCCAGGATTTGTATGGAGGCAAATATATATAGAGAATCATATAACCAAAATAGGGAAGGGTAAAATATTTACCTATAAAAAGAATAAAAAGAAAGTACACAGAACTCGAACGGTTTTTTAAAAATGGGTTGATACTCCTACTCGATCTCTTTTGATTTGGAGGCAGAATATATAGCTTTGTGTATCACTGTGTTCATTCTCCTCTGGGCTGTATTCTTAGAAGCAGAGGTGTGCTACGATTTCCTACTGAAGAGTCATGCATAAACAGATACATTCAATAAAAATATATGGTATCACTACTCTGAACTCTGAAGGTACTATGTTAATTCCCAATGTTCAAGTGATAAATATTGACCCTACCTTCAAGAAGTTTCCAGCCTCTCAGAAGAGAAAGGTACATAAAATTAATGACTGTTTTACTGTAAATGCTGGAATTGATGCCTCACAAAGCACCCTGGGACCACAAAGGAGGAAATAACTAACTGCTCTGAAGAACCAGGGGAGCCTTCAAGGGAGGGCTGATGGTCCAGCTGGCTCAGATTGTTAGCTGCTTTGTGTAGTGCTGAGAAATCTTCAGATGTGGAAGTCACATAAAGTCTGCAATTTCGTAAAGACTACAGACTAGTCAGCAGAAACCAATTTGCCCTAGGATCCTAGGATGTATCTGATTAATTAAAACTGGAAGTGTATAGTGGGAACAGACTTCAAGCAATATTCCAAATTTCCTGAAAGAATTACTTCAGAGTTAGAAGCCGGAGGGTCAAAAGCATATATCCCCCATGATGGTATAGAATTTGGGACACCTCTCTCACCTGACTCTCCTAGTCCAAGCCCAAATTTGGGGTCTGAAAGGAGAGGTGATTTCCTAGTTTGGAGGCTAAGAAGTTGAAGGTTTTGATCCTTAGATCTTTTATAATCTCTTAAGAAGATAGCTGATTCAGTAACATTCTTGATTTAGTTTTGGGTAAAGAGGAGGCTTTATGTGTGTCTAAGCATTATGTGTACTTGAGTAGGCACTAAAACAATTGGCATGATCTTAGATTTGAGAAATATGGAATGAACACAACAGACACAAATTATTATCAATGGAGTTTACATTCTAATGGTGGGAAGCAACAAAGAAGAAAAATCTATGGTGTGTTATATATAGCAGTATGGAAAGATACAGCAGGGAAGGTAGATAGAAAGTGTTGGTATGGAGAGCAACTTTAAATCGGGAGGTCAGGTAGGAACTCAAGAACAGGGGACATTTAAGCAATCACCTGTTGAAGGTGATGGGGTGTGCCATGTGGATATCTAGGGGAAAGATAGTTCTCAGCAGTGAGAACAAGGAACATGCATGCCAGGTTCATGGAGCAGCAATGTGGACAGGACACAGAGCAGAGTGAGCAGAGGGAAGAAGAGTAAGAAAGAACTCAGAGAAGGACAGCCAAGAGCCTTGTGGGTTACTCTGTGGAGTTCTACTTTCACTCTGAGTGAGATGAGGAGTCACTGAAAGGTTTTGTGCAGAGGGGTGTCATGAAATGACATATTTTTAAAGACTCCCAATAGCTCCTATTATGATAATAGATGGGGGCGGGAAGCAAGAGCAGAAACACAGAGGCTGTTAAGTTATTGCACCTAAGGGATGAGTGTGGCTTGATCAGTCCAAAGCTGCTAAGCACTTTGCCCAAGGTCACATAACTAGTAAATATGGAAACAGGATATGACACAGAGACAGATTTCAGCCACGACTGGACGTTCTCTAAAAATTTGCAAGTGAATAAAATCAGGATACAAACACTAAAGTTCCCATTTTGAAAACGTTATCAAAAGGTATGTTTATTTCACCTTGCCACTCTCTCATTGAATTAGGAAGCCTCTAGGCTCTTGGGCCAATGTGCTGCTCTCCTTTCCGGTATACTTTCAAAATGCCTACAAAATGTTCAGATAAATTGGATATAGGTTGTGAGAGAAAGAGGAACCAAATATATCAACTCCAAGACTTGTAATATAGAGCATGAAAGTTGCCATTGACTGTGATGGGGAAGACACATTTTATGCGGAAGATCAGGAAATAGGTTTTATACAAGTGGAGAAGGAGGTGCATCCAAATAGAAATGACAAGTGTGTGACTAATATCGGAGTGTGACTGGTTCGTTCTGAGTGCCGTAGACAAACTGACTGTTAAATATTTGGATTACCACAAGCCATTAAATATTTCAAATATTATTTTTGATGATATCTATTAAGTGGTATTGCAGTTGTCAACCTCGCTCATTTGGTACATAATGCATATATCCAGGTTTCTTTTTCGTGAAAAAGATACTTTGATCATGTAAAATTCCTTTTCTCAAGGGTCTTCAGTGGCTCCATAGTCTACGCAATAAAGTCGAAATTTCTCCATGTGAAATGTACAGCTTTTCACAATTTGATCCAAATCAACTTTAGATGAGCTCTACTTTAGTTACATTGGGCTTGTTAGAATCCTACATACTTAGGCTTGTCCACCTCCGTTCTGTCTATGTTGCTCTCATTACAGCAATATACCTCAGATTTCACCACCTCTCAAAATCCAATCCACCCATCAAGGCCCAGCAGAAAGTGAAGCTCCATCCATAACAATTAAGGCTGAGAATGAGCTCTCTATCCTCTGGATCCTCACAGGCAGCTGTGTGGGTGCACACGTGTATGTGTGTATACAGTAATTTTATTAGAAGCAGGGACCTTAGCTTCTTTTCCTTTGGCACCCATTCAGTGCCAAGTATGAAACCTAAATGATTGATAGCCCTTTCCTTTTTTCATATAATTTGTAGCACAAATAATTTGATCGATATCCGTATCTTTAAGGTCATATTATTATTAACATCTAAGCTTTTATATGTATTATCATAGATAGCAAGGAGGACACCATCGTGCCCCTGGAGGAGGACACTGTTACTATTCTTATTTTACAAATGTGGAAGTTGAGGGATGCCTGGGTGGTTAAGTGTCTGCCTTTGGCTCAGGTCGTGATCCCAGAGTCCTGGGATTGAGTCCTGCATTGGGCTCCTTGCTCAGTGAGGAGCCTGCTTATCCCTCTGCTTGTGCTCTGTCTCTCTCTCTCTCTGACAAATAAATAAATAAAATCTTTAAAAAAATTAAAAAATTAAAATTTGATCCAAATTAAAATTTAAAAAAAATAAAAAACAAAAAACAACACATGTGGAACTTGAGCCTCAGAGGCCTTAGGGATCATGCCCAAAGTCACAAGCAGTGAATGGTAGAGCCAAGTTATGAATCCAGATGAGCTGACTCCAGTCAGACCTTTGCATCCCCAGTCGATGTTCTCAGTCCTGCCTGGATAGCTCACTCACGTAAAAATTCATGCAGTTTCAGGAAGCAAAGTATGATGTCAACCCTCATTCTAAAAGGATAGTAAAAACAAACAAACAAACAAACAAACAAACAAACAAAACCCACCATGTTCATTTTACCTGACAAAGAACGCCTCCAAGCATTTATGGAAATGTGATGATCTGTCTTGACTAGTGTTGAGAGAATTATCGTCAACTTAAATGAGAGTAACTGGTATTTCCTTGGTCCTTTTTCTTCACCATATCTCTCTTTGTTCATTATTTTCCTCTGTATAATATTTTAGTCACTTGAGAAATGAGGACATTTCAGAATCCTCTTGGAAACATGGAGTGACATGTCTTCTCCTCTGAGGGTTATAGCAGCTAGTAAGACTTGTCACGAAACAAAGTTTGACTACAAGCCAGACTCGAACATGGCTCATGTGAGAAGGCTGGAGATGAGATAAAGAGGGCATGTATAACAGAAAATATCCAGCTTATTTCTCAGGCTGTCCTAATGTAAGTGCCTTTTTGCTCAAACCAAACTTGGGGTTCTCCAGAAGAATTATTGTTAATTCATAAATTACCACACGGCTCTCTGGAACTAATGGAAAATCTATTTGCTGTTAAACTGCATAGCAGAAGAGGCAAAGGAATTGTAATGAAAAATGCAAAAATAGAGGATTTCCATTCCATAGAAGCCATCACACCATGCTGTGCTGCAACAATGAGTGTGCGTCGGGATAACTGTACGGAGGAGACCCAAAAGACACCAAGGCCAAGGACAGCAATTTCTGGCAAGAAATGTTCTTTCCAACCTCTCCTCTAGGTTAATGTTACCACATCTACCAGGTTTATGATTACCAAATACACAGATAAGGCTGAAGGGAACTTTGAACAATATACATATAACTGTGTTGTGGGGGAGGAGACTTGGAAGAAACTATTTCCATGCTATAGTTTGTTTTTTCTTTTTTGATGAGCAGGTTTTAGTGTTAATGAAGTGTCAGTCTCCAGGAAATCTCTGCTTATAGCCCCTAAAATCAGATCATATGTGAGTCATAACTCTTCTTTTAGAAATCTGAACAATTTGATTCCCACCTGCGTTTTTGGATATTGCCTTAAGGAAACATCACTCCATTTCACTCGAGTGTACCCCCAAGACAGACCAAGAACCCAGCAGAAAACAAAACCATGTACACATACACACGCACAGCAAAAAAAATCTAGGGCGCCTGGGTGGCTCAGTTGGTTGAGCGACTGCCTTCGGCTCAGGTCATGATCCTGGAGTCCCGGGATCGAGTCCCGCATCGGGTTCCCTGCTCGGCAGGGAGTCTGCTTCTCCCTCTGACCCTCCTCCTTCTCATGCTCTCTGTCTCTCATTCTCTCTCTCTCAAACAAATAAATAAAATCTTAAAAAAAAAAATCTATAAATTTGGCATGTAGATATATATCAATTGACTCATTCAGCCGAACGTGCTGAACACCTGCTGTGTGTCACAGGGCTGTAGGTACAGAGGTCACCATGCAAATATGTAAATAAACTATTATAAATACTGAGTAAGGGCTCTGCTTGGTTGGTAAAAGGAGGTCAAATAAGGTCATGGGCAAGAGAAGTATTAGCCACGTTTTCCAGGTCAGCTGGTTGGAAGGGGCCCAGAGGTGGGAATGTTCTGGGCAGAGAAAGCAGCGTGTATTAGACACATGGCTTTTTTCAGGAAATGAAGGGGATTCAGGATGGCTGGAGCACAGAAAGAGTTGGGAAGTGGTAGAAGATATGAAAGAGAGAAAGGACAGCCAAATCTTGGGCACCCATTATTCTCTTTTAAAGAGTTTGAATTTCAGGAGTTTTAGGATTTATCCCACATATAAGGGACTATCTCATGGAAGGTGTAAAGAAAAATGTAAATTCAGTATATGTAAATGTAATTAAAATGTAAATGTAATTAAAATGTAAAATGTAAATGTAAATTGACTGTAAATTCTTTCTTCTCTTCCTTCAGCAACACATTCTTTGCTTTCTGTATTCTTGGCTCTTTTTTGCTCCCTCTCCTCCAAGTCCAGAATGAAGTCTTGTGCTCTACCATGACCCATTTGTATAGCTCCAATCATCCATCTTTTCACGCTTTTATCTGCACGACCCAGTATTCCGTTACCTCAATGCCCTGTAAAATGATGAGTCAACTAGTTAACACTAAAATGTTAGTGAAAAAAAACAACAACGACAACAACAAAAAACAAAACAAAACAAAAAAAACATTGAACTGCAAACGAATCATGGAGAAAATCTGGACTTGACCTATGGAAAAGACAGTCTTAAACTTGAGAACTGAGTTTAAACTTTCTACCAATATAAAGGATAAGCTTTGCAAACAATGCCCGTTTTTGTTGTGATGAATTTACTCTCTTAGTTCCATAGGGAATTAGTAGAATTTACGGAACTGCGTATGAGTGTATCAGTTGCACACGGCTCACCTCACAGTTAGAAGGCGTTGCCAGAAAATTTGCCTTTAGGGAAGCAAGTAACCGATTGTCGGAAGGCAACAGTTACTTAATTCTCTGGGAAGTACGATGAAGTTATGGCAGTTTGGCTACTGAGGAAAGACTTGGTTTGCCCAGGCTTTCTGTGGTAACTTCCTCCTCCAGTGGGAGAAACTGCCGGTAAAGGAAGAATGACTATTTACTTACCATAGGCAAGGCTAATAGGCCTGTCTTAGTCACAGCCTGCCTCCTTGAGACATCCTGGGAAATCCCTATCTGGAACAGAAGAAAAGTTAAAATCACAGATGCTGTGCTTATGACCTTATTCTGTGTAAATCATATACGGAGTCACTTCTGTTCATTTGTAATGAAAAACTATTGCTGTTATTTTCTATCATGAGTTAACTGTGTGGTCTTTTTAAAATTTTATATATTTGATCTCACTTTAAAAGATACCGCAGGAGACATTTTTTTTCTCTTTGTGTTTCTGTCTTCCAAGACTCCAGGAAAAACAGCTTCCATGGCACATTTTGTGCAGGGCACAACTAGAATGAGTGCTGCAGAAGGTTCTACGGAGCATGCAGAGGTAAGAACACATTTCTAGGGGATGAATTGACCATATCTAGCATCAACTGCACTTCTCATGGTTAATTATGCAATGATGAATAAGAGTAGAAATGGCTAGTTCACTTTATTTAGATAATATCTGCTATGTATTTTTGATTGATGTTATTTAACAAAGAAAAAGTATCTGGGTGACCATTGCATTTCCTCTGATCCCTCTGAGCTACCTTTCTTCTTTTATGAACTGAGATTAAATCTTGTCCAAAGTCTTTACAGCTCCCCAGTTCTGTGGGCTCCATATTTTGCTCTTGATTTAGAGAAATTTGGTTCAATGTAAAATTTAAAAAAGAATATTGGTGTAGTTGGAAATAGAACATATTATAGCAAAAGAGTAGCCATAGTAAAATATTTATGTATGTACAATTAACACCACAGTTTTTGTTGGGTTACTGGTTACTGCAACAGATACTCACTGACTGACTGACTGAATGAATGAATGAAAGAAAGAAAGTGCTTTCTTAAAGTTCTTTTTAGAGATAACCGAGGTATAATAGCAAACTAAATGGAACTCTTTTGTTTATTTAGATATTTAATTTAGCAGTGTCAGAATTTGAGTATCTTAGAAGTTGGTTTTGGTGTTATGGTAAATGAGAGGGAAATACCCAGATACTTTAAGCACAGATGACACTATACAAGGAATAACTGTTCTGTTAGTGGGTCGTTAGTAGAACCAATGACTAAAATCTTTGTTATTTATTGAAGCATCAGATACCTTCCTTAGCAATTGGAAAACAAAGCAAATACAAATGGAAAATTCTCCCAAAACTTTGTGTTTGATTGACTTTTGCTTCATTTTTAATACATACCTGAGACATATGAACCATGGTAACATGTTGATTAATCTCCAGAGAAACCCCTGGTGATACATTTATGGCTTATAAGCAATTCCTATTACTGTGCTTTCTCTCTTTCTTTCTTGCAGTTTTAGTATCTGCAATTCAGTAACTCTTATTTATAAAATAAAAATCAAAGTCCAAATGTTTTACAGTTTCTTTCCAGAGAAAATTATATATGGGAAAAATTGCACACTATTTAATTACTCTTAATCTGGTTTCCCAGAAGACTAGGTCATACAAATATTTCCTGCTCACAGAGTTTTTTTGTCTATATCACAAATAGAGAGGAGACTTTTTGAGGACCCCAGATCTGTGCCTCCAAGCATGGTCTGGAATAGGGGAAACTTGAACTTCAGTATGAACCACTGTAGCCTCTGAAATTTATTAAAAACAGAGATGGGATAAACAGGCTGAGCACAGAGGATTTTTAGGGCAGTGAAACTATTCTGTATGATACCATAATGTCATTATACATTTGTTCAAATTCATAGAATGTACAATACCAAGAATGCACCCTGATGTAAACTATGGATTTGGGTGATGTGTCAGTAGAGGTTCAATTGTAAGAAATGCACCGCTCTTGTGGGAGATGTTGATAATGCGTACGTAGGTATGGGGGAAGCAGGCACTTGGGAAATCTCTGTACTTTCCACTAGATTTTGCTGTGAACCTAAAACTGCTCTAAAAAATAGTTTATTAAGAAGGAAATGGAGGTGCTATGACTCCCTTTCCAGAAATTCCGTTTCAGTGTTCACAGTGTTCAGTGCCCTATGTTTAGCAAGCTCCCACAGTGACTTTTTTGTGTTCTCGTACTAAGAACCACTGGTTTGGAATCTGGTCTCACTGCACCTCTGCTTTGCTGAGCTCAGGACACCCTAAATACAGTTGGCTCACAGCATCTAATACTCAGTCTGTTCTGATGCAGAATGAGTCTAGACTTCCTAAAAAAGGGAAAGCCCAATTATAAGACCCAACATATTGTCACCCGGGTTTTGATGTTACTTTTGGAATTCAGCCAAATCAGCTTCTTGAGGTCAGAAGCAAGTATAATAATTCTGAATTTATTGACCCACAGAAGAATATCTCTTTTAAAATGTGGTCTTAATTGTACATGGGTCTGAATAAGAAGAAGCTAAGAAAACTAAGAACAGCATCTACAGAGATATAAATTATCCTCTAGACCTAAAATGTTGAGTGAGACATAGATAAGTAGAGAAAAAATAGAATAGTTTTATGAATCATTTCTAATGAAAAAAGTCCTTGAAATCCCATGATGATTGTAAAAGAACACTTCCTATAAATGTTTTTGGCAAAAGCCAACACACTTTGAAAATATTTAATTGTTCGTGAATATCTGTAATCAATTTCCATAACTATTGAGCCTAAAACTGAATAGCAGACTTAGGACTATCCTCATCACCAGATTCGTTGTATTGTTTATGTGACTCAGAGATGAGATGGTAACAAGACTATTGAGTTAGTATAGAGAAAACAGCACTTAAGTGAACTTTGTTGGTGGTCCATTTAGACAGATGGCCCACAGTTTCCAGAGCTTTTGTGCTTTCTTTAAATAAATGCCCCCAATGCTTCGGAAAAAAAAAAAAAAAAGCTGAAAAGAAAGGTGGTTAACTTTTTTGCTGTGCCAATGATTTATTATTTATCTAGACTTATAACCTACTGGCTCTATTCAAAGGGCTGGTTAAAATTACACAATACCAGATAATCTATGCCAACCTCTCTATAACATAATTGTATGAGGTCATTGAGGTAGATAATTTATTATAGTCTTAGAATCAATTTGCTGCCTTTTAGTTATATGTATTGGTCTTTTTCTCTTGACGGTTCTATCATTCCTCTGACTTTTGCCAGGGCCACTTTTCAGATATGGACACATCTACAGAAATGACTTTTTAGAAATGTTTATTACTTAATATAAATACCCAAAATATATCCATAAAACCTACCCGATTTCTATAAGAATTATACTCTTAATTTCCGTTTTTTTGTTTTTGTTTTTGGTTTTTTTGGAAAAGGGTTTTAATCCAAACTCATGAAATCCTAATTTCTCGTTTGCCCATTGTATAGATACATTTGTAATTTATTAGAGAATTATTTTGTTAATTACTTCATATAAAGGAATCTGAAACATAATATAAATCTTATCCATCATCAGGTCTCGATGAGGGACTATGGTGTAAGGGTTGATACTGCTAGAATAGATATTTTTATGAATCACAACAGGAGAGCTGGTCAAATGCATGGAGTTTGTGAAGGACAATATTTCGCCTGCTTATGTTATAGACTATTTTATTTCACTCTTTTTTTCTTTTCTTTCTTTCTTTCTTTCTTTTTTTTTTTTCAGTGTGATCAATCATCAAGCAGAAATAACTTGACAAATTCTCTTGAACAAAAGATAAGGTGCTTGGAAAAACAGAGAAAAGAGGTAATTTAGAAATATTAGTTGAAGCAACATGTACCATGATTTAATACTAAGAATAAGATAGAATGTATATCTAGAGTCTTTTATTTTTGTTCTTGGGTCACAGTATTTATCTCTAGGATACTGGACAGTATTATTTTGAGAGCAAGTGCTTTTTTCTTACTCACCTATATTTCTCTTACTCAGTCTCTCAGTTTTTGTGTAAATGAGTGAAAAATGACAAAGTCATAAATCGGATAATTATAATCTTAATTTTCTCAAAACTTAGATGTTCCTCCACATGGACTACGTGAGCTTATCACCTGTGCCATTATGCCTTGAAACCTGACACAACTTGAGACTGAAACTGTCGCAGGCTTTTAAGTGTAATTGACTTAGGTGTTATGACTTCATGAGCTGGGCATCCAGCCACATAGGGGTTAAGGAGCATTATCATAAAAAAAAATGTTTCTTTCTAAAATGTCATTAGGGATGTGATGGATGTTATTTTGAGTTCTGTTTTTCTCAGTTTAATGAATGTTAGAACCTCTATCCTTCTTGACAGATGAAGAGGTGAAAAGTGTAACAATTTTAGCACTGTGTATGTTATCAATTTTTAAATTACTTTTCTAAACCATTATACATGTTATATCCTTCATGTCTTCTCTATGGTGCCTTCTACTCCTCGTTGATACTGCATAAAATATTGTGCCCTTCTGGAAAATTACTGAACAATAGCAGAGTAATGTTACCATAGCATAGAAATGTTAATCCTTAAATGCCAACAGATCAGATATCCTTATATAGTAATATTATATAGTCTATACTAAATACCCATATCTATTTCCAGCATAAGATTTACCTAGTGACTGCCTGTCTGGATTAGATATTTTGTTTTATAATTAGGAGAATATCTTGCTTCCTTTTAGTCATTGTGACTATCTTCTTGATCTCTGTCCCATATTGAAAGTGTTGGAATTTCTCTTAATGTAGGAAGTTACAGACTTCCCTTACAAGAAAACTAAAACACGGGTCATAGTGTTTTTTCTTCCTTTTATCTAGCACATAATTTTAAAGCTTTCAAATTTTAAGGCTAATTTTAAAGCTTTCAAATTTTAAGGCTAAATTATTTCTAAATATTGCCTTATGGTAAAACTATTATTCCTTGAAAATCTATACTTTGAAAAAGCTGATATTATCCATTCATTGAGTATACATTACAAATCATGCATTGATTTTAAGAAGCACTATATTGCAAGCTCTTGGTGATCAGTTATTGTGATTTGGAATTTGTTAATATAAATTCTGCTTTTAAAAAGCTAGAAGAAATATTTCATTATATTAAACAATGTAAGCACATAGAAAAATATGGAAAGATTTGAAAAAAGACGCTTCATATATTAATAAATCTTACAGAAAACCATCAATACTCACAAATTTTTACTCGATTTTGATTGGGTTAAACAAAGATGAAAATTCAAATAACTAAGCAAAATTGAAAGTTGCTAATAAATGGTTCAGCTGACTAGTCAAGATATACCAAAGACTTAATAGCTTCTCATATATGAGACAGTTATGAAAATGGGAAAAGTGTACTCAATTAAATCATCCCAGCCTTACCAGTACTTGGCGAAAGGCATATTGTCTTCACCCATGGCTTGCAAGATCTTAGTAACCCCAAAAAGTGATTTCATTTTGGCCAAATTTCCAAATGGGCAAAAATCCATACTGATTTACCAAATTTTAATAATTTCAGCTCCTGGAAGTTAACCAGCAATGGGATCAGCAATTTAGAAGTATGAAAGAGTTATATGAAAGAAAGGTAAACATCTCTCTATTTAGTATTTGCTTTCGATCAATAAGCTGGGGGACAAAGTCTGTGAAGATTCTCACTGATTTCTGCTGAAGGAGATCTGTCGATAGCCAACTGCTGAAAAATGATGGGGGCGTGGGGAAGGTGCTGAGTGTATTATTGGCCTCTTGGTACTGAAGATTAATGAAAGATATCAGTGAATTATCTTGAGCATGGCAAAAAAAAAAAAAAAGTACTAAAAATAGCCTCCCGAGCTGTCTCTAGAGTTCTTATGCACACATTTATCATAGCTCACAGAATATCCTGGCTTTGGCTCTGTTACTAGCAGCCATGAACACACAAGGTTATATGTGAGGTGAGAGATTGTTTAAAGTTCATACTGTTTTATGCTAGGCTAGTTCTCTAATTCTTCAATTAGATAGCATAAGCTATTTCCACAGATAAAGAAATAAACAATGGTAACAGTGAAAATGTGAGGGGAAGTGGCGCATCCCCCCCCCCCCAAAAAAAAAGTATGTTCTCTGTCAAAGAATCTTTTGCTTTGGTGAGAAACTTTTTGGAGAGAATACCTTTTAATAGGTAAAAGTCAATTTATCATTGTAAACTATTCTATGTTCAAAAAGAGGGAAAAGGAGAAAGTAAATTCCCCCAAATAATTCAGAATTAAGAAACCTGACCACAAGTGAGTAACGTAGCAGTATTGCTCTTTTCTTCCCCATTTTGATAGGCAGAAGTTTTAAATTTTGTTAATGCAGGAGAATGTTCCTACTAGATCAGGCCATGGTCAGGCCACCCCGTTATATTGTCTGGGGCAGGCTTTGCGTCTCCAAATTTTAAAGAACATGGTCCCAGAGAAAATGTTTAAGATGCTCAGGAAGAAAGGCTCGCAGGTGTGTGAAGACCTGGGGTTAACAACGGGCATCCTTGATGAGACACCCTTTTCTAAGGCTTCTTAACTGGATCGGCGTCACTCTGAGGACTAATTTGGCATTTCGTAGCGGGTCAAACATTGCACATTATTGATAAGTTAAAAGCCATGTCTGTTTTTCTCTGGTGCAGACATATTCACTTACCCCCTACCCCTCGCTGCTGCTCTTTTCAGGTCAGGAAAAGACACATTTTGAGAGTTAGGAAGAATGACAGGCCCGAAAGAGCCCCCCCACCCCCACCCCGTCTAAGGTCTAAATCTTTATTCCCTCGGAAGTGGTGTGGTTTGGAGAAAGGAGGGAAGGGGCTGAAGGCTGTTTCGGGGGTTTGCTTTTTCCCGTAGAGGAAGCCCTTTTTTTAAATGCACTTGTCCGGATCTTGGCGAAGAGGGGTGGGAAGTAGAACCTCTAGTTAGGGGCCCGCCCAGGAGTGGGGCGTGACTGTCCCCGAGTGCACGGGGTGGTAATAAATCCGGGAGGGGGGAGGGGGCTGTGAATGTCAGAATAGGTTTCCGCAACTCTCTGTGAACGACTTCCTCAGGTCGACGAGCTGAAAACGAAACTGGACGCCGCAGAAAGATTCCTCAGCACGCAGGAGAAGGAGCGGCAGCAGAGTCAGAGAGAGAGCGACAGGCTGCGCGACCTGACCCGCGAGCGGCTGCAGCGCCAGGAGGTGGGCGGGGCTCGCGGAGCCGACCGCCCCGGCGCCGCGGCCCTGAGTAGCCGCACCCCACACCTGTGCGCGCGGCCCCCGAGCCCCTGAGCCCCGGAGCCCCAGAGCAGGGCCAGTTCCCCGCGATCCGAACGGGGCACGTGGCCTGCTCGCTTCCTGCTTTGTCGACCACATGAGCATGCGTTCGTGTGCCAGGCTCCACCGGCAGAGAGAGCTGATCCAGAGATTCGGAGCTATTTTTCTAGCGCATTTCTAGCCTAGAAGATTACTCCTATATATTATTTTATTAGCTATATTATTTTATTACTAGTGTTAATAATAATAGGACAGTGCCTTGTATTCGTACAGCTGCTTTTCAGCTTACAGAGTTTTACGAAGAGGCATTGCTTTTATCATCATAAAAATAAACCGTTTTAAAAACGGCCTCATCCTCATTATCTCATTTAACAAGCTCCTCCCGTCTGTGAGGAAAATATTATTTTTGTCATTTTAAAGGTAAGAAAGCTGAGATGTGAAGAGGTTGCATGACTTGTCGACCTTGCCAACCTAGTACCTGGGAAAATGGGACTTGAACACCCGTTTCCAGATACTAAGTCTCATTAATCCCCGCTGAGAGCAAGATGGTGGTCTTGAAGGCGACAGGCTTCTAAAATACTCTTGGTTTTACTCTTAGTTATGGGGTTTAATGGATATTATAGAAAATGGGAGAAAAACCTTACGCTCTAATGGACTCTCATTTTTTTTACGTATGTTAAGAAAAAACAAGAACTGTAAATATTCTCAGGTGAAGTCTTGTGACTGATATTGTGAGGCATTGACTGTATTTTAACTCATGCACCAATCCTAAAGCAATGTCTAAAATCAGTGCCAACGGTCTCACTGTAGGCTTTCTTATTTTGTGAAGGGTATCTGTGTCTCAGTGAGTCAGAGGAAAACAAACAAGGTTTAACAACTCCTTCTGGTCCTGGAGCAGTCCCTTCCTTTTCCATTTAGACCCTGACCAGAAATCATGGCAATCGTTCCAACAAAATATGAGCTCATTCTAAGTAAAAGCAAATAGAAATGTTCTCACTTAAAAAAAACAAAAACAAAAACAAATCACCTAAAGTAGAGATCTTAAATCTAATTGTTGGGAAATATTAATCACTAAAAGAACATACTTTAACATATATATTAGCTAATTTCTCATCTTGATTGACCTAAATTCTGTAATATTTATTTTATTAGGTTAAAATCTGAATGCCATTAAGAGTCCAATTCACTCCACAAAAAATTTACTATTTAAAATACAAATTAAGAATTAGAAGACAGATGTCTAAATCCAGAGCCCATTAGTGTCAAAGCAACTAACCTTGCTTCAGTAATTTAAAACACAGGACATCCTGAAGGTTATCTGGAACATGGAGGAGTGATGGCAATTGGACTAATTGATCTCTACCTTTTTTTTTTCTTTTTTTGTTCTCTGCCTTTTAAAAGTAATAATCACAGCAATATGGTGCTCTGAATAATTATCTGTAGTGAAGGCTCTTTTTTGCCTGAAGTTTTATCCTCTTCTCCCTCTCTTCAGTCCAGAATGATGCAGGCAGGATTGGGTTTTGAGATATTTTGTATTTTTTGTTGCAATGATACTTTTTTTTCTTTTTAGAAGTTTAATTGCTTTTACTAAGTCACTTACCTATCACTATGTAATAGTACATGGAACTAGCTTCTTCTGTGGACCCATTTGACCCTTGAAAGTGAGGATTGGGCATTTTGAGCTTTTTCCGGCATCATAAAACTTAGTAGCACTAAGGATTAAAGAAAGATTTTCTCTATCTGAACCCTGTCCTCCACCTAGAGAATATTGCTTAAATGGAGCATTAAAGGAAATCTAGCAGGTCCTGTTTTTGTTGCATTTCAGAAGTATTCCTACAATATTATGTCATCTGAATTTTATTGATTTCGATTTTGTTTTCTTGCTGTTTACTCCAGAAGGAAAAGGAGAGCCTAAATGAAGAATTACATGAATTGAAGAAAGAAAATAAGTATTTGAAGGAAAAAAATGCTCTTGTGAACAAGAAGAAGGAACATTATGAATGTGAAATAAAACGCCTCAATAAGGTATCAGCCAGGTCAAGCTGGGGAGGTGGAAGGAGAGGTCCCTGTATAAAGAGCACGTTCCTACCTGAGAGTCACAACCAAATCTATGCTGCAGTGTTGCTCCTAGTCTTGGGAGCTTGCACAGGAGTTTCTCTGTAATTTTATCAATCACTCCCATCTGCATCTTTTAGCCATACTTGACTAAGGAGGCTTTCAGGAATTAGTGTCCCTGCAAAGAATCATCATTAAAAAGAGAAACGAGGAGAAATTTTAGAAGACAGAAAGAACTTTTTTTTTTTTTTTTTTTTAGTTCGAAGAACCACATATAGCAAGTGGGTGTTTGTGAACAATAGCATACCTCTTGGTCAACCGCAAAAGTTTCCTGAGGAAACAGGCTGCTCTTTAAAACCATCACTATGGAACTGGCTGTGATGCAGGCTGTATGGAATCTTGCTAAATGCCAAACCCAAGGCTGAGATGGTGGCCTTCCAGAGAATAAGCCTAAAACTCACTTTTAATTGGGGTGTGGGGTCCGGGGGGGTGCGTTTGGAGAGGCAAGTCTGTTAGAAAAACACAAGTGGTTCCTTTGCTTCAACTTAGCTATTCTAAGGGGCTACCTATGAATTGCTGCCAAAAGATGACTAGGGAGAGTGTGTATTTGTGTGTGTGTGTGTGAGAGAGAGAGAGAGAGAGAGAGAGTTTCGTAGACTAATAGCTTAATTTTCCTGGGGAAGGGATTGCTGACTTGTTCAAGGAAACAAATCCTTTGCTGTTGATTTTTCAGAGAGCCACATCAGATGTGGACCATAGGAATACTTGTAGTACATGTTTGAGTCAAGATACTCATCTCTCAAGTTAGCTATTTCATTTTTTTAAAAGATTTTATTTATTTATTTGACAGAGAGAGAGCGCGCGAGCACAAGCAGGGGGAGCGGCAGGCAGAGGGAGAAGAAGTAGGCTCCCTGATGAGCAGAGAGCTGGATGAGGGGCTTGATCCCAGACCCTGGGATCATAACCTGAGCCAAAGGCAGACGCTTAACCGACTGAGCCACCCAGGCACCCCTCAAGTTAGATATTTCTTGACCAAAGTAACAGAAATTGCCTTCTAAAACAAGAGTAGGTGATTGGCCTTGAAAAAGCGCTCAGTGCCTGTATTTTGGACTGTGCATCTTGTAGTTAACTAGTGTTCAGAGGATCATTTAAAGATCCCCAAAGTGTTAAGTTTGTGCCTGTATAATTGACAGGATGCTTTACAAATGTGCTGCTATATTCAATCTGTTTGTGAGACAAGTTACTGATCAGGAGAAAATGGGAAAGTAGAGACTAACTTCATAAACAATGTACTTCTCTATCCTCTAAGAGAGGAAAACAATGTTCAGAGATACAAATTTAGGGCAAATAAATTTTCCCTTCTATTCTCTGTTGGAAATCCTCCACAGATGAATTAGAGGAACTAGCGTTGAAATTATATTTGAAATCTTTCCCATTTGTGATATATTATTTGATAAGTTTTCTTCTGTTCTCTAACTCATTTCTGTAAATGTTGGCACAAGAATATAAACCCTGTAGGAATTAGAACAGCCAAGAACTCTGTTTTTTGTTCATGTCTATGTGTACCCTTCATTTTTGTGTATCTGTGTCTATAGTCAACAGAAATGTTTTAAAAGTCAGTAAAAATTTTTTAACCCTTGTGATTATAATAAAATTGAGGAAATGAGAACAATTAATTTGAGTAAAATTCAAGTCTTTATACAAATGTCACCTTCTCAGAGGACTTTTCTGGCCATCCTAACTGATATTTCCTGTTTTAATGTTTCTTTGGAATTTATTACTATCTCATATATGTTCAGGGTCTCCTATTATCAAATTTGTTTCCTGTCTCCTGATCTTGATTGTAAGCTCCATGAGGGTAGAAATTTTGCAGAACTGACTTCTCTATTAGACTAGTAGGCACAGTATTGAGGGCTCATGATACTTCTAGTGGCCTATTAATATGTTTAATTTCCCTTAAAATCAGGAGAAAAAAATGGACCTTTGGGTTGAAAAAAAGTTTTCATATTAATATTAATATATTGATCTTTATAAGAATGCAGTTACAAAACACAATTTGAATATGTATTTATCTGGAGGCATGGACTCAAAAATACAACAGTCATAGCGTGGCCTAAGTTTTTCTGTTTTTTTCACTGCTGTGTTCTGAATGCCAGCAACAGAGCCTTGCTCACAGTATGTTCTTAAATATTTATTGAATAGATGAATTAATTAAATAATTTATCTAGTACATAATATGTTCAATAGCCAATTCTGGCTCTGAGTTTCCTGCTTTAGCAGGCATAATGCATTACTTATGACTAGTGAAAAAACATGAAAATAGAAGGGCACTTCAAGCCAGAAAAGATTTTTTCTGCCACATCTACCTTAAAGTGTCATTTAAAAAGCATAGATATAAAGTGATGAGCTATGAAAAGTTTTTTTTTTCTCATTTAGTGCATGTATTAGTGTCTAAAGAAATGTAAGATATTGCTATTCAATTTTACACTGTAGACTTGACTTTTCTTTCCTTTTCTTTTCTTTTTGTACCACTGTAATAAATAGAAGTTATTCCAAATGTTGATTGGGGTAGCAGATTGTGCATATCATCCGTCACAGCATGGAATTTGGGGCCCACCCTACTTGCACAAGCAGAGCGCCTGCTGACCCATTCACTCGGCAGAAATTTGTAGCATGTCAGTTTAGTAATTAACATATGGTTTTCAGAAGTTCACACAACTATGTGTACTCAGTTCAACTTATTTGCTTTGAAGGAAATACCCAAGGGCATTGTTTTCATTGAGTTCTTAAAGAGAAGCCAGATGTTTAACCAAAGTGAGAAAAATTACCTGAGGCTAGTCAACCAGTGCCACCCATGGGCAAAATTGATTTGTCCAACATCTCACCATTGTGAGATGGGTAGATCTGTTTAGTTTGCCTGTGCTGATAGTAAATTACTATTCTAGAATAGGTTACAGGTGTTTGTTCAAGGAAGTTGGAAAACCCCAAGATGGAATAAATGTCGATTAAACTTACCTTTCGTTTATGACTCACTTGCAAAATTTCTGGAAGCCTGAATAGCATGAAAGATAGACCAGGAAATTCAAATATAACAAGACCCACAAAAATAATCTGTTCATAGGGGTAGGATATGAAATCAGCATTTTTGATTTAAGTCTTAACTCATTTGGCTCACCCCATCCTAGATTCTCTCCATTACTACTAACACATTTTTAAAAATTATAACTAATATGATCCTTCCTAAAACTCTGTAGCTTAGCAACAAATTGTAACAAAACATAAATTATTAAACAACATTTGTTGTTTCTTTAAATTCTTCTTGGAGGAAGAAAGAAGTTCTTGTTTCTCTTACAACTTCCTGAAAAATGATACTCACAATCAGGCTAGACAATATCCATAGCGTTAAAAGACATTCTATTAGGAAATTCTTAGCCTGTCTACACATATTAAAGCAGTAATTTTGCTTTTCTTTTCCTACTTTATAACCATATGGCCCAGTAATTCAGGAAAGTAAGTTACTAATAGTATCATCAAAGGCACATCATCGAAGCTACCAAAGAAATTCAGAGGAAGTGAAATCTTGGAGCTCTGAAAGTGAAACTTTTCTGTTTGTATAAAAGACTCACTTGATAATGAGCAAGTAGTCATATTGTATGTGGGCTCCCAGACCACACCAGGATGAGGTGTATTGTGTCTCAATTTTTATTATGTTTTATTGAACTCATCATGAACCAAGGTCTTCAGAATAGAGGTGATGTCTTTTATATGATCTGGCGAAGTATAGTAAATGTAAGAGATCATGGGCTAGTGAATAATGATGGTAATCTTACTGGCAAATCTAAGTGTCTCTTGTTGCCTTCACCTCCTCACCCCACAGTGAAACCACTAAGTTGTACTGGGTGTCAAGAAAGCCTCAGACTCTTGGTTTCGGCTCAGGTCATGATTTCAGGGTTATGAGATCGAGCCTTGCGTCGGGCTCCACACTGAGCATGGAGCCTGTTTGAGAGTCTCTCTCTCTTCTCTCTCTGCCCTCCCTGTCCCTCCCCATCTTGCATGCTTTTGTGCTCTCTCTCTCTAAAAAAAAAAAAAAAGAAAGAAAGAAAGAAAAAGAAAAAGAAAGGAAGCAGAGCACTCTCTGCACCCTGTAGTGAGTTAATGGATGCTTTATTAGAGAATAAATATGACTGTGGCTAGGCCAGGGCATGGTATACTGAGGAGGACAGGGCAGAAGGACAGCAGTACAGTAGATCTAAGAAATAGTGATCTGCCTGGGTTCACATTTCCGTGGGTTTCCCTCTCTCCTATTGGGGACAGAGCTGGATAGCACACTATCACTTACAATGTCATCTGGGACCAGCAGCATCAGCTTCTGAGGAATGCAGATTCTCAGACACTCTTCCCAGATCTACTGATTCAGGATCTCTGGGGACAGTGCCCAGGGATGGGCATGTTTGCTACCTCCCCAGGTGATTCTGATGCTCTCTAAAGTTTGAGCATTATTGATAAAGTATGTGTTTGACTGAAGCAGAGAATCTGGAGGAAGGCTACAGATATGTTTTCTTTTCATGGTTGACTTGGTGGAGTGGGGGATCCCTGACATCAACATAAAAAACCCTCCTAAATAATAATGACAGTTGAATAACATAAGCATCGTCATGGAGAAAAGACAGAGATTCTAGGAAAAAAAATTGTATGCTAGAAAAGGAGAAAGAAGAAAAGTTATTCAGTCTGAAAAGTAACATCAAAAATGGAGTTCTGTTTTGTGGGGGGCATTTGAGATCATTGTAACAATTATAGAGGAATTCATAAGATGTGGTAACTCTTAGCTCAACCGTGTGCTTATCATATAACATAGGCTCTTCAAGATGCCTTGAAAATCGAGTGTTCTTCATTTCATGAGGACTGTTTGGGAGAGTATGAAATGGAGTGCAGGCATGCGGAGATGCGAACAGAAATGGAAGTTCTCAAACAGCAGGTGAGAATTTGAAAGTGGCACGATCATGTGGAGAACACAGGGCCCATTGTTCATGCTCCTTTGGACATTTTTGGAAATCTTTCTATTCAAATGTGTCCAAAGTTCTTGCATTTATTTTCATTAGAATTATCTCATTTTAAAGCTTGATAAGAGAATATAGATGAGCTGGCCCAACTCACACTTTATAAAAGGGGGACTTGAGTTTCAAATGGGTTAAATGGTTTCTCCAAGGTCATACAGTTGGAAGAGCTTCCTAATTAACCTTTTGGTGAGATTTTATTAGCACTGGTCTAGAGAGTTTCGTGTGGACACAATTTATTTTGAAAACACTACCACCCCAAACCCGGGACCTTTTCAGAAAATGGTAGCAGCCAGGCTGTTATTCTGTAGCTGCTGGCCTCCAGGCCTTTGAACAATGAGGGCAATAAGGGACTACCCTGCACTGATCATAATCACTGAAGAGCCCGCTCTGCTCATCTACAGCTGCGTGTGGATGGCACCACCTAGCAATTTATTGATTCACAAGGCCTTCCTCCTCCCCACTCACCCAACCGCAACCCCACGTCACCAAGTGGACAGAGAGTAAAGGAGTAAGCTTCTGCATGGATAAGCAATAGAGGGCTGTAGGCACATAGCACTGCCTAACCGACTGGGGTCTAAATTTAGTTCAGCCAGCTGGAGCTGGCTTAGCTGAGGGGCCACCCATGCATATCACATCTCTTTTCCTGTAAGAGGTTAAATAAACTAATGAAGGTAAAGGGCTGGAACAGTTCATGGCGATGTCAATAAATATAGCATACATATAGGAATCCTATCTCTGAAGCACACATTTTTGGTAGTATATTAGTGGTGGGGGAGAGGATGTGATAGAACAAAGGGCTGGGAAGTATGTCCCTGGAACTGATTTGTTGGCTGTTTTGCTCTGAGCAAGACCAACTCCAAGGATTCTTGATGCAATACGCCAAAGAATTAAGCAAATATATTCTTGGAGTTGTTGTTTATTGTTATTACTTCCTAGGAAGTAGCCTATCTACTAGAATCTAGATAGAAAATTCAGAGCATTTGATGGTAAAGTTGCATTTTCTCTTCTATCAACCCCCTTTTGAATAATCTGCCTCATTACATTCAGGATCAAATACATAGTTTAAAAATAAACCTATGAAGAGAATAAGGGTAGTATTCGGAGTGTTAAAGTTCTGCCAAATTCTCAACCCCTAAAGTACCATTGCCACTAGCCAGGATTCCTCTGAAAAAAACTACTTCTTATGTTCGACACTTGAGTCATCTTTGATGCTCTCATATAATGTATCCCACATGCAAGAGAGTCACTCTTACACATGCATAGAGTTTACAGCAATGGTTCAGCTCATATTGGATGCAGACAATGACAGGTATCCTTTTTTTCATTATCCCCAAGAGGTCCAGAATCCATCTCCTTAGTTTTTGTGTGGCTCTTTTGCTAACTTTATGAGTACACATTTTCACTGTGCACATTTTTAATTGGACACCCACAATCACTATATCACCGAGTGTCATGTGATACACTAAAGGATTTCAATTCACAAAGAAACTGAGCTAGAATCTTGGCCACCTGACTGCAGTGATGACATCACTATCAGTGTTGTGTTTGATAAAGAGTGTTCAGTTCTGATCCGATGAGCTTCTCCCATTTCAAATGCCTCCGGTAATTGTTTACAGAGCATTAGTGTGACTATGTCTGGAATTGAGCCTCAGATCTTAACCCAAACCAAACCCAAAACAAAATGTCAGCTAAGCTGGGTGTAGTTCCCTTGCAATACTTCTGGTGAATAAAACCCTAAAAATTAAATGTGTATATCTGCATCTAGATCTGTAAACATGTTTAATTTCATCCTCTCTCGCCTATTACATTTTGTTTTATTATTATTGACTTTAATAAGCCTCTAGTTAAAAATATGTTGCATTATTTGTGGTGAAGGTGCAGAGTGCATTAGTATTAACAGACAAAAGTCTGGCTACTAGGTCCCCATGGAAGTTGTAATTTAACTCATTGTCTTAAAGGAATTCCTTTGCCTCATTCCCTAAGCGTCATTTATTTTCATAGTTCCACCTTACTAGTCTCCAAGCCATCAGTCAACCCTATGCCAGTTAAAAACAATAATGATTAAATCTGTTTTTCTTTTGGTTTGATTGCTTTTCTGGAATATGTGGAGTATTTCTTGAGAGATGTTCCACTAAAATATTACTACTTTTTAAAAAATGATGTACCTCCAAATTACTGGGGCCAGTTGTGAATACCTTTTAACAATCATACTTTGCTCTTCCACATACATGAGCCTTTCATTTCTATTTTGTGTTCAGTTTACTATTTATATTTGGAAACTGGCATGCCAATATTTAGCGGCTTCACTTAACAGCTATTGTCAGTAAACTGTCTTTTAGAACTTCAAGCACTATTCCTACTTCAAAGCCTTGTGTTGGAGATGGATGGCTTGCTTCAAAATAGTGATACTTAACACTAGGCAAGGGGGGGGAGGGGGATGCTCATCACAGTAAGGAAATATGCAGCAGAATAATGGGTGAGGAGAATATTTTTTTCCAAAATATCCATGTTGTTACTTTACTTCTGAATTCCTGACACATACTCAAGGAGGAAAAAGTTGAGAACTGCCATTGTAAACAAAGCGAGAGATAAAATTATGGCCAGATCCAAATGGGATAGAGTCTCACCATGAAGAAATAATCATGAAAAGAAGATAGGAATTACTCAGATTGGACAAGCCCAGATAGCACCTCTTCTGAAATCATTTTAATGGCTTAGAGAAAAGGATGCTAACAGTAACAGCAAGTCAATATTTCCTAGGTGCAAATATATGAAGAAGACTTCAAAAAGGAGCGATCAGACCGAGAAAGACTTAATCAAGAGAAAGAGGAGCTACAGCAAATTAATCAAACTTCTCAATCCCAGTTGAACAGGCTGAATTCTCAGGTATAAGTCGAAACAAAATAATCTTTGCCAGCACATATATATTTTTTTATTTTTCATTAAAAAAATTCAAGACTTTGGCTTCTGTTAATTGACATTGATTTTCTTTGAGAGGTAAGCCCCTGGGATGAAATCATTCTTAAACAATCTTGTAAAGAGATGAAAATGACTGGAGATTTCTCTTAACTTAAGTCTATTAAGGAGTTACCTAAGAAATTGGATTCCAAAGTCTTTTATAAAATCCAATTCTTTTGATATTTTTCTCATAGTATTTATCTTGGTAGAAAGGGAGTTGAACTACCTAGTACTCAAAATTCAAATCCAAAACACTCCAGCATAGTGAGGTTGTTTCTAAACTCTTGTCATTTTCTTTGAAGGGCTATGTTGGAATGTTCCTGTCTTCCAAAAACATACATATTTCTAAATGTCATTTATATATATAAAATACAGTGAAACCGAGAATTTTGTTCAGTGGGTTCCCCGATTAAATGTAACTGGAGCACTCTCAAGGAAGCCACATAATGTTAGTTTATTGGAATAGAATATATTAAATGTAAGCATATTACAATTAAATGTAATAGGATATATTAGAAGTAGACTCAGGAAGTGGCATGATGGGTAAATATTGATGTTAATGAGGAAAATGTAGCTAACACAACTTTGGCTTAAGAAAAGAAAATGAACCACAGAATTTTTGATTTGCAAAATCATCCAGTGCTTTTCAGTAAATAGGAAATTGTTGCGGAACATGCTATGACAGCTCTGGAGCTGCGGGATTCTTAGTCTCAAAAGAAATGTTTAACTTTGTCATCCTCTTCTTCCTAATACAAAGTATACAGTAAATTAATTTCTTTTCTGACATTTTGTCAAGGTTTCACTTGAAATTCCTAATTTTACATGCAAAAATTATTTGGCAGAACCATTTTCTAAGAAATTAAAAGTAATAAAATAGTGGCAAAAGTATAATAAAAATGCTTTTCTGAAAATAATTCATGCACCTTACTTTATACAAACAAGGGGTGAGAAAATGTTCTCATGACTCTCGGTGAGGAAGTCACTCTCAATTTGTATGTCTTACATGCAGAGCTCCCTTAATTTCTTCTAAGTTGTCACTGCACTAATTATTTTACTTTCAGCCATATTTTAATTTGCTCATTCTCCTATATGAAGTTCAGATTGATGATAAATACGTGTCTAAGATTGGCAATGTTCTTGCCATTGTAGACGTTCTAGTGCATCGAGGAACACATAACAATCTGAATATATTAGAGACTACAATCCACAAGTAATTTTCATTTCTCTGTCATCTATAAACTAATTTTTGATTGATATCAACAAAAGAGTGCATTGTCTATGTAGAGTATGGTATAATTGTATTAATGAACTAAGGGATAATCTTGGTGATACCTTAAAACTACCAAATTTTTTCTTTAAATAATGATAGTTCAAGCATTTATTTTTCATTTTTTTAAAGATTTATTTATTTGGGAGAGAGAGCCCTAGAGCACGCACGAGTGGGGGGAGGGGCAGAAGTAGAGGAAGAAGGGGAGAATCTCAAGCAGACTACCTGCTGGACACTGAGCCTGACACAGGGCTCAATCCCACGACCCGGAGATCATGACCTGAGCCGAAATCAAGAGTCAGACACTTAATCAATGAACCAGGTGCCCCCAAACATTTATTTTTCAAAAGTCTCATTCACTCTGGTCAAAAGATGATAGAATTCACAAAGACATATAGTAGATGGCTTAACAACCCATGTTTAATGTATTAACGGTAGATTGAATGCCATGATATAATAGAATGGACATGATGTTATTTGAATATCATGTTATCTGTGGTCCCAAAAAAGGAATTCTTAGGTCAAATCATTCTGGCACTAGTTTCTTACATACCAGAGTTTATTCATAATATCACTAAGGATGTTTTAAGCCAACGACCGGTAAAATAGGAGTGTGGTAAAGAGCAAGATACCTAGAGATTCTTGGGAATAGGAGTAGGGTAACAACTTTGTGTCTGTGCCTGCTTTGACAATCAGGGATGACACTGAGCAAGTTCTCCAACTTTTCTGTGCTTCCTTTCCTTTATCTGTAAAATGACAAAGTTGAACCAGATGGTCTCTAAAATATTTCTTATAATTCTAAAACCTCTGTCTCTAAAAATAAGTTACTAAATCTCTCAGTATACTCACCTGTGAAATATGGATGATGGTTTCCACCTCATGACTTCACAAAGTTGTTCTCAGGGTGAAATGAAAAAAATCTACACAAAAACATCTAGCTCAGGTCATGCCTCACAGGTATTTCACAAATGATTTTAGTTTGTTGGAAGGAGGAGTTTTTAAATAGGGTCAGTTAGTTGTATAATTAATATGCCACATGTAGTTTCTTGTAACTTAATTTTGATGCTTTCTTTCTGCAAGGCATTTGTTATATACTATAAGGAACTAAAAGAATGATCCTTGCTATTAAAAACTCACAATATAAGGGGGACATATATAGTCTATCCTTATCATTTTTGGATTCCATATTTGTGAATTTACCTGCTTACTGAAATGTATTTGTCACCCCAAAAATCAATACTGGTGCCACCTAAATCCATTTGTGAATATGTACAGAACAGAAAAAAACTTGAGTCACCTTACACACTTGTTCCCAGTTGAGGTCCAACAAGGCCTTGCCTCCTTGTTTCGGCTCTCAGACTGTAACAAATGTCCTTTTCGTGGTTTATTTCATGCCACATTTTCTCATTTTTGTCCTTTTTGTTGGTTATTACATTGCTTAAAATGGCCCCCGAACAGAGTGCTGAGGTACCTCATGGTAGGAAGGCCATGCTCTGCCTTACAGAGAAAAGACATGTTAGATAAGTTTCATTCAGGGATTAACAGAGTGCCATAGGCCAAGAGTCCAACGTTAATGGGCCAACAATCTATATTCAACAAGATGCCTTTAATAGAAACACACATAAAACAGGATTCTATACTGATCAGTCAACAAAAATGGTCTGACCAGAGGCTCATGGGAACCTAACCCTGCATTTCCCAAGGAGCAGTGGTTCCATTCTCACTACTTCAGTGTTTATGGTGACTTTACAGAACATAACTCCTGCAGATAATGAAAACTGATTGTACACAGTACACATTGGACTACAAAAAGTCGCAGGGAAAATGTATAATGCTAAATGGGAGGACAAAGGAAGGAGAGAGGCAGGACGTATCATTCGGTGGGGATATATGCCCTACAAGCATGAGGAACAGGGTGTGTAGGGATGACAAAAGCATGACTAATGAGTCAAAGCAAAAACAGCTTTCTCTAGTTGTGTCAGATGTTGAAGGACTTCACGGTGGGTGACTCTGCCAGATGAGGCTGGGCCTTAAATAGGGAGAAGCCATAAAGTACAGCAGTGTGACTTTGAACAAGTTCCTCAGTATCTCACGTCTCAGTGTCCTCATCAGTAAAATAGGGATAATAACATTGAAGTATCACATAGAGGCATTGGGAGGAGTCGGTGAGTTATTATATGTAAAGCTGTAGATCAGTGTCCAGCATGGATTAAGTGCATGTACAACTTCTAGCATTTACGGTGACGGCTCTTGAATGTACAGCTGACCAATTCCAATTCTATTCAGTAAGCAGTGGAAGCTGTTTTTGTGTCTCTGTCTATTCCCATGTCTCTACATTTATATCTGTGTCTCAGGATATCAACCTAAAACTGAGAATTATAGTCGTTTCAACAAATTGGAATAACAGTTTAGAACGATTCTACATTCCACACTTCACTTGGGCGTTTCGAGATAGAACCAACGCAGGTCTGGAAAATCCAAAACATGACAGTTTTCAGTGGCCTGACTGCTGTATCAGTGCCTCACCCCTGGGGCTTCTGAGCAGGTCGCTGACAGCTGGGTCAAGAGTAACTTTAGAACAAACCATGTGGGCTCTTTCGATAAACAAATGCCTTTGTTTTGTCCATAGATAAAAGCTTGTCAGCTGGAGAAAGAAAAACTCGAAAAGCAATTAAAACAGGTACGTTGCTCCTTACCTAAATTCACCAATCTTCTGGTCATAGTTGAAATGGGAACTTTAAGTTCCGTCCCCACATTTATTCCTGAGCACAGCAGTTCCTCATGGTTCCAATTAAAGGTGTATTCAAGCTCTGCTACGGATGTTCCAGAACAACCCAGGCTTTGCATAATGGACTAAAATGCCAGTGGATAGATAATGCTTAGGTACCACCAAGACCTGTCAGCCCTAACGCTCATGAAAAACACATGCTTTCCAGAACATGTTACCAGTAGCACATGCCTTAGTGTGTGCTCATGCAAATAGAGATTTCTTCATTGACCCATGAACGCCTGGGAAGTATATCCTTGGTATTTCTTGCAGTTGCTTACACAATTTACAGTGGAAAATTACATCAAAGGTTTGTGCCTCTTGTGTATCTTCTTGGGCACTGAAGTGTTCTGTCCCATTGGTTCTCTAGTAGGCTTCAGGAATTAATATTATTTCTCTTGATTCTTAATTTACTCTCTGGACTTTAGTTATGCTATAAGAGTCTTGTTAAAACTGGTTTTATGGCTTAATGGCTGGTTCTTCTTAAGCGAAGACCCTCTGTGAAGATAACTCAGGAACATAAAGTTAACTCTATACCTTTTAAGTGTTTCTGATGTCTTCAACATGAAAGGTTAATTAGAGTTTCACCTTAAGTGAAATCTTCCCTGTGAGCCTCATCTCTATCAGTCCAGAGCCTACATCCGTGCACCCACTATGTTGAGTCGGGATTATGCGAGAGTTCGACTGAACCTTAAGATTTCAGCCAGACCTGTGGTTGTATAAAGCAAGTGTCAGTGTGACTCCCCAGTTTCACCCACTTCCTGTGAACCGACATTTTCCTGCTCAGGTGTTGTTCCCGATGTGTAACTGTGGCTCGAATTCCCACCTGCGGAATCTACGTGCACCAGCAGGCCCCGGGGCTGCACAGGATCAACAGAAGCTCCCAGTAAGTAAGAGCTTGCATCTCAACACACAAGTGCTTATATTACCTAATAAGTCCTAGTATTTTTTTTTTTTCTTCTTTTTGGTAGAAACGCTGTCTGTCTCTGTAATTTGGGCACATACTATTGTCCACAGAAAGAGCCTCTTTTTATCTCCGCCTTTAATTTAGAGAGTTGCAGTGGTCAATGTACATTGTGATTATCTTTTTGGGACACGGCATCCACAGGACACACATGGCTATGAATAAATTCACTGAATGGTATCAAATTGAGCTGTAATTCTTGAACAAACATACCACATTTTATAAGGGCCATTTTAAATGACATACCTGACTCTTCCAAAAGGGCATTTTTGTGGGTAAAGAGAAGCAAAGTGAATGTAGCAAGTCTGAGAGATGCCTTTTTCAGTTGTAAACTTATACTGAACTACTATGGATATGGCTACATCTGTGCAATATAGTCTTTGACATTTTCCAATTAAAAGGATATTCTTAAAGGATCCAAGAAAAAGTGACCCACTTAAGTTGCTCTCTGTGGCTGTGTCTAGCCAGGCAAAATGCAATGAACAGTGGAGCAATTATTTGTGAGTGGAATTGATTTGGACAGTCAGCCTGAATAAGCCAGAACCAAAGCATCCTTCCTTCGCTTCTCCATAGCGCTCTTCCTCCCACCCTCCCCCACGGTCTGGATGCTGGTCTCTACTTTGTGTTTTGGCTACATAGACAGCATCTTTACACAGGAAAAGAATTATGCATTTTTCTGCATTTCGGAAATGCTCAGACAACTCCCCTCCCCCTTAGTTTGTATTGTGTTTTTAATTATGCAAAGAATCTTGAGATTTTAACCAGGATTTTTCCTAGCAGAGCACTTACGGAGAGCATGACTCTCTTGGTTGCCATACTTTTGTATTTGAGTGTGACTCAAAGCCCTTTCCCCAAGGGAGGAGGTAGTGACTCTTTGGGTGGCAGAGACCTGTCAGAATTTAATGAGCATCCCTTCTTTGACCCTGGTGTGACACAGCACACTGCTGAGAATTGGGTTCTTTTTGTGTTGTTGCCCGTTGTCACTTCTGTCTGCTCACCCGCCCCGTTTCCTTTTTTTCTTTACCTGTTTGCTTGCTTTTCAGTCTTTACAGGAAACATTTCTGGGACTCCCCAAACACAGCTATCATTCCTTAAATTTTTTTCTTTCAGAATGTAGGAGTAAATTAATGTTGTGGGAAACATAAAGAGATAAAAGTTTACTTTGGAGTTAGCTCCTACAGGTTGGGGAATTGGAGAAATAGTCTTGTGAAAGGTTAACGATAAAACCAATGAGTCATGCAAGTTTATCTAGAAGTAAAAATGACTATTTTCTTCAAATACTCATTTATGGAAAGAAAGCAGAAATTCACCTACTATAAAAACTCATCAAACTTTCCCGATCAATTATAAGAGGTAAGGTGGTCCAGACTGTGTAAAATTATCACCAAATAAAGGATTTGAAAAAAGATCCCAAGCCATGTATAATGTCTTACGTTTTCAAGCAGTCTTCAGTTAAACAGAATCTTGGTATAACAGTAGAATTTCACTCCCGGAGTTCATATAAAAAGAATATTTTGTGTTTTATGCTTATTTCTAAGCCTGAATTAAAGCACAAGCAGTCGTGTTTGTAAAATTACAGTATATTCGCCTTCTTTTGGCAACTCTCCTGGAATCTAAAACTGAGGCTCACGTCACTTATCCTACGTGTTATTTGAGACATCTAAAAATAAACGGGGAGATAAAAAACAGAGGTGATCTCATTTCCTCTTTTAGCTTTCTCATGGACCAAAAGGAGACAAGAATCTAGGTGTCTGAGTGGGGGTAAAGTGGGGTCAAACTGTACTAAATGCAGCGTTTCTTAGTGTCTTGTCTGATAATTGAACTTTAAGGCTACTTTCAGTGGTCTGGCAGCCCTGTAAATGTTCCCTGCTGGCTCATTGGTAGAGACATTTTCCCAGAGTTATTTTCAGGAGGTAATTGATTAATAGAACAAAAGGTCTATATTCTCTGTGTCTGGGCGGGGGCGGCGGGGGGGAAGTAGGAGGCAGGGGTGAGCACTAGGAGCAGGAAGACAGACCATCTTCATGGGCAGGTGAAGCTGGGTTGCTCTGCTCCAAGTGGTTAACTACAGAGGTACTCGTCTTGGAACTGTATCTTGAACTTCGGGTCTGTAGCTTATGATTAATCCAAAGCAGTTTGTTTGACATGTTCCCCGATGTTCAATATCTAGGTATTCTTAACTGGTGAAGCCTAGAAGACAATCCCACAAGAAAAATCCTAGTCTGCCCTCACCTCTCACTGCCTCTCTAGTCTAAACTCTCTGAACAATCTAGAGAGTAGTTTCCGCGGAGGAACAGTACTAAGGGAAAGATCCACCCTGCTTCACCGTCCTGAGCCTCTCTAAGCTATGTCCGCACCAAAAGGCTTAGATTTTTTCCTTGTACCCCGAAACATTAAACTTGTCACTGTGTTCTTGGTCTCTCTGTTGCCTCCTGTGTGAGGGCTTTAAATATAGTTATTTATTGATGGTAAACTGCTCTGTTTTATTTATGGGCTGTAGTAAGTTTTACAGAAGTGTTTATACTTCTGCAGATATCCAAAACACATCTGCTTTAAAAAAAAATGTCACAACCCCAAAGTAGGAGAAACTCTGGCCAACACAGAGTGGATTTAGAGGGGGGCGGGTTGGGAGATGGGGATAGTGATGAAGGAGGTAAGAGAGATGAGCGAGATTGGCAACAGGTTTGGATAGAAAGGATTTTTGTGCTGCCTGCGTAACAAAAGCCACATAGTATAATTACATTTTTAATACGCCACCAAGTTTTGTTTGAAGTCCATATTGCTATAATAATGTTGTATTGTTCCACACAGCCAGACTATCAGTGGTATGCTCCTGACCAGTTTCCGCCAGATGTGCAGCACAAGGCGAATGGTAAGACCACAGCTGTATTGAGCATTCTTTCATGTTTACATTTTAATGGGCCTTTTTGGGATGTTTACTCAACATACATTCGTTTGTACTCAGGGAGGGCCTTCTAAAAAGTTGTGTTGCATACACAACTCTAATTTGATGCACCTGGGGTTAACTTGAACTCCTTAAGAAACAGAAAATGTTCGAAAGCAGAAATGCAGGAATCTCAGTTCTGGCTTCTGCTCCCATTTCAGGCTCAGAGTCAGTATTCCATCTGGGGCTAGAAATGAAAACTTCAAGTGGAGCTATACTGTAACAACAACAGCAAAGCTCTGGGATTCCACTACAAAGGGCAGATGCACATCCACTGTTCCAGGTTGAGTTTGCTAGACAGATGTTTTAAATGTCACTGGCAGACAGACAGAGGAAACCAAAGACTCAGAACTGTGTTCCCTAATGACTAAATGTCAGACTCCAAGTTTAGGCCAAGGTAGTCCACAACACCCACCTCTAAGTATGCTGGAAAAAAACACTAAAAAAGTCACCTATCAAGTACTCACAACTGAGTACTCTTTTATCGTATTTTTCTTTGGTTGACCATTCTCCTCTTCTTTCCAGCATCTGCCACACTTTCTACTGCTTGTTTCTGTGGTCTCATGAGGCCACTCAGGAATGGGCTATATAAACTGGACTATAACCATAATCCCACCTTTAACTCATCACATATAATCAAAAGTCAGCCATGCCTGCTACATGTTTAAAAATCTCATATGACACACACCTGTGACTCTACATTGTTAATTTCCAGAGATTTTAATCTATCTAGAAAAGCTGAAGATGAGCCATATTCCAATTTCAGGCCATACTTGAAACTTGATCTCATTTAGTTCTGATCTGAGATCAGAGAATTCTATTTTTTACCAAAAGGAGCCCATTATGGAGTAGAAATAGAAAGCCAGGGATAACACATGTAGTTTTGCAGGTCGTCTGCTTCACAAATCCAAGTTCTTCATGGTAGTCTTTGAAAGTGGAACCTCCTAGAGTCGCACAATACACAACCTGGACAGCTGTACACAGCAGCACTAAGAGTGGTGAGGGCCATAGCTTACAGTAGCATTATAGAGAAGAAAGATAAAAAGTGAGAACTCTATAAAAGAATGTCTAGGTATTTATCAGAAAACTGTAGGACTCTTTTTTTCTTTTCTTTCCACTATGAATATAACCATTGGTTTTAATGAAGTTCTTGGGTTCCAGCCATAGTAGAGAACTTTTATTAGAAAGGCATACTATTAACCATAATGATTGTTGCATAATGTCTGTGTTTTTGACATCTATTGTTGTATAATAGCTGAGCTGCCACCCAATTATAATTTTCCACTTCGTATTATATTGGTCTGGAATGAGTATTAAAGATATTTTCTCCCTGAATTGGAGTTTAACCACTAGAAAATACAATTACGCAGAAGAGAATTCAGTAATGTCATAGAGCCATTTATGTATCACTAATAGATTCTTCTTGGACCAGTGTAATAGAAGCTAATAATTATATAAGGTAGAAGTGAATTGTGGTGATCTTCATAGTGATTTTTGTCTGCTTGGGAAGAAACATAATGAAGTTTGCAGTGTGTAAACATACTAAGAGTCTACAGATGTAAAATTACAATAAAAAATAAACCTCTATTATGTAGCAACCTCAGTATTTTTAAGACGTTTTAATCTTCACAGCAACGCTATAAAATAGGATTTATTATATTATACCATTTTATCGATGGGGAAACTGAGGCTTGGAGAATTTAAGTAGCATGCCTAAATAACACAGTTGGTAAAATTTAATCCTGGGATTAGATTCCAGATGTATAGGATTTCAAAACCTATGCTTTGAATCATATCCTATAGTGCCCTCGACAACCTACCTCTCTCACTCTATTAGAATTTTCTACAATGACAGATATAAAATGAGAATGGGGGATTTAACTTGGATAATTATATGACTTAAACCTATTCCTCAATAATCTTTTCTTCCTGTGAAGCCATAACATGTTATTTGTGCTACTCATTTGGTATTTTGAATATCACAGGTAAAAGCCAAAATACTATGTAAGATTAAGTATGTAATAAATACGTTATGAACGAATTCATGCTTGGTCAGCCCTAGTAGAAACCGATGGGATATGTTGCCATTTGAACCCTTTCCTTCTCTGCAGCTCACTGTGGCTTGTCTGGGAAGAGGGCTGATCATGGCTAGGGGACTAGTGGAAAAAAATTCCTATTCAGAAATCTACCTGTTTTTGATTTCTATTTCTGCTCTTCTAGCTTCCAAAGCTGATGCTATCTCAAGGTTCAAGCCAGTTCATAAAAATTGGCAAAAGCTCTTAGATCACACTCGTCAAAAAAAATCTCTCATGTGCCATTATTTAATTTCAGTGGTGATTCTTCTTATTTTTTATGTCATTTAATTGGAAAGATCTTTTTGATTTGTAGGTCCAATGCAGTTGCTCAGAATTCTTAAAAGTAACTTTGTGGTGTTGTTAAATAGGAGTTTAGAAATCTTTTTATTATACAGACATTTTTGTTATGATATTACTCATTGACTTATTATTTGGCTAATATGTTTATCTTTCACTATTCAGGAATATACTACTAGTCAGCATACCCTGTATTTTGGGCTATAAATACCCAAACTCAAACAATGGAAGAAAAAATGAGTGGAAAAATTAGGCTCAGTGTTTGGTAAATTATAAACAGGAAGTATTTTTGAAACTCATAAATTTTACTCATATAATAAGTACTGAAGTATTTTACTTGTATTTCAGTGAAAATGACCTTTTCAGAAATATAGATAATTAAATGAATATTAATCTGTATGTGTGCTTTATACATTGTCCTAATTCTCAGTTTTTATTACTTTCCTATGACTCCCGACAAATTTTACTTTTCTAATCCCAATATATATAGCACCTTATAGTTTGATCCTAGTATCCATCCTTATAATTCCTCTCATGGTAATCTAACCTGAAATAGTGGCTCTGACATCTACACGTGAAGTGTTTGCAGGGCAGTAGCCTTGTGATTTTTAAAATGTACACTGGGTAATGAGTGGTTAAATTGCTATGATCACTAGATCCTCCTTTAACATTCCCTGAGGCAAGAATACATGGAGAGCTGTGTACTTCAGGTTCAATATTTAAACATCATGAATCAAGCATAGAAGCTATTATAGTCTATCCTCCTATTGATAAATATAGCTGGAAGGGTAGAGTGACATTTAAAATGCTCACATTCCAAACAGTTCTGTTCCAGGACACAATGGCACAGGAAGAGCTGAGCCGTGGCCCATCCCCTTCTCTTCCCACCTTTCTCCTGGGAGGGATCTTGAGTGTGAATTTGAGTACAGCCCAGTTAGCACATCCCAACTTCATCCGTGTACCCCTCATTACGCTACAAACAGCACCCCTTGGCTTTAGGCCTGGGAAAGAGGACCACATGAGGCCTAGAAGCAGAAACATGGTCACTTGGGCAGGAATTTTGGGGTCTGCACGTGGGTACCAAGAGCTTGTTCTAGAATGAGGCAGACTCACAGTGGGGAGGAAGGTGGTTGGAGGAAGGCCAGAGCAGGGTCCTCTAAAAGTGGGGACCTAATGAAGGGCTTCCTGACCAAAGACTAAAGTCAATAGGGACTGAGTACTGTTGAACACTCTTTGGGTCAACTAATTTCCAGTTTTGCTCTGTTACTGGCTCTGGTTATTTTAGAATGCTTTGCGGACATGTTGGAAATTAACTCTTCTTTCAAAAATTAAAGATTTAAATAAAGGTTTTCGAGACATTTAAGACTTACTTGGCTTTCTCTCTGCACAGCACTAAATAATCACATTTTTATATATCGAAGTCCACAGATGTTAAAGGGTTACAGTTTCTGTTTAGAAACGTGATTTTATGAAGAACATTTTAATCTTGTTTCATCTGTTATCAGAATAGGATGCAAAATGACTTCCATGTTTCTAGAACAATTATGGCATAGTTGAGTTAGTATAACCTTGAAAACATGTTGTTTTGTTTCTTCCTTTGTGAAATGTCAAAAGGCTACGTTTTCTACCTACATTGCATGCCAGTCTCTTCTGTACCTTCCAAATTTTTCATATGGTGCAGAGTTGAACTTCGTCTAATGAGCTAGAGCTCAATTCTTACACGTTTGGAAGGACATGAAATGTAGGCATGTGAGATTGTGTTGTGAGCAAACATAATTATTTCTTTACGATATAGAAGATCAAAGCCTAACTATTATAATTGGCCTTTACTAATGTCTAGTAATAACTAATTAACCGAATACTGACTGAATTCATTTCCTAGGGCTACCGTAACAAAGCACCAAAAACTAGATGGTTTAAAACAGCAGAAATTTATCCTCTCACACTCTGGAGGCTAGAATTCTGAAATCCAGGTGTTAGCAGGTCATGTCCCCTCCAGAGCCTCTAGAGAAGTCTCCTTCCTTGCCTCTTCCTGCTTCTAGTAGCCCCAGATATTCCTTGGCTTGTGACAGCGTAACTCCAATCTCTGCCTCACTCTTCACTTGGCCATCTTCTCTCTTGTCTGTGTCTGTGTCCAAATTTTCATCTTCTTATAAGGACTCCAGTCATATTGGATGAGGCTAATCTAGTATAATCTCCTATTAACCTGATTATGTGTGCAAAGTCCAATTTCCAAATAAGGTCACATCCACAGGTACCAGGGGTTAAGACATACACATATCTTTTGGGGGGGACACAATTCAACCCATAACACTAACCATGTGCCAGAAACTATTTTAGGCACTGTATATATTTATATATTATCTCATCAAAACCTTATAGCAACTCTATGAAGTGAGTACTACTGTTGTTCCTGTTTTAAAATTGTGGAAGCCAAGGAACAAAGAGATAATGTCACTTGTCCAAGTCCACATAGCTGGTTATTGGCTAGGACATAGACAAGCTGGGCAGTCTACCTCCAAAGCCCACACTGTAACCACCAAGCAATATGGACAAGCCCAGGCTACATATTAAAATATAATAGTGTCATCATTTGGATGTATTTTATTTAAATAAATTCTAATGGCCCTCTCCTGAAAGCCAGAATCTTTATTTCTCAGTTTGCATCTTTTTATAATTGTCTTTATAACTGAACATTACAGATCATTTTAGTTTGGTAAAATGGCTGGCTTAGTTGGATTTTTTTCAGTAGTATGAAGAGATACAGGAGTCAGTATAAATAGTAGAAGTTACTTAAGAGATGTAAGAAACAGAAGAAACTTAGAGACTATACTTGTGTGATTTTCAATACAGATGGATAAAATATTAAGAATATTTTTCTTTTATAAAATACATTACTTATCTTACCAGCAGTTAATAAAAATATTAATCAAAATTTAGAGACAGATAGTTTTATGTCTATTTCTGGATTTATAGAGAAGAATTGCAGGAGAAATGCATCCTCACCTTATAATGCTGTAAAGGTCGGCTTATTGGTAAACTAAGTGATTTTGCTAAGGGAATATTAAATAAAGTGTAAATGTATATTTATATGTCCAGGAACATATGAAAATATAGGTGGTAAATATATTCCTATGCAGACATTGATTTATAAGCAAAGACTAAACATTCTGATTAACATTCTATATAGATAGATATAGGTAGGTAGGTGGATAGATAGAGCCTAGATGAGAAAAATGCACACAATAAGGCTAGACTAGTCACAATTCCACTAGGTGAATAAAATTGCACTATTTCTCTTAAATGGAAAATAAAAATCTGTTGGGAAATGAGGTTTCTATTGGATATTGCATCCCAACTGGGAAGAATGTTTACTTACGTACGTTTCCGTACTGTTGATGCGTAAGCATACACATTCTGAGGTGAGTGGGCATGTAGAGAGCAGAGTCCCCTTCGAACCTCTCTGCTGCACTGGTGCACCCTCCCCTCATAGAGGACTCTAGATTCGGCCGATCCCTGATGTAGAGGCAGACACGGACTCTGCCACCAAGATCTCTGGGTCCTATTCAGATCACTTCAGCGTCATGGTACTTAACGTGCACTCTTGTGAACATAAAGGGATAGAGTGTAATGCATACCATTAATAAATAATAAGGCACACAATTAGTGAGTGGAATTCTTTACCAACCAATAAGGCAAAGCAGATTGTGTCTAGCACTGTGAGAACCCACGATTCCCTGGTGGCGTTTCTCTTGCCCTGCCATTCAAACCATGGAGACAAGTCTGATGACAGAAGTCTCTTCCCACACTCACTGCTTGGGGATGCTCCGCCTTCCCTTCAAGGAACTGAAGACCTGTTTTTTTCTTTTCTTCGCATTTCCATTCTGCCATGGATCCTCTCGTGGGTCACACCCTCTCTCCGTCTAAAACATGGGGATAATGACCCTCACCTCTATACCTATTTACAAGAGTGCTATAAAAACTACAAAGGAATTAATTTTTCTTAAAGTTTTAAGATATCTAGGGGTAGGTATCATAAATGGATTAAATCTAAAGTCCAGTGGATTATGGTTCTGGGTCCAAATTTATGCTCTTACCATATTAGGTATCTTTTTAGTGTGATGGCCACCATTCTTAGAAGAGTATTTTTTTTAAGCCTGGAAGGAAACTGTTAGTTTAAATGTTTGTTTATTCGAAATACCAAATACAGGGCGGCAAGAATAAAACATTTAACATATCTCAATTGTTATCATGAATAGGAAAATACCTTATTTCTTGAAATTTATATGTATTTTTTCAGTCACCATGAGTAGCTCTCTACAATTGTGTCTTCCCTGTAGTGATCATCTGTGGTATTCTATCCTAGTCCTACTGAAATATACCACGTCTTTCACATTGGCCTTCATGGTACATTAACACATCTTAAGCGCTGCGATCTTTTCTATCACTTTGATGATAATGTACCCTTCACCATACTTAAAGTAGTTTATGTGGCAGTTATCTTCCCGTGGGCTAAGTACCAAACCTAATAGTAACATATATGACTTACTTTCCTAAGCAAATGCCTGAGCCACCAAAATGCCAGCAAAGATGAGAAGTAGTACAGAATATTCCTCTTCAGGCATGAGTAGAACTAGGCCACAGCTGATTTCACAAAGTGGTAAGCATATGTCAATGCTTAAAATAATAACCCTCCATTTCCCGCCTCTTGATTTTTCAGTGTAAACTTGTGGAAGCTCATGAATAAAATATTTCTTTTTTTTTCTTTTTTTTTTTTTTTTTTGCCAGCCTCAAAGTTTATGTTAGCCCTGAGCCAGAAGAAATGAATTTTTAATTTTTAATCTGAAACATTTTCCTTCTGTTTTTCATAGGTTTCTCCTCAGAAAAGAAAGTCAATCAGTAGAAGCACACACAAGTGGAGGAGCATACTGGCCAAAGGTAGAGCTTGGCTGAGGGCCCTCATTTTTCTTTTTACTGGTAGCTTGTGTCGGCACAACTGCACATCATCTACCCCATGATTTGTGCGCGGTAGTGTTTCCCTTTGGCACGGAGAGAGGAAAAGACTTGGGACAGCCAAGATCCCAATCAAGTCTGAGAAGCCAACATTACACAACCAAACGCAACGACCAGTTTCCTCGAAATGAGATGTGGCAGATGGATTATGGGCCATTCTTTGAAACTCTCTTCAGCATATTGCTGCTGGATTTACAGGACTGATTTCATGATTTCAGCAACTCCACTTTTGGTACAGTGATGTTCTCTGTTGATTGAAATATATATTCCCTGGGGGAAAAGTTTCTGCAGTTGTAAATTGGTAACGTTGCTCCTATTGTTTTCGTAGGGCTTGGTTCTTTAGCCAGTTTACTAGATACTGTGTTCGTCATTGTTGACCTTGGTGAACCTAGGAATAGGACTGAAGACGTGTATAGACGTCCTTAAACTAAATGAATGGTTCAATCTGAATAAAACGGTAACCTTGAAACTATGCTTTCAACAGATCCTTCCTTTAAGGTGGGGAGAAATTGTGAGCCTCCTTTTTTTTTTGGTGGGATAGATTATGAAAGATAAAACCCTACTGTGATGATGATGGCTTCGCTGTGTTCATATGTACTTACGGTAGTAGTTCAGAGACACATGGATTTGGGGTGAAATCTGTTTTTTCTTCCCATGGATTTGAGTAATTACTGATGAACAACACGTCTGACTTCTCAAACCTATGAAAGGAGAAATGAATGTATCCAAATTCTATTGCAATTAAATTATACAGTGGCATGACAGATGTCTAAAGACTAAGCAGATTTAAAAGTATTACGTTCATCCATTTAATAAGGTTTCTGCTAGGACCAACTGGAGGTCCTCTTTGTGAGGAGATGTATAGCAGGAGTGTGAGATCCATGGATATCTGTAATCCTAGAAGCACCTAAAGAAATAAAATAAAACAAAGCTGTCATATTGCTGTCAAAAAACCAATCCAACATACTGCTAAAACTATCTGGCTCCAGCTTCCAGAAGTTATACTACTTAATTCCAGCTCAGACTCTCCTTTTTTTCAACTTCTGAATATACTTGCAGCTTTGTGTAACGGGAAGGTGAACCAGCCTTAGAAAGTTAAATACTTTCAGCCTCGGTCTGGCTACTGGGAAGATAATTCCTGAGAAAGAATTATCCTTCTCTTACGTTAATTCTCTAAAGCTTTGTTTTTGCTGCTACTTATTAAAGAGACAAATCATTCTTGAGCAATACTTCAGCATAAGTGAATCAGAAAAACAATGGGGTTTACAAGTCCGTTCGTCGATGCTTTTTTTTTTTTTTTTTTAATTTCCATTTTCTCAGATTCGTGGAGAAGTCATTGCAATAACAACTTTTAGTGGTGGATTGAGTTTGCCAACTGAGATGTGCCTATTGGCATAAAAACTGAACATACATATAAGACGTACCCTTTGATAGACTCATTCTAGGTAAATCGAACAGCAATAAAACATGATTTAACCATACTACTACTATTATTGAAGTCATCCTATTATTAATTAGCAAGTTGGCAAACATTGGCAAGATTATGCAAATGCTAATGTAATGGGAAGAACTCCAATTTAAGTGGGACTTAATTTAATTTGAATTCCCAGTGGGTGACTGCAAATGTAAGAAGGGGACCCCTTGCTCAGAGTGCAACAGAAGACAGAATTTCTACAAGAAGACAGATTTCTACAGCCCTGGCCCAAGAGCCAGCCAGTCCCTCCTGTGTCCCTCTCCCCAAATCATTTGCTTGGGGGCTTCTGTCTCAGCCCGTGATAAGGGTCATCCTCAGCTGTGGCACTTGCTTCATTATCATACACAATTTTTGGAAATTATGTGAGGAACAGCTGTGTCCTTTGGAAGGAGAGGAAGTCATACCACACAGTCTCTTTTATCCAGGAAATGGAACATGAGGGCACATTTTAAGTTTTTGATGATCATGGAGAATTTGACCTTGAAGGTATCACATGAAGAAAAAGGTATATTCACCTTGTCTTGGTTGTGACATGAAGTCAAAAAGAAAACCTTCCTTCGGGTCTGGTTAGGTCTGGGAGTTAGTTGACCCCATTTTTCTGACAAAAAGGATATTTCGGACTAAATTGCTAATATGAAGCATGAACAGACTTCCGGGTAATTTTCTTTAGTTTATTTACTGAGCTCTATCGCTTAATGTTCAAGTGCATTACATGGTAGAAGTATGGGTCTAAATGGTCGCTTTCATGTATCAATACTTTTAATGTAGCTCAGTCACAAGTGAAATCAAATCTAAAAGGCATATGACCTCCCAACTCAGTAATTCAATTTAACAATTTTTTATTAATTTTTTTTTTTTTAAATGTGGAGCACTTCACCAATTTGTGTGTCATCCTTGCTCAGGGGCCATGCTAATTTTCTCTGTATCATTCCAATTTTAGTATATGTGCTGCTTAAGTCAGCACAACAATTGTTAAATGAATACCCAGTATTTTCAAAACTGTCTAGGCAGCGCCAAACACCACACACTGTGCAGTGTTCTCTGTGCACTATTTTTGGTTGACTCCATATTTGGAGGGGAGGGCAGAGCCATTTAGCAACTTCTGTTCTCCCCAATTTGGGGGTCCTTCTGCCCCCTTTTCATTTTTGCCATTTTTATTTCCATCTTCCCGGGGACCCCAACAATATTAGATCCGAAGGAGATATAGAATCAGTTGCATTGCTGTTTCAGCTACACTACGATCCTCCCTTCCCTGCCTCAAAATTGCCTAAGCTCCAATTATACAGCTCAAAAGAAAAGAAAATATTTGCTATAACTTTTTTTTTTATTATTTGCTATAACTTTTAATAATTTTAGAAATAATTTCTCTTGCTTCATTTCCTTCTTACATACCTCCCTCTTCACTCCCATCAGTCTTTTGGTCCAAGGAAGAAAGGTATTCTGGGGGAACAATTATACTCTCGGTGTCTGTGATTCTGTAGAAAAGGAAACTTCTACCAGCACACACACATCACACACCCACACACTCACTCTACACTCACACCACACACACCATATACACACACCACATACACATATATGCCACACACACGCACAGAGACAAAATACAGACACACCACACACCGTGCTCACCACATACAGACACACCACACAGATGTTCCCCACATATGCACATGTATCACACACTCCACATACCCTGCCTCTACCTTCTTACCTATAGGTCTTCATTTTCTCCATTTGTGACTGGGTAGATATATTCAAATGGGAAATTTTGCATGATAAAGCTAATTTTTTTATGTTGCCTCAAATCCCTGTATGTATAATATATTGCCAAGAATACTGACAAACTCCATCCTAAGCCTCCTACAGGAAGCAATAATGTTGAGATCTAGAACCAAATAATTTGCCGGTAATTGCTGAGTAATATGAGACTTTTAATGTTCATGGGAATGTGTGAATTTCGCTAATTTGTGTATTGCACAAATTATTTTAAGTTTAAATATAAATTTAAATTATAAAATCATTTTTCCCTGCTCTCCTCTGATTTTATTCCATTCCAATATCAGAAGGAGGAGCACAATTTATGGGACTCAGGAAATACTATTTGGTAAACTAAACCCAACCCTTAGGGCTTCCCGGATGTGCTTAACTTATTACCAAGCTTTAATTTGCTGAAAGAATCCATCTTAGTAACTAATTTTCCTGAGTCTGCTCTTGCCTGGTAGGAGTGTGCTTAGATGGACTAGCAATTTAATTTGCACATCTGTGGGGGAACCTCATGGCTCCCCTCTCTCTCCTATCTGCAGCCGAAGTTTGATGGCCCACCTCAGTCAACCACAGACACGCACACGGCTGGCAAGAATAAGAATGAGACCCCCAAGGGGCGCCTGGGCGGCGCAGTCCGTTAAGCTTCTGACTCTTGGTTTCAGCTGGGGTCATGGCCTCAGGGTCGTAAGATCAAGTGGGGCTCTTGGTGGTGCAGAGCGCGGAGTCTGCTTGGGACCCTCTCCCACTGCCTCTGCCTTGCCCCCACCCCACCTAAAACAAACGAATAAATCTTTTTTAAAAAATGAGACACCCACCCCCCGTCACTCCGAGACACCTGTGCAGGCAGATCTGGCTATGCTGAAGTAGAAGAAAATGAGTTTGAGAGACTTGTTTCTTGGTTTCCAAACATCCATTCCTTTGTTTTTGTTTGTTTTTGTTTTGGAATAGCACCAACGTATCCTTTAGGAAAGTTATTTTTCCTCTTTGGACCCAGTTTGATCTAAAGTGCCCTGGCCTCTCCTAGGCAAGAGGCAACCATGCGATCCAAACCAGGCTAACCGGACACTCCTTTGCTGGAATTTGAACTTCAAGCCCACATAGTCCTGGGGAGGCCATGGTCCTTACACGGCACCTTACGTTTGATCATGTTCAGCAACTTCCATGTATTTGATATGAGGAACCCAGTGTCTCTCCAATCAATTCTTTAAGTCAGAGTTTTTCTTGTCTGAAACAAAAGAACCTTAATTAATTACAAGTGTGAGAATTAAAGCTCAGGGACTATCTGTCAAGGATATTGTGAGGAATATGTATATGTTACACACACACATTTTTAATGATATATTTTAAAGTGGAAAATAAGCCTTATAATAATACAATCAGATAAGTTAATTCAAATGTTATGTTGTCCAGTCTTACAAAATATTACCTTGGATCATTGTGCAGTATATTTTAATATGGAAAACACCATCATAAAAAATAAAATACAATTCTTCATTTGAATTTTCTTCTATATCCAAAAAGCCCCCTAGGAAAATACTTTAATGAGGAAAACTTGGGAAAATTTCCAATGAAATAAAACCACCAAAGCCCATGTCTAACTTCCTTACTTCGTTTTCTGAAGTGCTAACTTGCGTATAACTAATAATTTACGTTTTCATAGGTTGTTAATAAATAAATTATAGGAAATAAAATTCCTTTATGTAAGAACTATACCAAATGAATTCTGCTTTAACATCTCAGTGGGATGATGGGTTTTTTTCCCAGCAAAGTTAAACCCTTAACATTATAAACTTCCGATTATTCTGTAGCAGAATGTTAATTCAGATGCAGAGTAGTTCCTCAATGAGAAGTTAAGATAAAATTCCTGAATGGCTTCAAAATTGTCTAAGTGAGTACAGTGTTAGATAATAGATTAATTCTACATGTATCCTAAGTCTCACCTTGATCAAATATCTATTTTGGATGTTATTATTTGTCAATGTCATTTACTAGAAATGTGTTTTGTTTTTATAAAAATGTATGGTGTATGCAGTGATGGGTCATGCAAAAGAAACAGAGGCACTTTCTATTCTTTCTATTGTCTAAAGAAAATTATTCTAGCAGCTGTAGGGAGGATGCACTGAAGCCAGGGAGAGTGAAGCTCCTTTTAATTTCCAACATATTTTTTGGGTTTTCAAGGTCTTTAGAAGTATCATATTTTTATGTAAAGCACAGAAGACAGTCAGAATTTGGCAATTTATACGGAGCAAAACATTACAATATTCAAGTGCTCTAGCAAAATTCTGTAAGTTTTTTTTTTTACAAATATGTGTTCTTTCAATAATTAGCAGAATCTAGAATCATTTTATCCGAAAGGACAAGTAGCCTTTATTTTATTTTTATATTATTCCTAGTTCCATAAGGCTCTAGCACTATGACAAAAATCCATCTTTCCCATAAAACATTAAAGGTTCGTCCCAGAAGATAGATTAATTATTAAGAAAATTTACAAAATTGGGGCACCTGGGTGGCTCAGTTGGTGAAGCGTCTGCCTTCGGCTCAGGTCATGATCTCAGGGTCCTGGGATCGAGCCCCATGTTGGGCTCCCTGCTCAGTGGGAAGCCTGCTTCTCCCTCTCCCTCTGCCTGCTTGTGTTCCCTCTCCCTCCCTCTGTCAAATAAATAAGTAAATAAATAAATAAATAAATAAATAAATAAAACCTTTAAAAAAAAGAAAATTTACAAAATTAAAATGGATTTTTTTTAAATACAGGAAATGGAGAGTCAGTGTTCTGACTTAAATTAACTTTTCCCTGTTTTATCATATTTTCCTAAAGAAAATTATCATTAACACTACTGAGCAAACTTAACTTTCCTTTGGACATTCTTTCTTGCTTCATCACCAAATAATTTAACATCTATCTCCTTCACCTCCTCTACCAACTGGGGAGACGACATATGCTAAGTTACTTTCCAGTAAAATGAAAAATCAATCGCGTAAAAATAAGTTTTTGTGGGTTTTTTGTTTGTTTTTTGTTGTTTACCAATAGAAGTAGTCACGGTAGTTTAAGAACTTCTATCCTAAATCCTTCAAGAGATCCACTTTTATCAAAGAGAATGTAATGAGTGGCTATAACAACATTTTGTAAAAAGAGCATGGGATTTGGGGTCAGTATAGATTCTGTTCCCGGTTGTAGCAGCTGTGAACGTGAACCAGTGTGCCGAAATTAGTGAACCTCAGTCTCCATAACTGAGAAAGGACAACCAGAAAACACTCTCAGAAGATTTTTGTAAAAACCAATTCATATCAAACACGTACTGTTTGGCACTGGGTGGCGTTCAGTATTTGTTAGCTTCCTTCTGCTTATTGTGATGGTGAAAGAGATTTCTCTCAGGTAACATTTCCCAAAGTGTCCTTGGTATGCGGGAAATAGGAGCTGTGCAGGAAAGGATTGCCCGTGCCCATGAGTGTAAAATGTGTTTTGTCCAACTCAGCTTTTACTGTAGGACACTACTCATATCTCTTCATGTGACATTACTTACATTGTGAATTGTTCCCAACATGTTAAGATGTTAAGTTACGTTGACAAGTTATGTTGATAAGTTCATACATAGAATTAACACAAAAACCCGATGCCATTCAAGATTAATCTCTGCAAGACAGAGGCATCAAATTCTAAATTCTCAACTAAATTTAGATATATTAGGCTTATTAAAAGGTTAGACCAAACACAGAAAATGTTATGATATCACGTATCATTAAGATTAGCTTCCGTGGGATGGGACAGTGTAGAAGGACAAAAAGGAAGTAAACAAAAAAGGAGGTATACACTCTGATGGGATGGACAGGTGCAGATGATGGGAGGAAGCCCAGCCCTGTGAATGGGTGTGTTATGCCAAATAGAAGGTGGCAGATACAAGGGAAGATCAATTTAGATGTAAGCCCCAGGAAAATCCAGCAAGGAGTAACAATGGTGTTCAAGGTGAACGTGACTGAAAATGGATCAAAGCATGCAAATCAAAAGGGCTTATCCTGACCCAGAAAGAATGAAACAAAATAGAATATCTGGACACATTCTGAAAAATTTTGTATTACAAAGGTAAGGTAATAATCATGAATTTAAAAATAATCCTCATACAAGTTTCCAAGCTAAAAAAATCAATCGGTCTATAAAGGAAAAATAGAGGGATACCAACCAATCCTGGACGATGCAACATACAGGAAGATAATGGAGTAGCACTTGTCTTTTTTTCTTTACATTATACTCTTACTTTTCATTTATCTTTTCACTCATCTTTCAGGTATCAATGTAAATAACATACTGAATATATATAAATAATATACTGAAATTATATTAAATTTTATATAAATTGCTCTATAATGTCCTAACAACTTATTATAAGGCAATTATAAATGCCTTATTTCTGGGGCACTGGGGTGGCTCAGTCAGTTGAGCATCTGACTCGATTTCAGCTCAAGTCATGATCGTGGGGTTGTGAGATCAAGCCCCACTTCAGGCTCTTTGCTCGGCTAGGGTCTGCTTAAGTTTCTCTCTCCCTCTGCCTCTCCCTGCCTGCACTCTCTCTCTTAATTAAATAAATCTTTTAAAAATAAAAAAATAAAGACCTTATTTCTTAGTAATATATATTTGCACTTCTAAAAATACATTTAAGTTTTACCATATCTATGGCTAGTTAGAATGTAGCAATGATACTGCAAGGAGCCTGTCTCTCTGAGAGTTTATCTTCCAATTTTTGAAAATCTGAAGTTTTATTACTTTTATAATATATATATTCTATATCTATATATAATATATAGGTCACAGTTCAAAGCCAAAGACTAATTGAGTAAGAAGTGTTTATTTTTGAAACCTAAGAGCATTTTACATTTTGGCCATTGCACAAAATCCTTTTTATAATTTTTACTCTATCTTGCGATTCAGAAGAACTTCAAGTAAAACTCAGATTTCATGTTTATCTCCCTTAGAAAAACAAATCATATCATGGAAGGAGAAACTAAATCACAGATGTGAGTATAGAGTTACCAATCTAGCAGAATTTCAACTTTTTATATAATTTTCTAGTTTGTAGGCGCCCCGATGAAGCCAAATTTACATATGCCACTTTATATAGAGGAATTTTGGAGATTTTGGTCAATATTCCAGAGTCAAGCAGCTTCAGGCACATTCTTCATACTAATGTCTTCAAGGCACCTCCAGTTTCCAAAAGACAATTAAATTGTTGATTGGTTTCATCCAAGTTCCTAATTAGGTTATTTCAAAAATTAGAAGTATAAATACTCCATAGATATACCTGAAGCTATTGAAGTAACAGGAAAATAGTGGTAAAAAAAAAAAAAGCATAAATCCAAATGTTTTTCCTTTATAATTAATCTGTGAAAGCAACTTATATATAAATTATATCTATTAAATATTACATATATATCTTAAGTAGAGCACAAAATAGACAATGAAAATATTCTAACAGAAATGTGACAATGAAAGATGAACTAAGTTTTTGATAAAACTTTTTTTTTCTGGTAACTTTCTGAAAGTCTTTTTGCACCAATAAATGTGCCACCTGGTACATTTCAGATTTTTTTTTTTCTTTTAAGATTTATTTATTTGAGAGAGAGAGAGCACGCAGGAGTGAGCAAGAGGAGGGGCAGAGGGAAAGGGAAAGGGAGATAATCTCAAGCAGACTCGTAGCTGAGTACAGAGCTTTATCCCAGGACCCTGATCATGACCTGGGTGGAAATCAAGAGTAGGCCACCCAACCGAATGAGCCACCCAGGCGCCCCATTTCAGGTTCTTTATAAGAGATATCCAAATCGATTGCTAAGGATGTTATATGTAGCTTGTAAAAGTTAGAAACAGTCATGCTGGTGTGGCATTTACATGTTCTTGGACAGAGGATTGCTAGAATCAGAAGCAGAACTCAGAGTGTAGTAAGCTTAAAAAAAAAATTCTTCTCCCATTCTCATCTAAGCTGCCCCTGCACAGTCTTCTGATTTCACTAGGCTCTGGGAGTAAGGGGAAAGGAGCTGGCCAACAAAGAGAAGATGCGGGGTTAATAGGTGAGTTCGAGGAAGAGTGACATCAGTGAACACCCATCATCTGACACATCCATGACCAAAACCAATCAGCTTCACTTAATTGAGAACTCCAGGAACATTACAGCTAGAAGCCAACTTAAGTGCCAATGTCTCTGAAGCCTTGAGGTCCTCTGGTAAATTAGCACCCACGACAAGCTACATGGTGACCATCAACCAGGCTAGCCACCAGAAAACTGTTCTGCGAAATGCTATCTGTATGGCTCATGGAATGAGTCATCATGTTCTTTTCTAGAGTTTTTGAATCTTAGCACACAGTTCACAGCCTAAGAAGTTTCTCTGTTCTGGGCGCCTGGGTGGCTCAGTTGGTTAAGCATCTGCCTTCGGCTCAGGTCATGATCATCGAGTCCCGCATCGGGCTCCCTGCTCGGCGGGGAGTCTGCTTCTCCCTCTGACCCTCCCCCATCTCATGCTCTCTCTCTCTCAAATAAATAAATAAAATCTTTAAAAAAAAAAAAAAAGTTTCTCTGTTCTTTACTAGCATCAGGTCAGCTCTGAGAACCCGTAAGAGAAAACAGCTATCTTTGCTCTGCTATACTGGCATTCACCACAATCCCTGCATTTTCTTCTTTCACTCTTTACAAACTTTCTTAAGAAAAAAGCTGCCTTCTTTTCTTCACTTTTTCATCTACTCACAATTACTGTCTTTCATTTTTTGAAGATGATACTTGACTGAGGACCTTCTCATATTGACCCGGCACCAGCCATGCTGACCCAGCACCAGTCCTTCCGTCAGAGGGTCAGGACGGTATTCCTAAGCTTTCTGCATGGCTGAGGCACCTCTCTGAGCCAGACCAGCTCTCAAAAGTCAGAGAGGATCCTTATAAAATATTGAAAAGAAAATATTGTGACCCAATGTACTTGTCAAAATCTTGTACCATGAGCTCCCATATACAGAAGCTCAGAATACATAACACCCATGTGAAAGTCTAAGAAAAAAATGTTTTAAAGATACTTTGTAGCTAAAGAACGTATTCTAGATGGATTAAACAGTAAAAAGAAAAATATAAAACCCTAAAAGCAATATTTAGCAAAATGGAAGAAACAACAACTGAAACCAATATATTTGATCTATAAAATGCAACCATAAATATGTAAATATGAAGGAGGAAACATGTAGGTAAACACCATAAATACCATATCTGGTATTTACATGTAACATATAGGTGAATATTTTAAAAACAACATAAATATGTAAACATTAACCAGAAATACATAAGTATATCAAATATGATGGACAATTATCTAACATGTCTAATGTATAAATAGTTTCAATAAATCTTTAAAAGCACATTTATTTAATAAATATTTGTTAAGCACTTATATTCTATGCTACCTAAAATGAGCCTGGAATCTTCAGATATTACTAGTGAGAATATAAATTAGTTTACCTTTTCTGGAAAGCAATTGATGCCGTGTATCATGTGTTCTAATAATGCTCCAGTCTTTGATCCAGTAAAGTCCTCTTCTAAGAATCTAAATTAAAGAGTCGGTAATGTAATCAAAGGTCTACATGAGAGCTGTTAAATAAATTGAGAAACACATCTAAGAGCCATTTTATCATTATTAAAATTATTTACAAAAATTTAACATAGTAGAATGTTAATTTAGCTTTAAGAAAAATCACCATTTAAAAAAATGTACTTAGGTTCACAGTTTATTATCTGCAATTCTGAAATTTAGAAGCTCCAAGTAATAAAAACTATTTTATAACTCATTTAATAGCAAAATATGACCTGAATTCATATGAGGCTATTTATAGTCTTTATTTATCTTATGTATTGTAAACTTCAGACATTTCAGTATTAATGTATTTGATTAAAGGCTCCTGCCCCAGACCACACTAGGGATATTATGCAATATACAGTTTATACCATATTATCTTTTTATAGCTAATCAATTCTCAATTACCAAGCATATTTTGGTTCCAAAAGTTTCAGGTAAGAGATTGAAGACCTATGCACAGTCTCAACTAAGAAAGAAAAAAAAAACATATCCATCTCTATATTTATTTTTCATTCTATCTAGTGGATAGATGGATGGAAGGAAGGAAGGAAGGAAGGGGGAAGGGAGGAGAGAAGAGGAAAGAGTGCAGGTGTGAAAAAGAGGAATTTTTCTAAAATATTAGTAGTTATCTATGAACAGTGGGATTATAGCTGATTTTATTTTCTTTTTAATGTTCTGAATTTTCTAAAATAAGCAAGATTTTAGAACAAAGAAAAGTCAAAAAAATTACAAAACATTATTTGGGAGTTATTTTATATTAGAAGCCCTTCATGGAAAACACAAAGATAAATTATTTAACCAACTTAGTGTTTGAATTATCACAAATTTAAAAACAGTGAGGGGTATATTAAGGGATAGTCAGTATAAAAATACATGTATGCATATATAGTTAATATTTAATTTTAATTTAGGCTGTATTTCTGTAGTCATGTAAATACATATTATATACACACACATACATATGTACAATTTTCTCCATGAAGTCTACCCTGTCCATCCCATTTAAAAAGGCAACATCTCTCATGCTCTAGATTTTCTCTCTTGCTCTTTTTCTCCCCCCATTACACTTACTACCTTCTATCATGGTATATTTATTAATTTATTATGTGTATCACCCCTGCTAGAACATTAACTCACAAGGCCTTGGATCTTTTCTCTGTTTTGTTCACAAATGTATCTCAAGCACCCAGAAAAGTGCCTGGAACATATTAGGCATTTGGTGCATATTTGTTGAATTAATGAAGATATATATAATTCTGAAATACTCAGTAACAAAGAGAACAACACACACTTCAGTAATTCATAGAATCTCAGAATTCTTGGAATCCTAGAGTCTGAAAGGAGTCTGAGCTCTCTTTAGTATAGATAAATATGGCTTAGCTGAACATGGTTTTAGGACATTACTCACTACTAGATAGGCTCTCTAAGTATAGTGTTTATTTTATGCTAAGAAATGTTTATAACCAGTTTCTAGTAGAAACTTCTTGAGATTTGCCTTTTTTAATGTTTTTCAGGTTTCCAAAGAGAAGATTAAGAACTCTTCTAGTGATCCTATCATGTGATCCTGGCTTAGTGATTTATTAAAATAATATCCCTTTGACCCTTTTAATCTTGTCTGAGAAAAAAAAAATCCTATAATCTAGTTTTCCAAGGATAATGCAGAGCATAAGAAGAATATGCAATATGGACGAAATGATCTACATAAATTTCCTCTATGTTATCTACACAGTCCACATCCTTTGACAGTACTTTTAAATTGAATGCGTGGAATGCTCATGATTCTTCCTGAGAACAAATGGCTTTCTTCTCATCCCCTGGGCCTGTTCTGCCACAGGATACCGCAAGCCCAGGATCAGGACACAACAATGCTAGATGTAGCTTTCATGAAGTTGTGTATGTGTAAGCACAGAGAACCCATGGAGTGGTGCTGGGGAAAGAGGGAGCTGGGGTGGACTCTTTCGCTCTCCCAGCATTCTGCAGGCCAAGTCATAATTCTTCTTACACTTCATATACACGAGCTATGCGAAGTGGCCACAAGATCGTAGGCTGCCTTTGCCTTTGATAATCTGAAGTCAGAGCTTAAATTCCCAAATAGCAGAAGGGATAAATGAAAACATTGGCTGGATGGTTTTGTTTTTTGTTTTTTTTCTTGTCTTTAGCTCCTCTAAGTGTATCTTTCACTTACACATTCTATTTTAGGATGGTACCTTCCACGCTAAAAGTTTCTCCCCACTGGTCTTTGGGGAGGTTGACTTCTGTTGCTTTATGATGGGCTGTGTAGCAGACACTTGCTTTTTTACTGGGCCTTTTTGCTTATTATTAAAACCCGTATTTGGTGCCGGTATTAGGTCTCAGGGAAGATTAGCCCTGCCCCAGTCTCAGCCCCAGAGGATGAATCTTGATTACTTTCGATCAACCGTAGCACAATAGTTTTGTTTCCCTTGCCATTTTGAAATTGACTCAGAAAGAGGTACCTGATCCAATTCTAAGTAATAAGACATGAGTGGAAATCTGCTGGAGTAGTTTCTGGGGAAAGATTCTACGCTCTTAAAAAAAGACATTAGAAAAAAAAAAAATAAAAAGAGAGACATAGAGAGAAGACTCTTGTGTTTGTTTTTCCTCTGGACATTGATCTGTGAGGATGTATGGTTTGCAGATAGGCTCATTCTGCAAACATGAAAGGCCTATCCAAGATGCCAAGGCTGGTAGAACAAAAGGAATGACTCTGAGTATTTAATGGCATTCTTAAGTTGCTGAATTAACAGACCTTGGAGGCTCCCTCCATCTGAGACACTAGTTATGTGCAACAGTAAAGCTTCCATGTTGACCAAGCCACTTTGAATAAAAGCTGAAGATGTGCCTCTTCTGCAATATGGTAGTAGCTGATGTGCACATTTTTGAGACAGGTTTGGTTATTTGCAATAGTAACACATCCTTCCATGTTTTCAGTTCTTATCTTTGCCAACCTCAGTCTACGATTTCATTTTGAGCAATCACTTTGAATTTTTGAAGTGGTCTGTCTCTTGTCTATCTAAATCCCTTTGCTTTTTGAACCAGCAAAGTAGAACACAAAAGGCATATTTGAGAAAAAAAATCTGGAGATCTAACTAGCTACAAATCGAATAATAAATAGACTCTCCCACAGTCTTATTTCAAAGCTACTCTTTGAACTCAAAATTTTGGCATAAATTTGAGGATTGTTTATTATATGGAATAGCTGTGTTTCAGAATTTTGACTGTGTTATAAAGCTAATGCTGGTGATTTATTTGTTGTTTGACGTGATAAAATTAAAGGCATATTCCCAACCAAAAACTCCTCCAGGGAGAATTGAATTTTAAAATTTCCAGCAAAAAGAAAATATCAGGTTCAAAAATGTGCTTGCTAATATTCTTCACAGTCATTTGAGAACTTGCAAAGATTTCTCAGATGGGATATTTTCATTCTAACATCACTACCAATTTCCAGTAAATCCAAGGTTATGGAACTTGTCACATTCCCCCAATTTTTTGACCACACATTTGTGATTCTCCTTAACATTTCTGTGATTCTAACTTTAACATCTCTTCTACTTTTAATTGGGTATATACTATATAAATGAGGATCCTGTGGTGAATTTATATGGAAAGAATGTAGAATAAGAATTTGGAACTCTGTCTTCTTTGCCCTGAGCCTAGACTTAGAGCTGGAACATCATTTTCTCATCTTTCACACAAGGAAGATGAGCTTGACCCAATTTTTCTAAAAATTTTCCTCTAATGGCAAAGCAAAAATGAAAATGTTTGCAACACAAACACTTTTTGGAAGATTTCCATCAGAGATAAAAAATTTAGGCCAATGTTGCTGTCTAAGGGATGATATATATTTGTTTTTGTATGTAAATATTGACTAAAATTGAGATGTCAGAAAGATGCACCACGCATATTCTGTGACTCCACTCTATTTATATTCCAGATACACCATATTTCTCAAGGAATATGCATTCTGTAGTTTTAAGACTTGACAAAATAGTTTCTTTCTATTTTAAAATCTTAAGAATTTGTTTCTAGGGGCGCCTGGGTGGCTCAGTCGTTGGGCATCCACCTTCGGCTCAGGTCATGATCCCAGGATTCTGGGATCGAGCCCCGCATCGGGCTCCCTGCGCAGCGGGAAGCCTGCTTCTCCCTCTCCCACTCCCCCTGCTTGTGTTCCCTCTCTTGCTGTGTCTCTCTCTGTCAAATAAATAAATAAAATCTTTAAAAAAAAAAAAAAAGAATTTGTTTCTAAAGATGTTAGTCTGCAATATCATACGTTGTCAATAGGTGCCACCACTTCATAGAAATTACCAGAATGTACACATTCTTTAGTTCAATGTCCATAAGTTAATATTAGTACATTTAAAAAGAAGCATCATGAACGTAGAAGAGGCATAAAGTAGCTTTATTTAAAATAAGGATATTTTCCAGTAGGAATCTAAGAGAAGTAAAATTGCAGATAAATGCTTTAAAAAGAAAAAGCTTTGTGAAATTTAGTGAAATCAATGGAGGATGATGGATGCATCTTAGGAAACATCCATTATTTTCCTGGAGTTTGGGATACCAAACTTGCTATTATGATAGATTATATACATATATATATATGCATATATATATATATATTTCCATAGTTTGGCTATTGTTGATAATGCTGCTATAAACATTGGGATGTTTGTGCCCCTCCGAATCAGTTTTTGTATCCTTTGGTTAAATACCTAGTAGTGTAATTACTGGGTCATAGGGTAGTTCTATTTTTAACTTTTTGAGGAACCTCCATACTGTTTCCAGAGTGGCTAACAGACACATGAAAAGATGCTCACCATCACTCATCATCAGGAAATATAAATCAAAACCACGGTGAGATACCACTTTGCACCTGTCAGAATGGCTAAAGTTAACAACACAGGACACTAACAGATGTTGGCGAGGATGTGGAGAAAGGGGAACCCTCTTACACTATGGAAATCATTCTCTCTTTTTAAAGAAAAAAAATAATAATGGCAAAATGTTGTGGTGGAAAACTCACGGGATTTGGAGTCAGACAGACTTACTACGTTTGATCCCAGTCCTTCCACTTACTACTTGGACAATCTTAAACAATTTTCTTGACCTTTTCTTTTTTTAAAAATCAGAGTTCGTATATCTTTTTTTTTTTTTTTAACTTTTTATTTATTTATTTATTTATTTGACAGAGAGAGATACAGTGAGAGAGGGAACACAAGCAGGGGCAGTGGGAGAGGGAGAAGCAGGTTCCCCGCTGAGCAGGGAGCCCGATGCGGGGCTCGATCCCAGGACCCTGGGATCATGACCTGAGCTGAAGGCAGACGCCCAACGACTGAGCCACCCAGGTGCCCCTCAGAGTTCATATATCTTAATTGCAAGACTTACACATCCGACAGAGTTTTTGGAAGATTAATAATGCATATAAATCACCTGATACATAGGAGGCATTCAAAAGGCAGTAATTATTAGCGGTAGTCATGTTTCAGTAAAGCCTCAGAAACTACGTTATTACCATGACATAAATATGGTGGTGTTGAACGTTATTATTAATAATTGTAATATTAAGTTATAATATTAATTTTAATATGAATCTAACATTTAAGAGGTAAATATATTTCCATATAAAATCAAATTCCATTTAGCTTTTCTATTCCCTACTTGGAAACTGAAAATGTACTTAGATTTAACTGATCTGGTGCCAAACTTGAGGTAGGAAAAAAGACTCATTCCAAATGTCTGATGCAAAGGCACTTAAAGTAATGGGCCTCCACAGCCTTCTGCATGTACTTCTTCTGCTCCTGCTCTCAGGACACCCCAAGTTAGGCCATTTATCATCATTGTAGGTCAAAGTTCAGGGGTTGAAGGAATGAAGAAAAAGAACATCTCCTTCCCCAATCCCACCCTTGACATGGTAAACAATTTCAGCCTAGAGTTCGTTAGAGAATTTTTCCCAGGCCTAGAGAAACCAGAAAAGCAAAGACCTGCAGAGGTGACATCCTCACATAAAACTACCTCAGAAACTTCTCAGCAGGCGTGACCAAGGTAAATAGGCAGGACCCTGCCCCCTGCTGCCCAGGCTATCACTCCCAGCATGCTCTATGCCTCCGCCACCCTCTGCAGAGCGTGTCCTGACCAGGGGCTGAGCGTGTGACGTATGTATAGGGTCTGCACGGAGGAAGCACTGCTAGACAACGGCATGTGCATGAACTTGCCAGGGCTGCTGTAACAAAGTGCCACACACTGGGCGGCTTCAACAACAGAAACTTCCCATCTCACAGGTCCGGATGCTGGGAATCTGAGATCAAGGTGCCAGCAGGGTTGTCTGTTCTGAGGGATGTGAGGAAGGATCTGGTCCATGCCTCTCCCCTAGTTTATGGTGGTTAATTGACCTTTTTAAAATTTTTTTTGGCGTTCTTTGGCTCGTAGAAACATCAGTCCATTTTTGTCTTCATCTTCACATGGTGTTCTCCGTGTGTGCATGTCTGTGTTCAGATGTCTCTTTTTTTTATAAGAACATGAGTCATATTGGATCAGTGGTTCATCCAACTCCAGTATGAGTTCATCCTAACTTTAACTAATTATATCTGTAATGACTCTATTTCTGAATAAAATTATATTGTGAGGTACTAGGGTTGGGATTTTAATATATAAATTTTGAGAGGACACAATTCAACCCATAACAGTGCCCCTTTCTGGCTTAAAGATACCCTGGTGCTATGGTCTGAAGCGTCCTCCAAATTCCTATGTTGAAAACCTAATGCCCAAGGTGATGGTATTAGGGCCTTTGGGATGTGATTAAGTCATGAGCGCAGAGTCCTCATGAATGGGATTAGTGCCCTCACCAAAGAGGCTCCAGAGGACTAGCTTGCCTTTCCACCATGAGAGGACTCAGAGAGAAGCAGGCAGAAGTTCTACAACCCAGAAGGAGGGTCTCACCAGATCACAACTCTGCTGGCACATTGATCCTGGATTTCAGCCTCCAAACTATGAAAAACAAATTCCATGGGGCACTGACTGAAGATAAGGAGAAGAGCTACTTTAAAGATGCCAGAGATAAGGCAAGAATTCTTATTTGGCAAACTGGAGAGCTAGCGTGAGTGTCGGCAACAGATATTCTGAAAGAGTCAGCCATCTTCTTTCAATGAAATAAACTTCTGTAGAGAATCCCAGCAAAGCAACAAAAATGAAGCCAGAAAAATGACAATTACCACCATTGTGTCATTTCTGGCCTCCAGGACCCTCATCTTGCAGTTTTTTCTTCAGGTTCTCTCCCATTGGTTTCACAGCTCTTTTCAAAACATTATTTGGTTGAAAAGAGAAAAACAAATTTATGCATGATATCCTCAGACTTTCCTAACGAAAACAGTCCTGCAATAATGACTATCCGGTTTTGAACCTGATCTTTTTCTTGGACTCACTTAGGATGAGCACATTTTCTGAAGGCAAAGCAGAAGGGAACAAACTATGGGGACCGGGTCATCCTCCATGGTGGAGAAGCCCAAATACTCACAAAAGCGGAGAACATAAGGGTGCCAAGCACATGGTGAGTGCTTAGAAGAACACCAGCTGCTTGACTGAAGCGGGCTAGGAGTGGGTCTCTCCCGATCGGTCCATCTGGGATTTGTGGTTCCCTGGCTCTAGCCCATTTGCAGAGTGAAGAATGGCGACCATGCAAATACTTGCATCCTGGGAAGAGGGCTAAATCGAGGTGCCTTTGTGTGTACAGTGAAGTAACACTCTACACTGGTCTTAGCGTTTTGCATTTATATGGGTGCATTCAAGACATCACACCACCCAGCATAGCGTGTAACTACACGGGGAACAAACACATTTTTTCCAGTATGACAGAGCCATAACTAAAGGGTGCCATGGAGGCTGTGTCACATTGATCTCAGCTAGTCTTTATTTTACCATCTGGCTCCTTTTCTAGGGCTCCCTCAAAAGGGATACCCCTAACTAACCCATCAGGGCCTTCTCTCCCATACATCAGTCCATGTAGAAACAACAAAGGAAGTCAATTGTGCTGATTTTCTGTGTAAGGCCCCATACCAGGCTTGTTAGTCGAAGCCTCCTCCTTCACCCAGCCTGGCTGGCCTCCCCGGCGCAGTCAGGAGTCTTCATTTAAGTCCCTTTTAATGAGGAGCCGCTGGAACTCAATAGGCCCAACCTTCCTCTTAAAGGGACTGAGCCCCACCCTCCCACCGCAGCTACTTCCAACAGCATTCCTAATAAGACTCTGTAATGTTTCCTATGATACTTATTCAGGGCCTTCACATTTTCATTTTCGGAACCAACGGTGCTATTTTTCAGAATAAATGTTACGTTAAACTTGTCCATTTGAAATAGGCCCCCATCACCTACTGCTTTCCCAAATTAGCTTGTAGAATGAAGGCTACATATTAACAGGCCAGTTTCTATACATAATATATACTAGTGAAGGCTTGGTCGCTCACAGATGAATGTTGGAAACCCCTTCACCAGTTCGAGCTTATTCCATAGGAGTTCTGATCTACTTATCATTTCATTGGGTTAAACCTGTTCACTGAGGAGATGTGTTCAGCAGTCAAAGAAAGAACAACAGTGTCTAACAGCCACTTCAGTCTCCGATTATTTCAGTGATTTATTTGGGGCCAATGAAGCCACTTCATCTAGGAATGCTTAAGTAATGCACGGGTGAGCCGTAGCTCGCTGAATCTCAGTAGTGGCTTTTTTGATTTAAGATCCGTGCGTGTTCCCAGACCTGCTTGTGGACACCACCAGGAAGTCTATTCTGTGCTAGTCTCTTTGTGCTTGTCTCCAACCGACAGTGTTCTTCAAACGGAGTGGCATGTTCAAACGTATATATAGCGCAGGGTGTGCTCTGATTGGTGATTGGAGCAAATACATGCCCTCAGATTTACCTGTAAGGAATCTTTTCATCATCTAATAGAAAATTCAAAACAAACTTTTGCATTTTTCACGTCCTGCATTTACTTGGCATGACCCAATCAGCCTTGCCTAAAATGATAATCAGCTCTGTCCCACTGAGGTAAAATTTATCAAATGCTTCCATATTGCACGTCTCGTCTTGTGTATGAAATCTTCAGGAGGCAGGCTGGCCAAAATTGGTGAGATCTTTTCACGGCAGCTTGGGAGGGGCTCACATTTATTCAAGTGTTGTCTTAACCCAGTGGCTTGACCACAATGCTTCACGAAACGTCTAAAAGCTGTGACTTTTGCCATTTAAACACTGATTTCCTCGTTGTAAGAAATGACGTTATTAATGTTTACAAACAGTGGTTCTCAAAGTGTGGTCCCCAGACCAGCTGCATCAGCATCTGCTGGGCACTTGTTTGTTAGAAACACAAATTCTCAGGTCACACCCCAGAAGTTGAATCAGAAATTCCAGGAGTGGGAGTCTACCAATCTGTTTGAACAATCCCTCCAGGGGCCTGATGCATGCTGAGCTCTCACGTGCAAGATACTTAGCGGACAGCAGATTTTACCTGCTCATGAATTGGATAACATAAAGAGTCTTGTGCGGCTGAAAGTCTTAATAAAGCAATGCATAGAAGACGTTACATCATCTTTTTTCAGCCTTTTGCCTTTACTCCAGAAATGGTGAAATTTCAATATTTTCTTTCTTTTTTTTTTTAAGATTTTATTTATTTATTTGACAGAGAGAGACACAGCGAGAGAGGGAACACAAGCAGGGGGAGTGGGAGAGGGAGAAGCAGGCTTCTTGCTGAGCAGGGAGCCTGATGCGGGGCTCGATCCCAGGACCCTGGGATCATGACCTGAGCCAAAGGCAGATGCTTAATGACTGAACCACCCAGGCACCCCAATATTTTCTTGTTTTCACCCAAATCCATTTTTAGCACATGAATCATATTCTCTGACACTGCAAGCCCTGTTGAAAAGACGGAACAATTCTAGACCGCAGGAACACCAGAGATAGCGACAGCCAGCCTGGTTCACCCAAAATGACCCGCAGGCTATGGGCCTCTTTTAAATATTTTAAAAATACAACACTCCATGTGCAGGATTTTCTCTCTCTTCATTACTGAAGCTAAATCTCTTATTCAGAATGGGTTTTGCCCAAGGACTCTGGTTTCCTAATAGGCTTTCTTCTCGGAGCAAAGTTTCTTTAATCCTCTTAGGTCAACTCTAAATACAGCCACTCTAATCATCTTTTCTGTTGTTGTTTATGAACTTGCCATGCCAGTCATTCCCTTTAATCTTTTCACGTGAGTCCCCAAGTTCAGGCCTGGAGCCCACATGTCCTGCAGCCATCTTCAGGCATTTTGGTCCTACGTGGTCTTCTCTGTTCGTGGACTATCTTCACCTAAGCCATTATTTTATTAGTGTCCTTCAATTGGTCCTTTGGGTCCCTTATCTTTGCCTTTTTCTGGCATCTATTTAATATCTGGCAGCATCACTTGGCCTGTAAGTAGGTAAGCTAAAGAGCTGTCCACAATGACGGGGTGGATCCAAGACAGGGTGAGATGAGGACCGCCCCCTTGTGGGTGAAGCATTTTAACACAGCGTCTGTGTGTGAAAGAGGATCGAGGTTGCTGAGAATAGACCACTGGTGGAAGTCGGCTTGGACAAAATGGTGCCATGGCTTCACCATGGCTTGTGTGTTCTGAGCATTCAGAACCATTTCCAATTCCACCTCCCACGCCCTGCTTTGCACATCATTTCCACATTCCATGCCTCTACACAAGTTACAAAAGAAAGTGGTCCCTTTGAGCAGACCAATGATGAAAAGACACACAGGACAGACATTCTACAAAGGGGCCCTGCCAAATGGACAAATTAGACAGGTGGCTCTTCCCTCAGGTTGAGGTAACCCTCAGAACTCAGCAAGTGAGGTAGGGGCTGGATTTCAAGGCCCCTTGCCACGACCACCTGTCCTCAAGCCTTGTTTCATGCTAACACTACACAACCCAACCCATGGTGTTACTTGTCTTCTTCCCCATTACTTACTGCTCTGTCTAAAGCCGTGGTTCCCAGAGTATAATTCTTGGGCCAGTAGCACTATCACTTAGAAATGGGTTAGAAACACAAATTCTCGAACCATGCTGTAGACCTTCTGCCTCAGCAAGCAGCAATCTGTGTTTCCATAAGCCCTCCAGATGATTCTGATCCACTCCTAACTTTGGACACACTAGAAGATGCCTGGCACATGATAGGTACTCAGTAAGTGTTTATTGGTTGGATGAATAAATGAATTTTTCCATCAAAATTAAACTCAGGACCCCCCCCCCCCCACTGCCCTTGGGAAAAGCTTCCCCCAGCCTCCATCTTATCTGGCTGTGCCCCCTCACAGGACTCTGTATCACTGGGTGATGGGATGTAATGCACTGCAGGAAATCATCGGCTTACTTGGCTCTTTCCATGACTTCAGCTGGCACTCCTTGAGAGTAGGAACTGTGTTTCTGGACTTCATTTCTGTACCCTCAGCACAGTGCTTGGTCCACAATAGGAACTCAATTCTCATGGCAGGAAGCAAAGGAAGAAGACACAAACAAACAACCAGGCAAAGAATAAAATAGTCATGAGGCCAGGAATCGGTGCCTCCCCAAAGGGTCCTGGGCTAGCCGTTTTCTTTGTGTAAAATTCCAGTCAATTCAAAAACTCATGCTCGAAAAGGTCTTTTCTTATTGTGCCTGAAATAATGTGCCCTTTCCTCTTGTTCAGTGGTCTTGCTTACTCCTAGTTAAATAATAAAATTTGTTCATTAAAATATTCAAGCCCCTTGTGATTTGTCAAGGGCAGCGTTTGCTTCCATTTCTAGATCTACGTGGGAACAGGATAAAGGAATGAACATGGCTGGACTCTTAAGATGCTAATCCAGCAAGAGTCTAAGGATACTGGGAAGTTGGGCTTATATGGGTGAAACTCCAGAGCCAAGAACGTGTGACACTTGTAGAAAATGGTCCCAGCACTTTGCTATCCAGACAACTGCTTCTTAAGTCACCCAAAGACAATTTTTATTAGAGTTATGGCCCTTTGTTTCCCCTTCCATGTCCCTTGTCAGCATAGCATATGAAGGATTAGTTCCTACATCTCTAAAAGTACTCTACCATAGACCAAGAATACCTGAAAAAACAAGGTTTTTACTTGTTTTAGTCTGCTAGGGCCATGATAGCAAAACGCCACATCAGCAGTATTTTCTCATAGTTCTGAAGATGAATGTGTCCGTATGTTCGGTTTCTTCTCCTTGGCTTGCAGATGGTGACCTTCTCCCTGTGGCCTCACACAGTCCTTCCTCTGGTATGTAAGCATCCCTGGTGTCTCTTTGTGTGTCCAAATTTTCTCTGCTTATAAGGTTACCAGATTGGATTAGGGCCCACTATAATGGCCTCATTTTAAATTAATCACCCCTTTAAAAATCTTATCTCCACATACACTCATATTCTGAGGTACTTACTGGAGGTCAGGGCTTCACCTTATGAATTGACGGGGAAGGGAAACATAATTCAGCCCATAACGTACGCGAAAGCAAAGCACCGTATCTCCTATTCCTGGTTGAGTCGGGAGCAGGTTCAGTTATTAGGATCTGAACAGGCAAATCAATACACTTTCTTAGGTAGATTGATGTCCTGTTTGTCTACCCTTTTCCCTTTGATTTTCTGTACTCAGAGTTGGCTTAATCCTTGGATCCCAACTCACTCCCAGAAATTTTCAAGCTCTATCCTCTGACTTTTCTGGATGTGTTGCAAGTGCACAGTTTGCTCCCCTCCACTGCTCCTAATTTTCTTTGGAATCTTTGACCATTCTTCAAATCTCTTTCATCCTCAATAAAGCCTTCTTTTTTGTTTTTGTTTTCCTTTTTTTTTTTTTTTTTTTTTTTTGAGAGAGAGAGAGAGAGAGCACACAAACGGGGGTGGGGGACGTGGTGGGGCAAAGGGAGAGGGAGAGAGAGAATCTCAAGCAGGCTCCATACCCAGCACGGTGCCCAACACGGGGCTGATCTCACAACCCTGAGATCATGACCTGAGACGAAATCAAGAGTCAGATGCTTAACTGACTGAGCCACCCTGGTGCCCCTCTCTTTCATTTTAATTGTAGTAAAATACCCATAACATAAAATTTACCATTTTAACCATTTTTAAGTATTCAGTACCATTAAGGACATTCACAATGTTGTATAACCATCACCACTATCTATTTCCAGAATTGTTTTTATCATCCCAAACTGTAACTCATTAAACAATAACTTCCTATGTCTCCCCATCCTGCTTTCAGTATTTGTGAATCTACCTATTCTAGGTACCTCATATAAGTAGAATCATAAAATATTTGACCTTTTGTATCTGGCTTACTTCACGTCATGTGTTCAAGGTTCAAACCTGTTGTAGCATGTGTCAGAACTTCAGTCCTTTAAAGAAGAAAGAACTTCACTCGTTTTAAAGGATGAATAATATTCCATTGTATGTGCATTCCACATTTGTTTATCCATTCACCTATTGATGGACACTTAGATTGTTTCCACCTTTTAGCTATTGTGAATAATGTTGCTGTGAATAGTAAAGTTTTTTCTGAGTAGAATACTGCAGTGGTTTCAATCACTTTCCATGAAGTTCCACCAGTTTTATATATCAGCATTTCTTTTGAGGGTAAAAATAATAGTTTCACTGGTGAAGTAGAACAAACTAAGGATTTGGAGTCAGACAGTAAAGGCCATTCTGCCTCCTATTTTCTGTGTGAACTTGGGGGAGTAATTTAATTCCTATAGACCTTAAGTTTTTTGTCTGTTAAATGGATCAATGCAATAATTTCTGTTGCCCAGAGTGTTGTGAGAACGAATGAGACAAGATATGGAAGTACCTAGTATAATGTTTGGTGCCAAGTAAGACAAGAGTGACAGGATAGTCATTGGTTTTATTTCCAAATGGGCCCATACTCCAGCCCCTACATTTCTAAACTAACCAAGCTGCTTCCTTCATCCCTTTGCTACAGGTTGGGGCTTTGTTCCAACTTTTTCCTCTCATCGCTATTAAGAGTTTGATTTCAATCGTTTGCATAGATCACAATAACACTCCTTAATTTTCTAACCTGTTTACCATTTCATTAAAAGGTCTATCCAGCATGTTTACATTCAAGTCTAGTTTACAACTTCTACTATGGAGAAAGATCATTAGAGAATATATTTTTAGAGATTCAAGACCATTTATGTCTGTCTGAATTACTTTGAGGCTCATATACTGAAAAGTACTTATGTGGTATCAAAGACAGTTGGTAAGACTCCTTCCATCCTGATGAAAGGGCAAGGATAATTAACCTCTGACACCCAGATCGAAGACTTCCAAGGACCGAATCACTGAACCACTGTTTTACAATTGCCTAGTGGCATTTTGTCACCACACAAATAATATGGGGATCCAAGGAAGGCTACTAGCTCACATGCCTAAATCGAGAATAACATCAGGAGGCCCTGGGATTGGTTCCAATGTGAAAAAAGAGGTACAGAAATACTACTTAACCTAAGACTACCTTGGTGCTCTGTCTGCTCTGGGTTGAGCCAGTCATAGTCAAGTCATAGAAGGGATAGATGAGAGCCAGAAATGCCCTGCCTGAATGCACAGAGCCTTGCACCTGGACACACAATCTGCACATTTTAAAAGATTTACTCAGACCTTCATCATTTTAATTTTAAACCAAGCTAAGAGTAAATAATGATTCAATCAACCGTTTTGGTCTTTTGAAATAAAATTAGTGATAGCTCTACTTAACACAGCCATTCATAGAAGAGTCAGGTCTTAAGTTCAGGAGGATAACAATGACAAGAACTGAGACTTCAGGCTTACTTTATTCCAAGTGTTTAGAAGTTTACTGTGTAGGCCTTCAATCTGTTTTTAGAGACAATGTAATTAGAAGTAACACGGCCAGATCAATTTTATTTATTTATTTATTTATTTTTAAAGCTCTTTAAAAAAAACTTTTTTAAGATTTTATTTACTTATTTGTAAAAGAGAGAGAGAGCACAAGCAGGGGGAGTGGCAGGCAGAGGGAGAACCAGGCTCCCCGCCAAGCAGGGAGCCCGACACGGGACTGGATCCCGGGACCCTTGGATCATGACCTGAGCTGAAGGCAGATGCTTAACCGACTGAGCCACCCAGGCGTCCCTGCCAGACCAATTTTAAAAATCCAAGCATGTTAATATTTAGGAATACGTCCAGATGATTAATATTTGAATGAAACATCTAAATAGATTGGCTATTTTGCTCATGTGTTGCAAATTAAGCCATTCTCAGAGGTCAGGTTTTTATATGCCCAGTGGTTTGTAGTGCCAGTGATATTAGTAGGTAGCCCGCCTCATGCCCTGGGACTAAAGCACGGGTCAGTATCCCAGGTGCTAGAAAAGGACCAGCACATAGCTGAAGCAGAAGCCCAGCAAGTGCTGTTGCTGAAATGAGTGAATAAATGAACGATCTCCATTGCTTTTACTTTTGGAAACACTTGTACCAGACTCATCTCAGCCACTCCAGTGCCATGGAGCTTGGTCCTCTACATGGATTAAATGAGCCCAGTCTTTGCCGAATTTCTCTTGTGTTCTTAAACACAGAAAAAGTGTTTTCTTTACAAGTACACATTGTTGTTTGTTCTCGAACGTAATCATTTGGTTTCTAGTTCATTGCTTGTGAATTTAAGATTTAAAACAAAGTATCTCTGCTAGTATTCCAGTGATTTTCTTCTAATGCTGATTTTGTTAAAAGAAAAACAAAACAAAACAAAACAAAAACCCTAACATTTGGAATCCAAGGTTTGTTTCTTAGTACAATGTCCACTAGATGGAACTATTGTTTCAAAAGAATGAGAGAGATGCCTCAGAAAGAGCCCATTTCTAAACACATTCTCACTGGAAGTTACATCATGAAAACTGATAGACTGATAGAGAATGCCCGTTCTTTTTCTGTTTTTTTTCAACTACTTTTTTTTTATAAAAATGACATTAGCACTTAAAATGAATGCCGTTTGACAGCTTACCTTCTGAAAACCTTTGCATCTCTACGACTTTTTTAGTTAAGATGTCTCAATACTGAGTTCTATTTTTTAACAGTTTTTCCTGTATATTTCACAGGTTTATGAAAACAAATGAAAATATCTTAGTTGTAAAATCTGCCTTAAAATAAGAATCCTGGGAACTTGCTTAATGAGCCAGAAATAACTCACAGAGCTTAAATAAAAACCCTAAAGCTAAAGAGCTTAGCAAAAAAAAAAAAAAAATATATATATATATATATATATAAATACATATATATTAAAATAAAATAAAATAAAAACAAACCCTCAAGTGTGGAAACACACATACAGAGATTAAATGTGAGTGTCTATTAGGTATATCTGTCAAGTGCTCAAAAACACAGTATTGTGCATTCATGTACTCTTGTCCAGAGTACACAACTGTATTTAAAGGGCCTGTTTTACTATTTGCTAATGCAAATGGCATAGTAAAGTTGCAAATTACATTCCACTCCGGTTTGCAATTGCTGACATGAATATAAAAATTCTCTTTATTAACTGAAATTTGTCATGGTTTGCCCTTAGTTTAGTATAGTTAAGGCAGCTTCTAAAGCATTTTTGTTGTTTTCTTACTATAATGTTTATGACTAATATTTTTAAAGCATTTACTTAATGTCTTATGGGGTACTATGTTTTATAATTAAACATAGCTTTTGGGTTAATTATTAACTTTAAGAACTGTAATTCTGAGGAAGCCAAGTTATGATGTCATATAAAAGCATTTTAGTTAGCGGCTTCAAACCTCCACCTTAATGACAAGCTTCCTCTACATGTCATCCCACAAGTATAATACTTTCAACAATTGATAAAGAGAAATCAATCAGCCCCTCGGCAAACTCTTTATAATCGGAAATATCAAAGAGTGGGTATTTCACACAGCAAATCTGAGTCACCATGATGTCATTGAAAATACTTTAGCTCTTTTTTTCTCTATAAAAGCAGAGGGAAGTTTTTAAAAAAATTGAACTGAAATACTCATAATACATTCTTAAAAGGTTTTTCAAGCCCTCACTATTGAAAAATATTTTTAAAGTTTTAAGAGTAAATATTCTTCCTTGCATAATTTACTTGGCAGTAAAATTTAGCAAATAAATTAAGCTTTCTCAAAAACTAACATAGTAATTTCATATTCTTCATTTAAATCATCGTCAAAATGAAGTTTCAAATATTAGGTTTTGATTATTATACATACAAATACAAAAGCAGTTCACACTTTGTCAAGTGTACTTTTGAAACTTCTAGAAGCTTATTTTCCAGTCCTAGGACTAGCCGACTAAATTCACCTACAAGGGGATTGTGGGCGAGCTTGTTAAAGAAATGACTGCACACCGTTGATGTTTGGTATAAATAGTAGACATAGAGCAGAAGGCGGCCTCTTCACATGATTTTAGTGGTAAGTGCAAAACAACACACCCTTGATTCCAGTGTTCAAATAACTGCATTCCCTTACTTGTTCATCCACCCAATTACCCCTTCATTCATTAATCAATATTTCTCAAATTCCTAATATACCTCTTTTAGCATTCAATGTTTTCCATGTCTTTATTCTTAGTATGCTGTCATACCTTTCTAATATGATTCCCAAATATTCTGCTTTTTATTTTTTTATTTTTAAAGATTTTATTTATTTATTTGACAGAGAGAGACACAGCGAGAACGGGAACACAAGCAGGGGGAGTGGGAGAGGGAGAAGCAGGCTTCCTGCGGAGCGGGGAGCCCGATGTGAGGCTCGATCCCAGGACCCTGAGATCATGACCTGAGCCGAAGGCAGATGCCTAACGACTGAGCCACCCAGGTGCCCCAATATTCTGCTTTTTAAACACTAAAATAAATATATCTTCTGTAACTTCCCACCGCTCACTGAAAACAAGTCCAACTCCAAACTCTTGGGTCTGATGTGAGTGGCTTTCTTCAACAGAGCTCCCACCTTACATTTTGAGATTTATCAACTGCTATGCCATGTAGCTTACCTTTCACTCATTGTTCTCTAAACACCACCTTCACTTTATTGACATTTCCCCTTTGCTTAAACTCTTCTCTTGCTATGTAATGGTCTACACCTCTGAGTTTCTTGCATTCTTCCAGACATATCTTAGATTTTAGCTCCTCTTTGAGATTCTACTCCATCCCAAATCAGAAACAACCTTTTCAATCTCTGAACTACCATTCATTGCCTTTTGTTTCTAGGTCATTTGTGTCATGTATCACTTTCTACTTAATAACGGATTTATTTGCATATGTTTTGTCTCCCTCCTCAAACCGAGAGAGGACTGGGATCCTGGCATATTCATCTTTGTGTCTCGAAAGCTCTTATCACACTATCTCTTGTTACCCAACCATCTGGACCATCATCACTCCTTCCTCCTGCTACTTGGAGGGATTGCCTCTTCGTGGTAGAGGCTAATGTTTTGACCACCATCTCGTACCCTCCTTCCCCCCTATTTAGGGATCTCCTGCCACTGGCTATTCTCTTCTTTATTGGCTTCTTTGCAAGGGCATATAATTATGCTTAAGACTCCTAAGGCCTTCTTTACCATCTGATACACACTTTCAAATAGCACTCTATCTCTCTTCTCTCCCTAACAGTTAAACTTCTTGAGAGGGTTTTCTACACATGCTGTCACCACAACTATGGCCCCTACTCAGTTCTGAACCCTATGTGACCTGGCTTCCATCCCCATCACTCAAGTGAAACTGTTCCCCCTGGAGACACTGCTGACCTTCTGGTTGCTAAATCCAATGGGTACTGCTTGAACCTTTCCTCATTTGGCCTCTCTATATCACCTAACATTATTGACCATTCTTTCCTCTTTCAAGTGCCCTCTTACCTTGAACTTCTGTGACATTTTGTTTCTGGATTTCCTCTTGTGTCTTAACCCAGCTCTTAAAATGTGGACTTCAATCAGTGTGCTGGCCTTGGCCTTCTGTTGTCAGCCCACACACTTTCCCTGAATGGTCATCTAATCCATAGCTTCAGATGCTAGACTGGTGATTTGTGTATCTTTGTCTGATCTCTATCCTAGTCTTTTCTTCTGTGCTTTATACTCACATAAAGCCTGCTAGACTTTTCTGTTTGAATGGTCCATATGCACCCAAGGTACAATATGTTCTAAGACAAACTCATCAAATTTTCTCCCTTCACCCAAATCTATTGCTTATTTTTTGTTCCTCATCACATTGAAAGGTTGTACCAGTTATCAAGCTTCCCAAGCCAGAAACCAGAGTATCTTCCCTGGATTGTTCCTCTCTTTTATTCCAAAAAATCTATCAAACACTGAGCCCTGCTAATTCTACCAACTACAAAACTTTTGAATATGGCCCCTCTTGTCCAATTTCTCTCCCATTACCCTGGTGAAGACCACCATAATTTCTCACCTGGATTTCTACCATGTCTTCTAACTCACTCTGCCTCTAGTCTTGGTTTCTGACAGTGCATTTTCCACACTGAAGGTTGAATGAACTTGACAAATACAAATCTGATCATCCCCCCTGGTTAAACACATCAATCACTCTAATGACTCGTAGAACAAAATCCAACTTCCTTAAAATCATTTACAATAGTGTCCATAACCTGAGTACTGCTCACTTCTCTGGCCTCATCTGTCATCATATCCCTTCAAACCCAACATTCCAGCTCTTCTAAGGTCTTCAAGTTCCCTCAACATACCATGCTTTCTCACCTCGGGCCCTTTACACATTCTGTTCCTTACGTCTAGATTACCCTTATTCTTACCTCTTAACCTCTTTAAAAGGCTCACTCCTTTCCATCTACCAAGCCTTTCACTATATACATCTCTTCCTCCAGAAAATCTCCATTTACCTACCACACCTGGGTCAGGTATTTTTCCTACGTACCTCCAATAACATCTTACACTTTATAGATTATACTTAATTGTTCTTGACTATTTGCAAACACTGGTATGGTCAGAAATTGGTATATAGGATCATGTCTATTTTTTGCACTGCCATAACCACAGTGCCTAATATGGCACCTGGCACAAGAGGTGAATAATACATATTGAAGCAATTGTAGGTGCTCAATAATGTATATATGTGATGAATTCTGAAAAGTAATCAAACCTACCACACTGGGGAGAAAAAGGCCATCCGTAGTTGGTTAATAGTTTTTTGTCTTTTTTTTTTTTTTTGCCATGTGACTAACTATAAACAATAGCGATTTCATCTAAGAAGTCAACTACGTGGTCATATACATAAGCTCTCTCATGGAATAGTAGGGCGATTCTATCGAATTGTATTTTGACAAATACATAGATGGGCAACTCTACACAGGTCGCCACATCATAACATGTGGGTCATCCTATTGTAATCAACAATGACCTTTAAGAGGATCAAAATAAAAGAATTGGCTAAGAGACACTTTGTACATTCCATAAATTTAAACCCAGCCTGTGTATGTATTTATATATTGTAACATTCGTATTAAAGAAGCAATTTATACAGGTTATATTGAATTACTGGAGAAATCACTTTACTTTGTGCTGGACAATTCTAGCCATCACAAATTAAAGTGAATTCTTCAGCTCAGTTTATAGATTCACATGAAATGTAACATTTTTAACTGTCTAAAATAGCTAACTGCATAAAAGAAATAAATAAGTAACAGTGTGTTTTAATCCCAGAAAGTAATCAGTACCTAACTGGCAATAGCTGGACAAGAGAGGGTCATCTTTGTCAATTCTTTCACTGTATAGATCAGGAGAAAGGAGTCCCAAGAGGCCAGATTTCACTGCTCAGGTCACCCCACCACATAAGGGCAAATCCCCCATCTTGTTAGTAGGATCATAGTGGAAACCACTGTCACACCTTCCTACGCAGGGCTCTTTCCATTACACTGTGTTGTTGCTGACCTCCCTCATTTCCCTTCCTTTGCATCTCGTTTGAATGCCCTCTGCCTGGCTCAGAATTTCTGAGTCTTGCAACCCTGAGAATGTATTTCAATGACATGTGTTGTCTAGCTGGGTTTCTAAAGAAATACAATTACTACTAACAATAACATCTTATCTGGAACTACAATAAAAAAAAATAAAAAAAAAAACAGATAAAAATCAAAGGATGAGTTTTCCAGGCAATTTAAATCTTCATTGTGGAATCCCTGAAGACTTTTCAAAGGTCCAACATATCTAGAGAGCAGAGTTGGAAAACTACTCTAGCCTGAGGGAAGTGGATATTTGGCGACAGGAATTCTGGATTCTGCCATTCTCCTTGAGCTCCTATGTGCCTTAATAGTGTTGAGGGTTGTCGTGTTTTGTTTTGTTTTTATCACAAGCAAGCACTAAATAATTACCACAATAAGATACTAATATAACTCAGAGATCATCCAAGACAAAATGATAGAAAATTGGGGGAGAGGGGCTCTCATGCTTTCTTTTCTGTTTGTTGCCTTATATGCAGTCATTCAACATTTTAAAAATTATTTGTTTGTTTATTTATTTAGTATTCTTTCCCCCCGAAGGGGTTTCGTCCCCAGTATCTCAGCTATTACTCCTGCTGCTTGGAGACCTGATCTTGGGGAACCAATAGACAAATTTTTCTTTTTATTAACATAATTTATGTTTCAGGCACTGGCCAGCCGTAAAAACATTCACACATTTCATCTGCAGTGCGTCACTTTCCTCCTTTTCATGACTCCAAGTCCACTCCATATTTCAATTTCTTAGTCATTTTTCAATGCTTATTTCGCATCCTAGCTCTCTCATGAAGCCATGTCCAACTCACCCAAAGGAGGCTGAGATTGCTTCATCTTTAACCCCCATGGCATTTTGCTCAGACTCCTTTTATCATACTTGGGTTCATCACACAGCTTTCACAGTACTTGTCTTCTCTTGCTCTGCCATCCACTACTCTCCACAATGCACGCTTTTATTTTTTTTTTTTAAGATTTTATTTATTTATTTGACAGAGAGAGAGAGCATGAATGGTGGGGAGGAACAAGGAGAGAGGGAGAGGCAGGCTCCCCGCTGAGCAGGGAGCCCGATGTGGGACTCGATCCCAGGACCCTGGGATCTGAGCTGAGCGGAAGGCAGACGCTCAACCGACTGAGCCACCCAGGCACCCTGCACACTTCTATTTTTAAGACTGTTGTGCTGTCACTTACCTATGCATCCACTAAAACAACTAGCCCAGTGCTTTGAAAACAGAATAGCCTTTGGGAAGGAGGAACTGAAGACAAATCCTAGCCTTACAATTTTTTTGACCTCATCTGTTGGTGATGTAATTTTTCTGTATCTCAATTTCCCCAACTACAAAAAATGGGGAGAAGAGCTATTTGTAATACTTTGGCTAAGACAGCAAATAATGTGTATAAGGTCCTCAGCCCTGAACTAGTAAAGGAGGTATATCATTATTTAATACGTTATTGGTTTAATTCACGTAGCGTGGAGCTTTGGTCTGCTTTCTGGTCTGTAGGTTACCGTGGCTGCAGTAAGTGTCTTTCCACTAGGCATCGAGGGATACGTGGCCCAGAGATTGGCCTGTAAACTCTGGTTCGTAAAGGCAGATTTTCTTTTCCTATTCACTCTGTTTTGTAATCCTTTGCACATCTAAGGCAGTGCAATATGATGGAAGAACAATTTGGAGCAAGAAACCCTTGTTTTTAACCTAAGCTTTAAACGATTGCATGATACTGAGGAAGTCAGACATTTGCATTGCATAAGATGAGGAGAATCCTGCCATATTCACCTCACAGGCTTTTTGTAAGGAGCAGAGAGAATTATGGAAGTTGGAGCCATTCAGAAACTGTAGAGAGCAATACAAATATGAATTAAACAATTGTTTTTTGTTTTTTTTTTAATTTTGAATAGGTGATATATAAACTTTGCATAAAATTCAAAAAATACAAATGCACAGTAACAGGCAAGTCCTCTCCTAGTCTTGTTTCCAGCCACTCAGATCCCTCATTCAGGACAAGAGACGTCATCAGTTTTTAATTTATACTCCCACAGATATTACATTTATATGAAATTTATTATGTACCTTTTAATAAACTCTTCAACTGCCCCCCACACCTTCCTCCAACCTAAGGTTCCTCTTAACACCTTTAAAGCCAGCAACACCCAGGGCTGACACCTACGATTGGCCTACTTGCTCCGTTAACTGTATTTACTACTAAGAGTCACTCAGTCACTGAGAAAAATTCTGTCACAAGTCTGAAAAGACCATCATTCCTGGCACACAATCCCCACAGGGAACACAGAGCCCAGTGAAGCCCAGAGTTGCTACATCTTCTGCTCAGAACCATAACAACTTAAATGGTCCCTAGTCTCACACATTCCAACTGAAGCTGCAATCCACCGGAAATCAATTGTTTTATTTTTCTTCTACATGCCCTTGCTTAACTTAGATGTGTATGAAATGATTTATTTGGATTTTCCCCTCTATTAGCTTGAAACAAGTATACCTTGTTTGGTATCCCAATCCCAATCTTTGGCTGACAAGCATGTGATATTTACCTTCTATCCTATTCACAAGATTATTGTGCAGATTAACTAATTTAAGTGTCCCTATTACAGAGCGCTTCCAAATCTTGAGGTGAGAAGTCTGCATTATGTTATGTAGTTTTCATATTAGAGAGTCTCCTTAATCTTAAACTACTCCCACTGTGGTAAACCCTGAAACTTCTTAAAGATTGTATTCTTTAAAGCCTTCTGGGAGGTACATCCTGAACTTCAAAGACCGTGCTTAAAATGATCAAGATGACCGTTATATTGTTATTTTATCACCTATGTTACCCTTCAGTCACTTTATTGACAAAATTTCTTCACTACGAATGGAGCCAATATAAAAATTCGAATTTCTTTTCAAACAAGAAATCATGTGTGTCAGTCAAGGTCCATCAGAAAACAGAAATCAGATCTGTTCTTTAAAACAGAGAGAATTTAATATAGCCAAGTATGAAAGAATTGGAAAGGGTACCCGAAGGGCAAAAAAGGGGACACGGAGGTCTCGCAGAGGTAGCAAGTGAGAAAGCAGCGGGTTCCCACAGGCACAAAGAGAAGAGATGGACTTCTCAAAGCCAAGAGCCTGGAGTAGACGCGTGGAGGAGCGCCAAGCAGCTGAAATGCCCCACTCTGAGGGCGAGGCCCAGTCAGGCTCATGCTGCTGTCGCCGACCCGTGGGGGAGGGCCCCGCGGGCCTGTAAACCCGGACTGAACCCAGACCCCCCCCCCCCCCCCGCCAGGACCCGCAGCAGCGCTGTGTCCCTGAGGGGGTGTCGCGAGGCTGCCTGCCTCTACGGGCTGGGAACTGCAAAACCCCGCCGCTGCCAAGGGGAGAAGTGGTCTGGGTGAGGCAGGCAGGCACAGGAAGGAAAGCAGCCACGGATTAAAACCGGAAGCTCTGAGGAAGGAATGAGCTTCTCCTCCTCCAGCCTTGCACGCTCCCACTCCCCCGCACCCCGCACCCTGCACCCCCCTGGCAGAACCCCACCCGACCCAGTACAAAATGGAGTGAAAAGAGCTTAATACCAGGCACAAAATGATATATGTTATGTATGCAACATACACATTTATATATTCGAGAGGGAGCCGCGGATATGTTTAGACTTCAGGTAAAGCATCATTTCCAAGCCCTAGCAATGAGGTAAAAAAAAAAAAAATGAGGTTCAGTTAACCCATTGTTTTAGGAAGATTTGTGAGCTTTCCACTGCTTCTTAACTATTGGTCAACAGAATGTATAAATTATTCTCTTCTCTACTTTGGAGGTAATAATAATATTCTAGAAGTGCTCAACAAAACACTACAATATTACTCTTAGTTAAGAATTAAGGGGAATAGAAATCCTTTCTCCATCTCCACTCTGAAGTGGAGCTATTCTTCTACCTTAAATAAATATTTCTTTCTTTAAATGCTTGAATTGGGTGTTTCACCCACAGAAAGATGTCATATAAAAACAAGCCATTTTGTGTTTACTTTAGGTTAAAATAAATTAAGTTGGCCTTTAATTTGGTTCTTCCCATTCATATTACAAAAATGCTTTTCTAGTTCGCTGGAACAAAGATAGTGCAAGAAACCTACAATAGACCTATAGACCTGGAGGGTGTGTGTTTACGTGAGTGTGTGTATTTATGTCAAACAGGATTTACGAGACTCGGCATCCCAAAATAAGAGCGAGAGTTAGAATAAAACTGTCGATCTATTCCTCTCCTACCTGACCTAATTCTGTCAAAGTCAGCCCCAAACATATTATGTCTCCAAAAAAACATGAAATTACTTTCCAGATTCATATCACCTCTTTTGAATTATGTTGATGACTCTTGCGTTTTTGAGCCTGTGATTATATGAATCCAGGTGGATTAAAAATGGCCACAAATTCTTTACAGTTCATCCCATCAAGGAGTGGAGTCTACTTCCTCACTTCTTGACACCGTGCTGACTTCGTGAGGTGCTTTGATCAACAGAATGAGACAGAAGCGGCAGGGTGAGAGAGACCTCCATTCCAGATGTCAAGGGGCCATTTCCTCATTTCTGCCCCCTTTCTTCCAGGCCTTGGGGTTCACTGCCCATTGCTCTCCTGTATTTCCTGTCTCCTTAGGATACTTCAGGAGCTTCCCAACACTGTAGATTCAACAAGATCCATCCTGCCTTCTTCTCAGCCTAGGACTGTCTGACTTCATGTGCATGCAAAGCAGCATGGCATGAGATATTACTTTAGATTGGTTCCATGGCAAATATTTTATTTATTTTATGTATATGGGAAAAGAAGAATATAACCAGTATATGAAACAGATATTACTGTTTAGGTTGTTAATTTCCCTTTTAAATAAGCTATTTAGTAAAAAAGAAGGTCTGCAGTTTAAACAAATCAAGTAATAGTAGAAGCTATGTTTAAATATAGAAAACTTTGGGGAAATTCTGCTTTAAGGCATATTGGCTTAAATCCCACTTGGTGCAAATATACAATCCAATTTACTTTCTCTCCTTTTTCTAAGAGGACTCCTCTACCTTCAAGATCCTCCTTGCCTCACCTTTCTATCCCTTTTCCTTTCACTAAGAAGAAAATCAAGCTCTTCTTTGAAGCTTTCCTAACTGGTAAGGAGATGGAAATTCTTGAAATAGACTACCCTGCCCACATCCACCACCAGTAAATGCCATTGTCCCTACTCCGATTTGTTTCCCATTGTATAAATATTGGCTTTACGATGTTACTCTAGGTTTGGTGCTAAGTCATATATCACCCCTTTTTTTTCTTGGATTTCTCCACTCCTCTGATGCATTCGTTCTTTATCTTCTTGCCTTCTTCATTTGTTAAATCTTCTGCCTCTGAGCCCTCTACCACTGTCCTTCGCCTTAACCATTTTGCTACCTCTCTTTACTTTCTCATGACTCTCTATTTTAAACTCTTAACCACTATCTTCTTCTCTTCACTCTTCTCTCCTCTCTATCCCTATTTCCCACTGCTTTTCCTCTCCTTCTTATTGTGTTTCTTCCCCTACATGTGTCTTTCTGGACTTGCCTCAAAATATAGAGGAAGAGCAAATTAGGAGGCGCGTAAATGTGTTTGTTCATACAAAGATAGAGTCAGACATTTTAGCACTTTTGAAGGTCTTTCTGCACTTGGATCCTGCTGGATTTGGATCACGTATTCCCTTAAGAACTTTCCCAGTCAAATTACAAACATTCTGGTCTAGAATTGATTGGATATAAGCTTATCTTTCGTTTTTGAATGAGACTCGGTGTTTAACACAAATTACATATGCCTCATAGGTCAGTGTGCGATTTCCCACATAGATAAGGTCATTGAAAAGTTCTTTCAAAATCAGAATGATTTTCCTATGTTTTGACAGATGCACAAATGAGTTTTTTGGAATTTAGTATTTCAAAATGACCTCCGAATTTCCAACCTATTTGAATGTTCATGATGTTAATTTCTTCTAATTGTGGAAAAATGTCCAACCCCTCAACTTGCAGTTCCTTCACAATAGGAATTCCCTCCAAGTTTAGGGACTGGAATGGATACAGCACCACTATGATTATCACATTAAGAGAAATATATGTACTTTGAAATATAAACAGCTACTGACAAAATGCTAGGAAGACAAAAGAGAAAAATTCAAGGTTCTATATTGATTATATTCTATAGAGAGAAAATGTCATATAACGATTAATCTGAAGAATGAAGATGATTTAGGTTAAATCATTTAAGCTTACATAAGCAAAAATCAAAATTTTCCTTTATAACACCAGGAGTTTTCAGAGTCACATCAGACTCTGTTGGAATGAAAGCTGTTTTCCCAAAATAATTCCAGTGATTCGATTACAACTTATTATCCAGAAAAAATGGCTTAACTCCTTTTACATGACCTGAAATAATGCAATTTTTTTCTTCAATAGAGCATAATGAGAGTTGAGAAGTTACGCTCAGAAAATGAGAACCACCTCTGTTTCTCATTACCTTGAACATACAGATTTTGAATTTTACAGAGCAGCGATTCATATTTGATCTAGTTTTACAACAGAATCTGATTTGGCACACTGAAGTAAATATTAATACATTTTTTTCCTAGATTTAAAACTAGAAAAGTGACAAAATCCAGCCTTAACTGCTCTAATCCAATAAGGAATTTAGTGTATTTGAGTCTGATAACACACCCAAAGAAGCTTAACGGAATTTTTAAATAATGCTATTCTATTCAAGAAAAGTTTTACTTTCTCAAAGGGAAAATGTTTATAAGAAATAGCTGAAAATGGATGTCGGTATGACTGGAGTTGACTTATTCTTTCATTATTTAGTTCATTCCCCACATTTGTGAGGGACCACTTTGAATCTATTCCAAAAGGGGAGAAGAGAGTGTCATAGAAGAAAATGCTGCCTGGGTTCAAATTTCTTCCTGGCAGGAAATATGACCAATTCTGACAGCCTCAATAGCCTCATCTCTAAAATGGGGATCATAATAATACCTCTGGAAGATGGCCCTTGTGCAGACTAGTGAGCAGTAACAGTAGCAAGCATGTAGACACCACTCAATTAATACAAGGATTAGATAGTCAAAGCGTTAATGTGGAGATGCCTTTTTTTCTTTTTTTAAGTAATTGAGCTCTAGGGTTAACAAATTACTAGTAATGAAAACTGGTTGAATCAAAGGTACATATAATCGTATGTCTATTTTTTTTTTATGAGCTGCACATGTTAAGATTTTTGAAATTATGTTAGGCCTCCTATCCATCCCATTTTTCGTAGACAAGCTCATTTGTTAATTACCTTTAGGGAAGAACCTACTGTGTCAATAGGATGGAGTTTAAATGGTTGTCTAGTAAAAGACTCAAGTGGCTAACTCAGTCTTGACTACTCTACCTCCCTCTGGTTTAATCTTCCAGACGTGGGACCTGAGAGGTTTGTGGCCAGAACTGATAAATCAGGACGCTTTTGTGAAAACAGTATGTGTGGTTACATTTGCTCTTATGGAGTGCCAACAAGGAGCCACCAAATCAAATTCTGTGGTAAAATCCGCTTCTAAAAATTGCCCATTAACATGACAGCTCCAAAAGGAGAAAAATGAATCTGTGAAAATAGTTGCTAGAAAGGCTCCAAGTAATATATCAGGACAGCCTGGAGAGTTGGTTAAGTGCAGAGGCTTTGAATCAGACCCCAGCCTGGCCACTTATGCCTCTAAATCTGTTTCCTCGTTTGAGAAATATGGAAAATTATGTCCTTTTCACTGGATATTTTAAGGAATAAACTAGATAAAATTTATAAAGGGAAGAGTACTAGATATAGTACATTTTGTCAAACACGAATCACTCATTTTGGTCATCCTAATGAGCAGGTTCTGAATGTTCCGTTCATGTTATTTTTTCACTTAAAAATGGTTTTCTGATTAGGTAGGGGAAATGATTTATGCAAGTTGAATTTAAATTTAAGGCAAATTGAATCCAGGGGATAAGAACTGCCAATTATTTAGTACGTATTTTTGTATCAGGCACTTTACATATTTAAAACTGTCTAATTCTGACGGTAACCCTATCAGAGAAATTCTATTATCCCCATTTTACAGATAAGAAAACAGCCTCAGAGGGATTAAATAATTTTCCAAGTTCACACAGTGACAAAGTTATTATGAGGCAATGTAGGAAATCATACCCAAGACCTCTGACTCAGAAGCCTGTGTTTTTTCCGCTCTATCTCACGCCATTCAGCTTCACAACATTTAACAAATAACCAGGCTTGGTGTCTGTGTGGCCTTAAGGCAGAATGATATCACTGGCATGGAACTATTGGGCACTTGGGCCAAACTGCCCGCACGAAAGAGTTTTCTTTTTAGCTGTGCCTAAACAAGCCATGAGATATAGAAAATAAAACAATTTTTAAATGATCCCACATTATAGGAGCATATTAATCACATACCCCTGGACTCCCTGTTATACCTAAGAATGCATCCTAACCCCTGTTTCTTTCAGCCCTTTTTATACTCCAGACTTTTCTCGTCTCTCTAGCTTTGTGTGCATATACCTTTAGTATCCTTACAGTATTGCTACTAGCTGAGGCTTGCACTGTTTGTCATGGCTATATAATTGATCTGGTGCGGGGCACTGAAAACAGCAATCCACGCTGATTTGGTCAACCAGCCTGGACCAATTAAGAATAGTGAGCGATAGGATACCACAGGCTGAGACTCAATGTCATCAGTAGATTCCTTCTTCTAGAACATAGGAGGTTCTCAGGAAATGTTTTCTGGATTGACATTTAAAAATATTTTAGTTTTTCCAGCACATAACTGATAAAGTGTAATATATCAGAAATGTTGCTTTTACTAATTGATATATTAAAATATATATTGAAATGAACGGGTATATTGAAATGCAATGAAGGAACAGACACATACCTTAAAGTGAGACAAATAGGGGATTTTTTGTAAGAAGAACTCGTTTATTATAATCGAAAGAACGCCTCTTTTACAAACCAGGAGGGTCCTTCTTAAGTGTGGCAAATGGTGCTTGCTTTAATGTTTTATTTATTTAAGTTTTCCCCATTGCCAAGAGGATCGAGTCCAAACCTTTTCTGCCATGGTCACTCCAGTCTGTCCAACCTATATATCTAATTTTTTTTTCTATATTAATTCCATTAGCAATATCCATCCTACCCAAACTGTACTCTTCACTGCCTCTTAATGCCTCTTGGTATTTCCTTCCTCTGAACCTTTCCCAAAGACATTTCTGTGGCTTCAGTGCTCTCACCCTCTTCTCCATCGATCCAAACTTTTCCCAAGGTGAGTAAGTTCTATTTTATGATGTTTACTACTCCCGTGGAATTATCCCTTGTCTGATGTTGTGACCAAAATTTGAAAGCCAACTAATTTGGCACCATTGTGCTGTAAGCTCTCTGAGGGCAGGGGCAACTTCTGTCTTTTTAATAATACTTCCTCAGGATCTGGCCGATAAATATTTATTGAATGTCTAAAGAAAGGAAAGAAAAAATGTCGGAACTCTTCTTGCAGAGTTGTCCTGCATACATACTATTCTATGTATTTTTTGGTATCTCTTTCAGCAGTGACCACAGTGCCTTGAACAAAGTAAGAGTAATTTTCTCTTCCATGTACTAAATTAATCTTTGAAAATCCATGCAAAATGTTTGAGTTTTTTAATAAAATATTAAATATTTTTTAATCCAGTGATGGTTTTATAAGATAATGGTGATTCTGATTTAAGTTAAATGTATTTAAATGTACTATAGTAATTTTTAAATACACCATTCTACTTCTCAAACTAAAACTCAAGAAAATTATGTTGATCTTATCTATACCCTTATAATTAAAGTGATTTAATTAAGGCAATTTTCTATAGTAATGGCTTCTTTGTAACATTCCCTAAATATGTCACTCCCTAAAGTAACATATGTCCCCAATAGATAACATCCCCTAGATATGTTCTTTCTTCCTTCAAACCCTCATTGACTCCACAGCCCCATCCTGTAGCCCAAGATGACTGATCCATCTTTTGGGTCTCTACTTAGATGTTACTTTCTTCAAGAATCTTTCCCTGATGTCCCATTCCCACTCTCCTCATGGACTTGCACATCACACCCCCTCCCCTTATTATATCACATGGTAATTACCTAATTCTCCACCAGACTACAGCTTCTGGAGAGCAAGGGCCCTGTCTATTCTTTTTATTCCAGCAGCTAACATAATCCATGGCATATAGTATGTGCTTAACAAATATTTATTACATGAGTGAATGCCCTCCTCAGGAAGAATGGAAGGTGACTCAGGCTTAACGTTTCAACTTTATATTGGTTCAGTGTGTAAGAGTCATCAAAGTAGAGGTAATCATTAATTTCAAAGGAAATTTAGAGACCCACTTCAAGAATTGTGTAACAACCCTTGCCATGGAGAGGGTGGGTTGGGGTGGGAAAGGGATTGAAAATGAGCCAACAGGCAAAAGAATACCCAGTACCTATTCAGTGGTATGGCCAGGGCTATGATACTGTTTCAACCAAGCTTCAGGATCTGTACGATGGTTTCCACCAGTTCTTTTGTCCCAGTCCCCAGAGTGGAGATGTCAACCACAACACTCTGTGAAGTTACCTATATGTATAGAAAGTGTATGTATATGTGTGAAATGAGAAATATATTGTACAGATACAATTAAGGTGGTGGCCAATTGATAGGCAGAATACTCTAATAGCATTGATGGTCTTCAGTCTATTTGATCTTTCCAACAATCATCGTTCAGTCTATTGATAATGTTTCAATCTATTTTCATGATTGAGCCTATTCCATATGATAGTGGTTCTCAGGAACACTTTACAGTCTTGAAATTATCGAGGAACCCAAAGAACTTTGGTTTATGTGGGTTATTGTTATCAGTATTCATTATCTTAGAAATTTAAACATAAAATTTAAAAATATTCATAGATTTATTTTAAAGTAACTGTGGTGTATCTGCTACATGTTAACTTTTTTTTTTTTTCTGGAAATAACTATATTTTCCAAAGAAAATAATTTAGTGAGAAAAGTGGCATTGTTTTACATTTTTGCAAGTCTCTTTAGTGTCTGGCTTAGTAGAAGACAGCTGGATTCTCATATCACTTCTATATTCAATCTGTATTGCAGTATGCTGTTTTGTTTGAAGTAGATGAAGAATATCCCATTTCACACAGATATGTAGTTGGAAAATGAAGCAGCATTTTAGTAACACTTTTAATAATTCTGGATATTCTTCTTTGATGCTACACCAAAATTCAACAAGTGGTAGTTTCTTAAACCTTCTAATTTCAGTGTGGAATATGAAACTGTCAGCTAAATTTTCATACTCCATTATATTAAAATTCTTTGATCTATCTTGTACTTTGAATGGATCTTTTAACTCATGAATGATTTTATAACATCATCCATCATTGGTCATTTGGAAAATACTGGTTCACTGAGTCATGAAGATATTCCAAATGTCAATACTTTTCGTTTTACAATACCAAAAACACATTAATTAAAATGATCACAATCTTAATACAAAAGACTTTGAATATAGGAAATCTACCAAGCTCATGGTGGCAGAGACAAGTTTTCTAAATTCTCTGTTTTTTACTTGAAAGCCCATATTTTTCATTGAAAATAAATACTTCCAGTTGTTTACCTTGAAGTGACAGGCTCACTTAATTTGTTTTGAAAAAAAATATTTGCAAAACATCCAAGTGTAAATAACCATAGCTTGTCTGTCAGTTGCTCTTTCAAGTAAAAATATGTCTCATGAAAAAAAAGCAGCTAGTTTAGCTCACAACCCAATTACCCAAGGGTTTTAATTCAAGACTAACACTGTGCTTTGGGATGCCGCAGAAGAATTTTATGTGTGCCTTCCATTTTGCCACACAGAATAGTAAAAGAACAGAGTCAAGGGTTTAAACTTAATAAAATGAATAAGTTTTACTGCTTCATCAGACATTTTTAAGTGCAAGTGACATTTGTGACAGGGGAGACTACAACTGCTAGGACAGTTTGGTTCCACTGTCCTGACCCACGCTAAGGTGCTAGCAGTTTTACTCACCGTTGCTTTTGTGCCTATTAGTGCAAACATCAACATAGTAAAAAAAAGAAAATTAACATCTTAGAATTAACATAATAATAGCTTTGGCCTTGCAGAACTCCCTGAAAGGGTCTCAGGAATCCCCAAAGGGCTTATGAACCATACTTTGAGGATTGCTACTTTAAGACACAGGCTTGAACGAAGAGTTCTCTCACACAGACTTTAGTTATATTCTTAATTTTATAATCATTTTGGGCTTTCCCCCCCAATTAAGTAACAATAAATTTCATAATTAAAAGTAATTTCAGAAATAATAACGAAATCTCTGCCAAACACTTCAATATGGCATACTACCTCATCCTCACAAAACACCTGTAAATCAGCTATAATTTGTTCCATTTTTATACTTGAAAAAACAAAACAAAACACTGAAGCTCGGTGAGGCTAACCTATTTACCCCATAGCAAATAATTACCTGAGTCTAGAATCAAATACAAATCTGTCTGACTAAATAATGCATGTTCTATCTAATACGGCACATCACCCAAGTCTGAAGATATTTAATACATATATATTTTACGAGAAGACAGATATATTGATATATGCAAATCCTGATGTTCAAAACAGAAATATTTTTAGGAACTTTCATAAAAATATCCTTTACAGAGTTCTTATAGAACTTGTCACATAGATTTGGTCTGTCATGAATTGTCTGCATTAATAATAAGTCACTTTCACACCTTTCGGACTCCGTTTCTTCCTAATGGCAATTTTAAAGTACTATCTCAATTTCTGGTTTATTCAAACTCCCCACTAACTCTGTGAGATTCACGGGCCAGGGAGGGTGCCCTGTCCATACTGAGGAGGGAACTGACCCTCAGAGAACTTCATAGACTTCTCAGCCTTTCCCTTTCCACTTGCTTTTCCCTCAGTATCATGCAATTAAGACCAAGCGTCTCACATAAGAAAAGCAAACAGAAGTACAACCTCTACACAAGTGCTTTTCTTATAACTTTTTCTACTTTCCCTCAAGGCCAAACTGCTAGGAAAATGAGCTTGTGTTCTCTGTCCCCATGGTCCCACCTTCTCTACCTGCTATGATCTGGATCTTTCACACACATATACTATAAGCTACAATTGCTTAGGTGAAGATCACTGAGACATTTGTAAGGAGTAGCAGTTGCTTCTCAGTCTGGCTGCCTTGATCATTCTGCCACATTCTGTACTGGTCAACAGTCCCTTCCTCTCTTGGCTTCATCAATCTTGCTCTCCCCTAGTTTCCATCTCGTTCTCTGGTCTCCATATCTTTCTTCTGCCGGCTCCTCTTCTTCCATCTACTCTTACATGGATGGAACATTGGTGTTCTGCCATGTTCCATCCTAAGTCTCTTCCTGGCTGCCCTCTTCTTTTCCTTGGCTTTAAGAAATACCTGAATGCTGATGATTCCTCGTGGCTCCTCCAGCTTGGATCCTCTCTCTTAGGAACACTCCTTCCAACAGCCTAAATAGTGCTGCACTCAGATATCCCACATTCGGCCCCAACTCAAGAAATTTAAAACAGAACTCATTACATTCCTACCCAAACTGCTCCTCTCTATATGTTGTTTCTCTTGGCAAATAGCACCATCTCCTGCCGTCTTGCCCCAACCAGAAACCTCCATGTCAGTCTAGACTACTCCTTTTCTCCATTACCCTCTATATCCAATCAACCACTAGGTCCTGTCTGTTCTATTTCTGAAATATCTCTAGAGCTGTCCCAACCTCCCAATTGGTACTTCCATTGCCTTAGTTGAGCCCTAACTTTTTCTCTGGAAATAACCTCCTCACTGCCATCTCTCTCCTATTTGTCTTCCACAACAGTAGCAGACAAGACTTTTTAAAACTCTTATTGGATGACGGTTAGAAACCTTAAAATCTGTCCTTGCATAAAGCCCTGAATAGTCTCCTAGCCATGCACCACCTTCAGGAGAGTTTTGGCTCTTTGGGCCTGTAGAGCCTGGTGTGGCCTGGCCATGCTCACTTCCAGCTGCAGTCTACCACACCTACCTTCTCCCAGCTCCCAGGACATACCTCAAGTACTTTAACACTTTCCTAACCTCTTCACTTGCTTTTCTCTGTGGAATGCCCTTCCCTCCCCATCCTTATTTGCCTTGCATTCTCTTCCTCATCCTTCAGAACTCTACACTAAAATCTCTACTAAGAGTACCTTCTAAAGAAGAATTAGCTATTTCCTTTCCAATGGTCCTAACCAACAGGTACGTTTATTATAGTGATAATTCTACTTCCATTAATGCCTCTGTCTCCCCAGCAGGCTGTGAGCTCCTTAAAGTCCGCACGCACTATGTCTTACCTTGAAATCACAGCACAAAGATATACATAGTACACAGTAGGCACTTAATAAATGTTTGTTAATGAATGCCCAAGGACCAGCTCTGGGTCATATCTGTTAAGTAAGGGCTGGAGTCACTTCTCCAGATCTTCTGAGCAGAGCCCAAGAGATCCCCCTTTCCCACCTCATTGTCTCATATCCTAAATAAATAAATAAGCAAGCTTGCACGGTGATATCAACATCTCTTTTAGCGTCTAAACATTCTATGGCTTTTACAAAACTACTTTGTGGAGTATAAACAGTTTCATAAATCCATCTACAGCAGTATTCTCACCTAGGAGCCACAAAACTTCGGGAGCCTCATTGCACCGCCCCCTGTGACCAGGTATTTAACAAAAAGACCATAGTTGTTCATATGACCTCGGTAAGGCTGATTTTCTTCTTATTTATCTCCATTTCTCGGTGGCAATAAGAAGAGGGCAAGTATTTTTCACGCTTTCAATACTGACACTCTATCTTAATAAACTATGTTCTGAGAACTTAAAATTCGAGAGTATAAAAACCAGGTTTGCTGGAAAGTAGGTTCGCATTTGGGAAAATGAGATCACTAAATCACTCACTCCCCTCCCCACCCCCCCACCCCCGCCTTTTTTCTATGCCCTGGCCAGGTTGCTAATTAGGTAACTTCTTATCATAATTACCTAGTCAGCCTTAATGGCTTCACACACTCTGCTCCGTCTCTCACTGGTCCTGTAGGGCCGCTTTTCAATTGTTAAAACAGCTGCTGAGTTTCAAACCGGAGGAGGCTCGGTGTGCGCCGAGGGGGAAGCGCTCCCTGAGTGAAGGCTGTGGTAGGCAGGCGGTCGGGTGAAAAGTGGGACATGAATGCACAGTTTGCACACTCAGCTTTCCGCCTCCAACCTTCTGGATTTAGCTCGTCTCTTCACTACCCCCCCCACCCATCAACCCCAGAGTTCCCCCTTATTGTGCACCCGGGTCTCTCTGACTGTGCGATGGCCCCGCGTACGCCTCTCCCTAGGTTTTGTGGTTTTGAGGGGGTCTCGGTGGGCCTCCCTCTCCTTCCTCGCGACACGGGGGGCGGTAAGGACGGTGGGGTGTCCCCTGCGATGCCGCCCGCGAGGGTCCCTGTTTGGGGAGCGCTGGGTCGTGCGTGTGTGTGTGTGTGTGTGTGTGTGTGTGTTTGCGCGCGCGCGCGCGCGGTGGCGCGCAGCGGGAGGGAGGGAGGGACTGAGGGGGAGGCATCGGGCAGAGGAGGGAGGGGGCGGGCGGGCAGCGGTGGGGCGGGAGGGGGAGCGGCTCTGGGCTTCAGCAGTGACACTCGGGAGCGAACACTCACTCCCCGCTCGGAGCCGCGAGAGAGCGGAGCGAACCGAGCCGCGCACCCGCTGCCGCCGCGCGCCCGGCTCTCCTTGCGTCGCACTCCAGCCAGGCGCCGGTGCCCCGGGCGGCCGCCCGCGGAGCCCGCGACAGCCCCGCTGGCCTCGGCAGCATCCTCCCGCCGCCCAGCCCCCGCACGCTCCCCGCCTTTTAAAAGGACCTCCCGCCACTTCCCCCCTCTGTCCCGGGATCCCCCAGCCCCGCGCTTCTCCCCGCTCCACTTCGCAGCAACTTCGGCGGCCGCGCGCTGCCAGCCTCGCCCGCCTTTGAAGTTTGCAGCGCCCACGGCAAAGTTGGGACACTTCGGCCGATTTAATTTTTCTCTTTTATCTGCCTCCTCCTCCGCCTCCCAGCCCCTTCGGTTCCTGAGTACTGGTGCTTAGCATCTTGGCCGGTGCCGGGGACGTGGACTGTTTCGCACACCACACCTCGGGGAGGGATTTTTCCTCTCCCCCTCCCAGGAAAATCAAACAGATTTTTGTAAGGTAAGTAGCGAGAGGAAAGCAAACTCCTGACGCTCCGACGCCTTAGCCCGCCACCCCAAGACCTGGCACAGGGAGTGTTCACACCCGAGGGCTCATCTGGGATGGGGGGTGGAAGCGCGCGTCCCCTAAGTCAGAGGGGCCCAGCGAGGTTCTCCGTCACCGCTGGCCGAGGGCACCAGATCCGGAGAAGCCGAGGGCTTAAGGGGCGTGGAGCAGGTCTCCCTCGGTTTTCCACGCTGGCTTCGTGGCTGGGCGGCGCAAACGGTGTTAGAGGTGGAGAGACCGTGCACAGGCCGGGGACACTGGGTTCCCGGTGCCCAGGGCGCGGCGGAGTCCCGGGAGCCACAGAACCTTTATCCCGGACTTGGCCTGGACACTCACTTTGCCCGCCTGCCGGGAGAGCTGCTGCCTCCCCCTCCGGTTCACGCCCTCTACCCTTCTCTAGAGAAAGTCTGCGGGACTGGGGTCTTGGAGGCGCGTGAGTGTGGGACGAAAAGCGAGGGGTCTGGACTGCGCCTGGGGCTCGCCCGCGGGCAAGGCAGGAGCGGCTTCCTGGCGGGCGGCCCCCAGCCCGGCAGCCCGGGCTCTGAGATCTCGGTCCCCTTCCGCCAACCGAACCCCCACCGCTCTGGCTCCTCGTTAGTCCTCTGCCTGCTAGGCGAGCATCGTTAGAGAAACTTCCTCGAGCTGGGCAGGGAGGCCTGGGACCCGATCCTGCTTTTGCCGGGGTACCAGAGCAGCCACCGAGGGGACCTTCCCTCCCGCCCCAGACCCAGCCGACAGGGCGTCGTGCCCTAGCCCTGTCTGTGCACCAGTCGGTGTCCGCTCTAGTTGGCGCTACCTTCAGTACCACCGAGCAGAGAGTTGGCGCGGCCCCGACACTCAGGAATCCGAACGAGTGGTTCCAGGTCCCAGCTGTTCTCCTGGGACACTTCGCAAACTGCAGAATTTAGGGTGCGGTTTCGTTTCATTGTGCGCCCTTCCTGCCCCCTCCCCCCCGTACCCCCGCCCGGGTCTGGAGAATTCGCCGCAGTCCCCAGCACCAGGTCCACGCGGGTCGCCGAGGCCCTTGGAGTTTGCCGCGGGCACCTCTGCAAGGGCGCTGAGCTGTCCTTCGGGCCAGGTCGCGGTTCCCCTCCGGGTCCCCTTCGGGGCGCTGTCCATCTCCTGCTCTGGGTACAAGGAGCTCCCTGAAACCAAGACCTTGAGCGAGAAATGAACCTGAGAAAATGTCTCTGGGTTTGATTTTTTTTTTTTTTTAAACACAGTTTCTTTTAGCAACTTAGTTGGGCTGGTTAATTTGTCTACTTCTCATCATCATTCTATCCTGCTATATCAAAAAACAATTTATTTTTTCATTTAGTCGCTGACCTCTCCAAACACACTACCCTCTTCCCCCCACCGCCCTCGCCCACCCATTCTTTTGCCTCGCTTCCTGAACCCTTTTTCTTTTCTGAACGAGGGAATCTCCGCACCTCCTCCTTTTTTCCTCCCACCCGGTCCCTGAGCGCCTGTGAGAACCAGGGGAGTCGTCAATGGAAATAAATAGGACCCCCGCTCCATTCTCCGCCCCCTTTAAACAAGTAAAATCCTCCCTGGGCTGGCAGAAGTAGAGATAAAACATCCCTCCAGAGGGAGCGGTTTTGAGGATTTGATGGGATTGAATTGTTTTATTATCCTGAAAGATGTGATGGATGGATGCGAGAGCAGAGTGTACTGAGGGCTCTCAGTATTTATCATTATTTATTGTTTATTAAGTGTGATTATAAGGCCGTACCCTAGCTGAAGACCCTGTTTATATTTGGTTTTGATTTTGTGTCAGTCTCTTATTACAGTGGTTTCAGAAAGTGAATACACCAAAAGGGTGTTAATTCCTCACACTCATTCTGCATATGTAATTAATTAAATGTCAAAAAGATACTGTCATTTTACCAAAGTTTTAACCCATGAACTTTTAGAAGGTTGCAGTCTTATGAAATGCCCTCGTTTGCCTCAGTCTGTCTCCTTAAAGTTCAAAAAACTTGGCAACATAATTAATTATGGTCCCAATTCCCATTTTCAATCTAAACCTATATGCAGGATTACATTAAAATATCCCATCATTTATCCTTTAAAAGTGACTCTGATGAGTTTAAATTCTTTGGGAGGAGGAGTCAGCTGGGAATGAGGGGTCCAGAAGTTAGAAAAATTAGTGAGTATTTCAGATTTCACTAAAAAATCCTTTAATTCTTCCTTTAAAGAACGAAATTAACAAGTGTTTTATCTGCATAATTCTTAATTTAGCGAAGGTCCTTAATCTTTACCATACACTAGAAACACAACAGCTTGCAGCTTTGTCTCTATTGTTTTCATTTTTATGTCAGGACATTTTATTCATTAAACCTGTATGTGGAAGTCACAGGCTCCACGTGGCAGCAACACTCTGTTTTAATTAGTAACTATCATAAAAAAGAAGCTAGAACTCTGTAATGGGCCTAAATTGCTAGGAATTATGTGTGGTTTAAATTACGCATTTATTTCAGCAGAAATGAAACCATGAATATAAAACATCTTTTAATCACTTGCAGACACAGCTTTTATCTCTTAAGATGTAACAAAATATATAATTGAAAAATATCCTTCTAAGAATGAGGGAAGCCCTGACCCTCATTTTATTTGTCCTGTGTCTATTGAACATTCATGTGGTAACATGAATAGTAAAAAGCAAAGAGTGATGTCATAATCTTGGCAATACCATGCTGAGGGAAGGCTTACATTCAAGGTAGCCATCCATCGTGGATCAGTCTGCAGATAACTTAACGTAGCAACTTTTTCAGTTGGCTTCCTGAACCCGGTGATTCAGATATTAGTTTTCTCACTTGGATTTATTGACCAGACTCTCCGTGTAATAAGGGAAAACTTGTGTTGTAGAACTCTAATTATTTGGAATGAAGGAGTTCGGAAGGTAGAAATAAAATGTACCTGTCCGTTGTTATCTTCCTGTGTTTGTTCCTATAGTATTTCTATTCAGTGTATCAAGAGGCCAGAATTTTTATTTTCAAACTGATGGTGTTTTTGTTGTCATTGTTAGGACAGAACTTATTTTTCACTTTGCAACAGTGAATGAGTAGATATTGGAAACGTAAGGACTATGCCTGAGTTAACAGATAGCAAGAAGTAGTGTGAATTCCACATAATGTGCACTGACTAAAATTATTTTAATCTTTCTCCCTTAGTTATTCCAGTGATAAGGTGGTTGAGTCTAGTGACCAAGCAGTGCTCTCACACTTTTTTTTTTTTTTTTGCTTCCCGTCTCTGTGTTAGGTCTTGTTTTGGGGAGCCCTGCACTCTTGGTAGCATCCAAGTAATGAATGGACCTCGCCAGGGTCAGCTGCCATCATCTTAGTCACCAGAAAGAAAGCATATCCCATAGCCATCCATATTGTGTCAAAAGCAAGTGTAATCTACAAAAGTCATTCAGATTATTCACTTGACCTCGAAACAATGTCTAGAACCTCTAAATGTCTATTTTGGAACAATTATTCCAAAGAATATAATTTATTCTTTTCCAGTTGGTTCACAATCATTCAATAGAAGCAACAACTAAACAAGTTATAGTTGAGTAGTAAATAGTAAATCACACTAAATCTTTACTTTCAAATGGATTTCAAAATTAAAGTTCTCCAATATTTAAATACTCCATTTAAAAATGCTTTGCAATTTAAACCCTGAAGTTACGCTAAATTCTGCCTTATTTTAACATTATATTACGGTGCAAATTGACACCCATGATACACACACTCATGCTTCCACATGTTAATTTTCACCTAAGAAGAAAAGTAAATACTTTGCTGTTATTGTTCAAAAGAATCACATAGCATGATATAAAGAACAAAACTGCTAATATTTTATTGCATCATATGGTGGTATGCTGATCCTAAATTCAGTTAATATTTCTGGGAAAAACCACACCATTTTAGGATTAAGCTGTGCTTGGATATGTGTATAGATCTCTTGCCTCTTCTGAGATGACACCTGACATTTGCTTTCTGTAGCCCACCAGTGCCCAAGCCAATGACAAATGAAGGTATATTTATTAAACTTACTTGCTGAACACATTTCCTAAACCCAAAGATGCTATATTCACACCTTCCCCCTTTCTTTTGTGTTACTAAAAACTGCAAAACAACAAATCCATGCATTTTAGTATTTTGAAATATTTGGAAATTATAAAATATATAATATTAATTGACCCAAGATTTTAAAACGTGTTGCTTGTTTTACATTTTAAAAATTAAGAGTAAGGTATTTGATCAGTATGGAATAAAAGCGAACTGTCAATATGTTTTTGCAAATTTTTCCCTTTGGGATAAAGAGACAGATTTGACCACAGAACAGCTGGGTAATGGGTCCTGTTACAACGTCAATTTTTTTAAGAACTCACTAAACTAAATGTAATTTAAACTTTAAAGTCCCCAGACCTCAAGTTTTTAAATCTAGAAACTTCCAAGATTACATGTCATTATTCCTTCAACAATTTCCGGATCCTTTAGAAACTGATTTATTTTAGTAAGTTGGTGACTGGTTTTTGGTTTTGATTTGTTCATTTTTCCTGTATCAAATTTGAAAATGACACATATTTAATACTTTACATATTCCTCTGAAGTATTTATTTTTAGTTTCACCTGTGAAAACTCTGAATGAATCTTTAAAAAAGAAAAATATGGCAGAATGTATATAGTTAACTTTTTCAATGTCCCTTAATTGTTCCTTTCAAAGAATTTGCTGCTATTCTTTTGAAAGAATTGCTTCTATATAGTTATGAAAGAAAAAAAAAAGAAAAAAATTTTTAGAAACAATGGGTTATATAAAGTTTGGAAGGAACTCAATAAAAACATGATTACACATGATTAGAAATCGATTCATTTGAACAGACCTCTTAGACACTGCCTCTGCAGTGTGGAGGTTTTAAATATAATAACCAAATAACAAAAATTGAGTTAGCAACATGCATTCATGTCTGTTTTCTAATTGGAATGATTACTGCCAATATCACAAATAGTGGTGACTGACTGGAGTATATGGTAACCGTGCAAGTTTCTGTCTTCTCCCTAACATGAAAGCGAGGCAAACCCTATCTCCTTCCAGCTGTGTGCTCGGAGGACATATATTCCACACTCTAAAGACATAGCCAAAAAATATGGACTACATTCAAATGCGTGTTTTATCCATAACTAAAAAATCATCATAACTACGTAGATCTTGTTCTCTGAGGCAATTGTCCTTAAGCATACAGATCTAGACAAAATGAGACTGAATTTTATCATTTTTCTGAAAGAAATAGTAAAACCTGAACCCACAATTAGAAAGATCTGTGAAGGGTGATAGCTTGTTTTTGAAATCACCATGACTGTTGTTCAAGTTATAATATAGAAACTACGAGCAAGTGTTTATTTGCGAAGATTGAGAATACCGTGTCCGGAGAGTTGACAAACTAAATGAGGGGCGATGTTGTGATACTTACTTGAAAATATTATGTTTAAAAGGGAAAAGCTAGTGTGAAAGGGATTAATTTATTTAGGGTTAATTTCTCTGACTTAGGTCCTGCACGTGTTAGGTGGCTCCTGGGGTATAGATGGTTACAATTCACAGCACGTCCAAGTGAAAAATAAACCTCAGCAATCCATACGAACCTAGGAGATGGCTCTGATTACTCCCTTTTGTTCAGGTCATGTGTACTCGAAGCTCACGGGCATTGCCAAATGTAACATTATGCATTTTATTTCTGTAACAAAATATGTTTCTGATTAAATTATCAGAGTCATACCAAAAAACAAAAACAAAAACAAAAACCCAACTCACATAAGCATAAATGTACTTGATCCTTCTTAGTTATCTTGTTTACAATACATTTAAAGACAGATAATAAATACATTTTACCCATAGAATACACTAGTAGATATGTCTTGGTTGAAGTCTAAATATTATTCGTATGTTGCTATTCATATTAAATCACAGCATTCACTGAAATTCACTGATATCATCAAAAACTTCGAATTGGGGTTGATTCAGAAGTAACTGGATCCTGTAACTGAAGAGAGATCTGTTGCTGGCAGTGGTGACAGAGACCAGAAACAGCGGTGGTAGCTAAAACACCTGGCAAACTGAGAAAAGACAGCAATCATTTATCTTCTGGCCTCCCCAAGGCTCAGATATTTTAGTTCTAGGGGTGATCCTTCGAAGTTTGCTAAAATGTGCTATGAAAATATATTACTTTTTTTTAATGGAAAATGAAACTGCCCCTTCAATAGAAGACGAGGATTTGACCCTCTGACGATCCCAGTGGCAGGCAAGCAGGCAGGTCCCATGGGAGATGGCCTGAGGTATTGGGGAAGCCACCCTGACCCCAAATGTTACCAGGGCCTCTTGGGGTACTAAAATACTATATGTGAAAAGATGATTTTTCACTTTTAAAGTAATTTTGTTTTTCAGTGTCCGCTATAAATATGAATATACCCCTAGGATGGGAAACAAGGTAAGCGGCTATCAGCTCACATCTTAAAAAGATGTTAACAGCTAGACAAAGCCAGATTGGAAGAAGGCTAGTTGAAGACAGAATTTTAGAGAAGGGAGATACTGATCTTTGGATCTCTTAGCCCCTTCTTCTTTGGACAGCCTAACTTCAGAGTACACCTGTTCTTTTTTCTCTTCCTTTGATAATTGCTTCTCAGTTTCTTATACTCTAGTGTAAGTTATACCCAGGGCCCGCTTCATAAGCCACACCTGGAAGGGCCCCTGTGCTTAGTTGAATGTTCTTCTGTCCCCATCTTGAAATTCTTAATTTTTGAACAAGAGGTCTTGCACTGAGCCCCACGAATTTTCACTTTATACTGGGCCCACAAAATATATAACTCATCTTCTTTCTACCTTGATGTGAACTTAAGATATGGGACTCTTGATGTTAAGGAATTGGTAAGGACATTTGAGATTCTCTTTGCAAGATTAGGTCTAGTGACTATTTGTATTTACAAACTTATCTTTTCAGTAAAATGAAAGAAACAGAATACTCTTCTAAACAATTGAGATACTGAACAGGTATCTAGCTTTTGATAGTGTTGATCTTGTAAAGCAGGGGTCTCTAAGAGGGAGTGTCCTCTTTGCCTCACAAGATGTCTCCTTATAATGAAAGGAGAAAATATCAAAACTCTATTTACACTTACTTTTATATATAAAGAAGGAAAAGAAGTTTTGTTAACATTATGTAATATATCTATTGACAAAGGCACTCTTACTCAGCATATTGGATGGTCATTGAAAAATCAATAATGATAGAGGTGACAGCTTCTTGAAGTAAAAATAACAGGTGAAAATAATGACATTCTAATCAGCTCTGACAAGAAGTCAGCCCTACCCGCAAGTTAACCAGAAAAAAGATGTGCAGTATAGGAGTTCATCCAATATAATCAACTGTGATACTCATCTCAGTATAGAACGTCTTAAGATATATATACATTAAACCCAATTCTAAAAGATTTGGAAACAACACATTACAGAGCCAGAGGTTTTAAACAGAAAGCTGAAAGATCCCTCAAATAGTCACCGTTATCTTCAAGTATTCTTAGTTATATGTATAAGCATTTGATAATTCCTCTGTTACCAGTAAACAGATAATACACTCCATTGTGTTCTGAAAAATTCAGTACTCTAAGACTTTAAAAAAAAAAAGGTATCTAACCTGCTTAATGCTCTTGTAAGAATATATATTGTGTTACATTTTGAAATTTTTATTTAAAATTTCATTGTCTCTCACTAAAGTTGCCAGCTATTAACTTATGTTAAAGTTGTTTCTGTGCTTTGAATTTCACAACATGAATGGAAATTACCCTACTTATTAACAATATTATAACTTTGTAAAACCCTCAGTTGTTTACAAGGTACTACCACATCCATCATTTTCCTTAATCTTCACAGGAGCCCAGTGAGGAAGAGACTACTGCTGAGAAATCTGAGACTCAGTTTCAGTTAAGAGATTTACCTACACTCACAAACTTTTAAAATAAAGTGGGGACTCTGGTTCCAGAAGCAAAATTGATGGAAATGTCTAAAACTTTTAAATTGAAATTTGCAAGGACACAATTTGCTTGGAATTTTTTTTGTTACAATTTAGTGTTTCAAAAATATCATTAATTTAGTCTAAATTCACAAGACCTTAATCGTAGACAGCTTATGTGCTAAATGTTCACTGGTTTTGGTAATGGTTAACTTACTAGGTAATTTTGTAAAGGAAGATGATTATACTTTTCCACTTTTAAATCAGTGTGTATTAAGGTGCAATACTGAAAAATTAATAATCTGCAGAAACCCTTTTTAAATTAGTGGTAATTCATAATAATTCACCTCTACAGTCATTCCAGTATTCTACTAATAATACAGCGGCATTTTAAGAGATAAGATTTGAAGTTAGATCTGTTTTAAAATTTTTTAAATAAATTATTTCCCCCCAAATTGCGTGAAGTTATACATTTCAGTGGAGTAATGAGGGTTATTATGGACGCATATGATAGGATATTCCAAATATCCTAGATATTTAAAGCCCTTTAAAACATAATGAGGAATAAGTAAGCTCCAACGGTGAACATATTTATACACACACACATATTAACACTTCAGCCAGCAAGTTCAGTCTATAATTGAAAAAAATACCTATATTTAAAGTTTTATTCGCACTTACAAAGCAATGACAACAAAGAGGCAGTTTTGAAACATCTTTTTCTCTTGGCAGGCTCTATGTTGTGTAATGACCACTGATCACTGTTGACCCCCAACATTCACCAGCTGCAGCCTTTCCCTAATGTGTCCCTTAAAAAATTTTTTTAAAGAAGAAAAACCACACCTAACTGTATATCTTACTTTTGGGGGGAGGTGAGGAAGGGGTGAAATAATTGTGGTCCAGCATTGTGTGGTTTGTCATCTCTCTGATTGTTGTAGACTTACGTGTTTGTGTTATAACACCATAATTTACTATAAACTCTTCATTAAAAGTGACCGTGGGGTCTGCCCGCATTATCTGCCTTTTGAGTGCCCTGTTCTTTAATCATCTCTTAAGCCAGAAATAATAATGCAGAACATCCCAGGAACTGAGCCTGATCCTCAGCTCTCTAATCTCAACACGTGCGTCTGAAATCCTTTGCTAGATCTAGTCCCTAAAAAGCCCGAGCACACTCACCTTTGAATCCGTTTAATCCATCTTTGTTTGTTAAACAATATTGATGCCCTCAGATATGGTCTATCAAGGCTAACAAAAAGAATATTAAGAATTTCCTACTGTTTATGTGATTATTTTTAAAAACTCAACATCTTGGCCTTTCCTCTGTGCTTCTAGTCAGTCTTTGATGAAATAGGAACCTTTTACCTGATAGATGAGGTAAATTCAGGTAGAATAACCTGATGCTGAGACACCTTCTGATACCTGTTTAAAGAGCAGGTCAAAACATGTATCTTTTGTTGTTGAATAAAATTTTGCAACTAGTTAGAGAAGCTGTTTCATACTATTTATAGCTAAATAGGACCTCTTTTTATTTAAAAAGGGCATTCACATCCACTATCTTAAACCTCTAAACAACTCTGGGAATAATTGTCTCCATTGTGTAGATGAGGAAACGGAGACCAAAGAGATGAAGAGACTTGCTCAAAGTACAAAAGCCAATAATGGTTTAGTCAGAACTTCTTCGACTCAGATCTTCTTACTCGAAGTCCAGAGATCATTTTCTGTTTTACTCTGGTAGCCTTTTAACTGTTCCCAAACTTGGAGACATGAGACCACAGAATGAGCTACAGAAAGGAAAGAGAGGCGATACGTTAACTACCCTCTCTTTGAGGTTCTCTCAACTGCGAGATTGTCACGAACCAGTGTCCTTGGAGAGTATTATCTCATCTCTCCAAAGACAGGGCTCTACGTTTGTAGTTTGTTTTTGGCCTTGGATTTTGTAAGAGGGGTCACAGAAGAAATACTTATTTGAAAACTGTTACTTTAACTTATTGCTTTTTACAAGAACACGACAACTGCATACTTGTGTGCCCCCCACTTTTTTCTTTTTTCTGGAAATAAGAATAACTTAGGGTTTAACTATTTTAACTATTTAAGGTTCCTGGTACATCTTTCTGACTCTTCTATCTTTGGATTATATTATCCTGATTATAGTTATTTTTAAATCAGTAACTTGATCTTGTCCTGTGCCTTGGCCCTGGAGGCCACCTCAAAAACTCTTTGACAGCAGACGGCCTTTACTGCTGTCTTATCAAAATACATGCCGGGGCGGGGGGCGGGGGAAGAGGCAAAGCTCAGGACCATCAGGTAATTTGGGAAAATATGGGATTGGATCCATGGAATCAAATGCCAATTCTTAGTCTATGGTAGTTATTATTCTATAGTAATAATGATTTCTTCTTGACAGCATCTTATTTCTTAGTATTTGCCAACTCCATTAAGTATATGAACAAATTAGAATCTTGTCACAATCACCTAAAAATTCCACTAGGCCATTATTGGGCTTTAATATAAACATATTCCCCAGAGCAAAATACCTGCCTGTCGTCATCGTCGCCGCCTTCTTCTTCTTTTCTTCTTCTTCTTTTCTTCTTCTTCTTCTTCTTCTTCTTCTTCTTCTTCTTCTTCTTCTT